>NC_090954.1:1388000-1732500 GCF_040807025.1 Struthio camelus
TAATTCCCACAAAATGACTTGGCAGCACGGTGTACTGAGGCACAAACCGGTCGGCTGTGGTTGCTTCTCTCGTTCCAGTGGGTCTGGGAGGAGGTTGACCCACAGTCTGGCCATCTTGGGAGCCTCTCCGCAGCCTCGGAGAGGGGGGAGCCCAGTTGGAGGCACTCTGCACCCCCCAGCCCCTCGAGAGTGTCCCGCAACCAGCTCAGTTGCGGCTGTGCAAGACCATTGGCACCCATCTGCTTCCCTGAGGGCGACAGTCTGGCGTTGGTCCCACCGTGAGCTACACCGAGACAGGGTGCTAGGGCAAGCCACAAAACACCCGCCCTAGCCGCCACAGCTTCTGGGGCAGCGATGTTCAAAAGAGATTCAGAGAGAAAATGACCTCAGTGAAAATATTCCCATGAACAAAGAAACAGCAATTTTTCCTGTAACTCTTAATGGGTCCAATGGTCCAAGAGTCCTTTGCATTTTTGAGGAAGGAAGAGACATTGTTCTTCTCGTGCACCCATCTAGTTTACGCTAGCAGCAGCGGGACCCGTGGATATACTTGCACACGGATGTGCGCCCAGAGCGCGGGCGATAAGGAATCGGGTGCAAGAACGGACTCTATTACTAGAGATAAGCCCCAAGATGTGCTGGAAGGGAATTTGCTCAGTCTGTGCTCTCACTGCGTTTTGTACTTAAAAAGGGTTTTCAGCTGTCCCAGCCATAACCACAGAATTGCTTACAACGTCCAAATAACTAGAAGAATAATTAGATGTAAGTATTCAAACACCTCGTAACTGTGACCTTTTTCATTAGACTGGATTTTGACTGGCTGCTCGTTGCAGGGAACGGACAACGAGTAAAGTTACAGAGATACTGCAAAGGTCGGGGCAGCACAGATTGCTGTTATCTCTCACTGCCTGAATGTGCTCTGGCCTTACCGGCCGTGACAACGGCCAGGAAAAGGCAATGAATTAACCCAGTCTAGCTGGCTTATCGGAGAGGGAAAGGCTGTGGCCTTCTTTGTGGGTCAGGTTCTGGAAAAAAATAGTATTTTGATGTTAGGTAAATGGTGTGAGTGTGCCTGCTGCACTGACCTGGGGTCAGCGATGCTGGAACGGGCGCAAGACCAGAGGGTGTCTTGGAGCTAGTGAGGAGCAGTGGGGGAGCAGGCTGGTCCCTCCCCTGGCACCACCGGCCACGTCACTTAGATACGGGAAGGCATTCACTTGACTGGCACATCCCTCCTTTAATTAATAAAATATTAATTAATAAAATCATGGGAGGCTGCATGCAGGTCCACGAGGAACCTTCGTAAGAGTGACACACTTTAGCAGAAACATTTTGTGAGAAAAGAAAACGTGCTCAAAGCGGGTAAAATTCCTGAGAAGAGCCATGGCACCTGCTTCATTTTGCTCTTTATGGGGGATGTTTCTACGGTCCCCGTTCTCTGGGGTTTCCGAGGCCTGACACGCTGTCACGCACTTCCCTATGAGCTATCCCTGGGCCACTGGGTGTCATAAGTGGCTGCTAAACCAGGCGCGCAGGGTGCCGGGGAGCTGGGTGCAGCATGGGCCCTTCTGTGCCGCCAAGGGGAACTTTGCACTCATAGAGACACAGTGCTTTCTGACTGAGGGATCGCCACAGTCACGTATACAAAGGCTTTATGAAATATTAGAAGACACATAACTGCTTAGCTGAAGTGATAGAGTGGCAGTATAGTTATTTCGGCAAGAATCAGATACTACCTTATGGCTACCACAATGGACTAGCTATTTCATTTTGAATTCCCGTGAAGATCTTTCAATGTTTTTAAAATATTTTATACTGGAGGAAAGCATATTTTCCCACATGTGCCAGAAAGATCAGGATAAAACAGGCTCACTCTGGGTTTCTAAAGCCATTTATATATATATATATATATATCTTTACTTCTGGCACTGTGAAAATCGGTTCATCTGCTGTTAGTATTTGAAAATATGTCATTCATTAATTCACATAGGGCTTTTTTCTTTTTTTGGCTTTTGTTTTTTGCTATAGGGGCAAAAGCATTTATCTGACCAGCAGGCTGGGAAAAAATGCCACCAGGACTTTCACGTGTGGCTTTCAACAGCAAAACAGAAAGCACTTAGAAAATTCCATCTTGATTAAAGTTATTCTTTCAGTTGTCTCCATTTGGTTCAGATGAAAATTACTTTAGCAGATATGATGAGGAAGAAACTAACAGTATATTCTTCTACTCAATTCCTTTGGATGTGATTTACACTTGCACACTTCCCATTTTTATTCTGCACAGGGCAATTAAGAACCCGGGCCACTTGGGGCTGAGGAGATCTCTCTGTGCACTACAGCCGTATTATTGCCAACGAGAAAAGATTGACTGTGGAACAGTAAGAAACATTCTGGAGTTATAATACCTAAGAATGTATTTTTTCTTTCAAGAATGGAGATGGATTCCTTTGCTTTGTTCAATATAGTTGTTTAATATTGGGAAGAAATGTGATTCTCAAGTGAGCTTTCCCCATACCTGGAGGTGTACTCATTTTCTAGATGGAGCTGAGTGGCAGTAATGTGGCGATATAAAAAAGGAAAGGAGCTCTGTAAATCCTGTCCTTTCCCTTGCCAGCTGCTGCAGCACGAGGAACGGCCGTTTGCCGGGGCGGAGGGAGCTCACTCGCAGCACCAGGCGTCGGGAAGGTTGGCCAGGGACGCAGCCCAGATAAGCTGGACTTCTGGCTCCTGAGCCCTCCGCCAGCTGTGAAGCTGCTGGATGTGCTAGCAAGAACATATAAAAACTCGAGCCGTTTCTGACCCCGCATTGGCCTGTGACCAAATTGGAACTTTACCAAAGATTGTTTTTTGCCATTTCTGCACTTCCCATCAGTTCTGCTTTAGTGCAAGCGTTCACATGTTAACTCTTTGCATGCACTCTGCCTCGGTTGCACATGTATGTCCTGAGGACGTGATTCCTTGGGCCTGCAGCCACTGCTGCAGCGTGAGAAGCAATAACTCAGACCTGCCTCAGTACTGCCAATTTTTTTCTGATGTGTTTTACATTTTCTGTGTGGAAAACAAGCATATTTATTCAGGAAACGAAGTAGCATAAATGCACTCCCTGCAAGTGAAGTGAAGAGCTCACCAGTGATGTTAAGCATTCTCCTGTCCTAGCCTGAAATACCTCACAACATACCATTTGCAAAGGGATTCTCTTACATACAATTAGAATGAAAAGAAATGACAAAATACGGTTTCATGGGTAGCATCTAATAATGTCTAAGGAAAGGAGGTCATGCTGAAAAACATCTCAGCTAGAGCCTCTCAGCTAATCCATTTATAAGCACTGGTGTGGGCAGCAAAACATTTTAGATGATCGCAGTCAACTAGCAGGTCTCCCTCTGGACTGGCTGTATCTGGCTAGCACATTTGCAAGTACAGCCTCTTTTCCCAGGCTCAAAGGACAGTATTTGGGGTAGCTAAGTAATATGGCCAGTGCTTCAGAATTAATTAATCCCCATTAACTGTGAATGCACATCCTATCTGAAAGGGACCTGAACCTCCCAAAGCAAGTGAGTGGGAAATGGGGTACCATTTGGGCTAGTACGGTCATGTCATCAGTCTTGATTATAGAGTAACACACAGAACAAGCCCCAAATATGCCTTCCCAATTCAGTGTGGATTGCAGAGAAGAGCTTCAACCAGAGTAATGATTTCCAGGTTAACTGAAACATCTCATATCAACAAAACACAAAAAATCCATCATTGCGATGGATCATTTGGACGAGTGGCAATTGTCAGCATGTCTCACTCAACCACTCAGTGCATCCAGCATTTTACAGTGTGTTTTTGACTATTTATCTTAACATCCCTTATTAGCTCATTGCTCCAAACTCAGTGCTAATCACTTTGTCTTCTGGGAATCAGGAAAACAAAAAAGCCAGTTAGGACAAGGAGATGACTGTACTGAGCCTAGGGCTGGTAATGTTAATGCTTTCTCAGATTTCCACTGCACATAGCTCACACCATTTTCTAAAGAAGGACTCCCAGCCTCCGCTTGATTGGAAGGCATTCATAATAAAGCCATGCAGGCGATTATACAGTAAAATCTCCTGAGAAAATAGTGCAGGTTTAGTGAAGTAGAGTTTTTAGCTGCTCTAATCATACTAATTACTTGAGACTGTCTCCTTTCTCCCCTTCCTCCTGCCTCCTCTTGGGACCTTTCGCCTTCAGATCAGCTACAAAAACAAAGTAATTTGGTCAAGTAAGAAGCTACACATGATGCAGTTCAGTGGTGGAAGAAAATTCAGAAAAACAGAAAGGTCTGTCCCTCCCAGCTCCTAAGCAGACAGACCTGGATGTTACAACAGGGCCCTCTCGGGTGCGGGGTGACGCCGTGAGCACAGAGACGGCAGGCCAGACGTGGAGGACGGCGCGATGCATGCAGCTGAGAGTCCAGCTCTGCCTCAGGCATCTTGTCCAGCTGGGAGCCACAGCCAGAGCAGGGACTTTCCAACCACTGACCTACCAGTCAAGGCAGGCCTCAGGTGTCTTATCATCTTCTGAGGACCTCGTGCTGCCCAAGCATCCAGGAATAGTCCCACCTACCCATCAGTGGACAGGAGGCAGCTTAAGTGCCTGAGCTAAGACATCTGGCTCTCTTCTGATAAAGGAGTTGAACTTATTCTAGGTCTAATCTGAACTACGAAAAAAAAAAATTTGGACCAAATCCTGACAGAAGTTGTTCAGTTCTTAGGTTGCCATTACTTAAAGAAATCAATTTCTAGATTCTGCTCTATGTTAACGCAGATGCAAAATAGGGGTAAATTTGCTTTGGCAACATACTAGATTTCATGAAAGTACCCCAAATCAAGTTTTTACTCACCAACTTCAGCAAGTATTTTCCATCTATACACAAAAGAGGGATTTCAGGATTCCAAGGACAGCAGGAGCAATAGCAACCCTGTCTTAGGAAAAGGTGTTTGAAGTAAAGCAAACATGTCCCTTCACATTAACACTTTCTAAAACACCTTTTACAATCAGTCTGTTGGGGGTACATTAAGTAAGATTTTAGGCACTTGGAACCAGAGTTAACTAAGGTGAATTCTGTGCGGGAGGTGGCGGTGCTGCAGGCTGTGCAGAGACATGCCGGCTCAGGCTTAGGCTAGGTCAGCCAATTACTCTCCTTGCTCAGCCTATGCCAAGGCTTTGCACCAAAACAAAAAGTTAGCACAATATTCCATCATCCGTAGTAACTGGTAGTGAATATACAGAGCCATATTCTGCTAAGCCAAGATAAACCCAAAGCAGATGGGGAGGCTGCGACATTATCCTGTTAACTCTCCATGGTACCAAAGCGGAAGCTTTCCACAGCCCTTTATAGCAGGGGTCCCAGGAGGCCAATTTAGGATGGGGCCAAAGACTTACAGTCAGCAAATTGATACGTGTATGGCACAATCCAGCAACGGACATTAAACAGCCCGTCCATCTGCTGTTCCCACCTACTTTGAACAGGAATAATCCATGGGGAGCTGTGCCGGGAGCAATTCTGGCCAGCGCAGGCATGCAGAGCGTGCGCTGCCAGATGCTCGGCCAGACGCTGTGGCCCCACAACTGACCCGTGGTCACTCTTCACTGCGCTGCCCCAAGAAAATCAGCTCATCCTGCGTAACCCTTCAGCGCAGAGAGGGCACCAGTTAATCACGCCACTATCAGGCTGGAGCACAAAGCCATAAAGAGTATTTCTGTGGGAAATGTGATCACAGCCATTATTCCCAAAGGAGATAATGTCTGGCTGTGCAATAGCTGTCACTGCTCTGATGGAAAACTGCATGAAATGTTAAGATGAGTTTTCAGATTAATCTGTAACCTATATATTGGTATCCAGGAGTTACTTTTTAAGTAGTAGGAAATCAAGTATCCAAGAAGCACATAACTGAAGGTTGAACTTGTAATAAAACATTACTTAGCACCTACAAAGTCAAAGCATTTATTAAAATAGATCAGTGCTGAGAACACCTGTTTGGGGCAGAGCAAGTGAGCACTGCTATCCAAGTTTTGCAGAGCTGGAAATTCAGCAGGAGTTTTGTTCAACATTGTGAGTGCCTCATAAAATCAGGGGTTTGTCCCTGAAGTGCTGACTCTGCAGCTCGGTGGCCTGCTGCGCCCTCAGCAAGCTCTGATGACGGGGACCTGGGAAGGGTGCAGGATAATGTACTGCTCCACTCGGGTCCAAGCTGCGCTACCTTTCAAAAACCAAAGACTACTGTCTAGATGACCAGCTATGTTGGTATGGGGGAGGGCTTGGTACTAGAAGAGATACCAAATTTAGATGCCTCTCCATACCCCTAAATACATTTTTTCTCCTTACTTCTTGATACTTAAGTATTTCATGGTTTAAAAATCTCCTTCGCCTCTCTTCTTTCTCAGCTTAGTTCCCAGATATAAGGGAAGAGTTTAGAGCTAGTTTTCAGAGTCACTTTCTTTTGAATTGATCATTGGATCTGTTGCTCAGGTCTTACTGTTTTACTTCAGCTTTAATTGCTGAAAACCAAATGCTGCAGTCGAGGTATCTTTTTCAGGAAAGATAAATTATATTCTAACTGCATCCATGACCTGCTGTTGAAGATATGCTTGTTTTAGTGATTTATAGCCTTTATCGATCAGCCAGGAGATTCAGATCTGGTACTCTGAACTGTTTGGACTGGATTTGGAGTTAATAGGAATATTGGCTCAACAGCAAACAGAAGCTAATATGAGAATCTTGCTGACAATATCCCTTCACAGCAGTAGACGCCATGGGTCTGGTTCCCCAGTGCATTACACCAGTCTGATTTCAGCTGCTCCAGCCAAAAATAAGATGAAGCAAGTAGTGAATCCAGTTTTTAAATGGTGCAAACAAACAGAAACATGAGGGTCAAACTGAAAAAGAAGGCCAAACTATAATTTAAAGAGTCTAAATGTTTCAGCTTAATCTCAGTACACTGCAGTGTAAGAAAAACTCCTGCTTACGCTGTTCGCATCTTCCCTGCGAGCTTGCCAGGCCCGATTCCCCCGGTGCCAGACCTGCCGTATTCTGGCCTGTCTCCGCAGAAGTCGGCAGCATTGCACCCTCATAAAACCGCTGTCAGGAGCGTGAATCTGGCCAAATGCATCTTCTCCTTCTGGGGGGGACTTGGCATTTCTGACAGCTTTGCTCTGCAGTGATCAGAATAAACTACAAAACCAGTGAGTAATTTCTAAAGGGAGCAGTTAACTCTGAGTTGATGAGAACTAGCGCACGCATGTCACAGTGTGCTGCGCGCACAGCTCGGCCCAGCTGCCAGCCTGGGGCAGCGCTTGGGACGGGCCGGAGACGCAGACCAGGAGCCCGGGGGGCTGAAGAGGCAGGCGGTGATCCCAGGACTGGAACGACAGGGCACAGGCCGTTTCCGAGGCGCAGCGGCAGGCGTGGGTGGGAGCGCGGCTTGCGACGTGCTGCTTGAAGCAGCTGCGCTCTGGGTGCAGTCGCTGGGGCTGGCTCTCCTCTTCACAAAAAGCAGGGGGAAAGCCCAGCAGCTTTGAGCTGAGAGAAGGGGCACAGTTTCTATGCATAAAGTCACAGGATCCCCGCACAGCACTGCCCTGCACCGCCCTGCACCGCACTGCTGCCAATGGGGTATTTGTGCCTGGCTAGCTGGGTTAGCACTGTCTGGGGCTTAATACTGCGCTCCACGCTCTCAGAGTTCAACCGTTGTCTTAAAAATAAAACAAACTAGGATTCAATATGGAAGATTAATCTCTAGCACAAAATATTTAATTAATACAGTGAAATTTCATTTCATGGGTACTTGCGTTTGTGCTATGATGAGCATTAGCTGAGGATCAGTATATTACCAAATACTGCCTAAGACAAAGCAATCATTCATCTATATTGCGGTCGAGCATAACAAATAACCAAGTAATATTTTGCCATAGCTCTGTAATGTTTGGTGCATTAGCCCTTTACATGAATAATTTACAGCTAAAGGTCTTGTCTCACGGCCATTACCAAATCCAAAGTGGTTTGCACTAGTTATGATATCACAGGGACATCTTGGGTGAGACATTTTTCACCTTGTCAGCATATGTATTAAAAAATTAAAACAAATATTACCAGTGCTGGGTATCTGGGAAAGACATATACATTTTACTACAGTTATTCAACTGTAACCAGGAGGCGCTTTGGCGCTCACACATAGAGGAGGAGGAGGCTCATTCCCTCTGCGCTAAGGCGGGGGTGAAGGGTGGCAGGGTGCCGTTTCCGGGGCTCGGCGGAGCAGGAACGACGTGCCCTTCCCGACCCCGACGGGGAGCCAAGCAGGAAGCAGGGGAAAGGCACGGCCAGGCTCGCTCTGCACCTCTGCTGGCACCTGGCCTTTGACCAGTCTCTTGTAAAGTCTCGTCCCACCACTAGTCCTCCGAGCGTGAACCCGGGAAAGGCGTGGGCATAGATTTCCTTGCGATAACACACCGACGGGTGCCACTGGGGAGCGCGTTTCGAGGGAATTACTGCATCTCACACATTGTTAAAGGCACTCGTCTTAGCCTTCTGCCTGGGAGAGTTAACCAGACCCTTTTGGAAAAATCTGACAGAGCTCAGATTCGAGACAGGCACTGTACGCCTATTCAGTAGACATCATTTTAAACATTTGTAAAACGGACTGAAGTGCTACATCTCTGTAGTAAAGCACACTTAGGGGGGCAACATTTCCCTCATTTGAGATCGTTCTATAAAACGGATGTTCAGTTCTTAAAAAGGGGGTGAAAATGGCTGTAAAGAGCACGGGCTAATGACTTTCCGCCTGTGAAAAATATTCCAAATTCTACTGATTTTCAAGGCATGGTTTCAGGTTTAGCAGATGAGCTGACCTAAGACACACTGCCACTGCAAGAGCTGTCCCAAGGCCACCCTGTCCCCCCGCTCTCGGCACGCGCCATCGGGCTCGGCGGGCCGTCAGTCGCCTCCACGGCACCCGGCTGCACGCCCCGCGCTTCCCCCGGGGAAACGGAGCGGGAGGCAGCCCGGCCGGGCGGCTGCTCGCCCTGACGGAGCCCAGCAGCCCCGCCGCCGGCGAGCAGCCCAGCACCGGCACGCGCCGCCTCTGGCCCAACTCCCGTTTATTGCCGTAAGGTTGTCGCTGGAAAGCTTCAGAAATCCAAAAACAATGAAGTCAGATTCTCATTTATGCATTAAACCTTTTAAAACCTCTCCTACTTCATAGGAGGGCCATAAAATAAGCACCAATGTAATTTACTTCCGCTTCAAGGCCCCTTTACAGAGTCAAAGTAATTTATGGGGCCTCAGTGCACATGACTGTCAGGCCCTTAATATTTAATATCTCTAAAAATATTGCACACACACTATGCATTACTGAGTCAGTTTTGGTCTACAAACATATTAAGATATCCCTGCATACGTTGCAACTGGTCAAATATTATTCATTGGATAATTTGGTCCATGAATTTATTTTGTTAAAAAAAATCATTCAGCAGATATATTTGTCCACTTTAATGCACATACATATTTATGATATGGTTATTGATCTAATATATGTTTTCTAGTATACTTATTTCAGGAAATATATGAGTTAAATCCATCCCTGGGAAAAGAGGGGAAGGAAAGCCCAGCAAAAGTTTTATAATGCAGGGTGGAAACATATGCTTGGAGAAATGTTGCTGCCTGCATAGATTAAGTTCCAAAAATGAGCAGTTGTAGTCTCTTAAAATATTGATTGCTTTGCTGGAACTGTTATGAAAGCACTGGATACAGTACTGGAACTAATGCAAAAAATTCAATACATAGAAAAGCAGAGAGGATGCCGGACTCACGGCAAGCGCGTGTGGTACAGGCTCCTGCCATCCCACGAGCTTCAGCTCACCCTTCCCCATAGGCAACAAGGGCCCTTTCACTTAGCTCCAACAAAAAGTCCCTCTTGTCTTCCTTAATCTCTTCTCCTGGCCTACATTCAAAAAAGCGGAGTGGAAATCAAAATGGGGGAGGAGTGCGTATGCATAAATATAGCAAAAGATATCTGGCCTCCAACCAACTTTCAGTCTCCCAAGAATATGTCTCTATATGTGTAAGACATACCTGGTGGCACAAAACACTTCCGTGACAGCAAGCAGGTCCCTAATAGTGGTTCTCCCTAACCTTGGGAGAGTTTATAGTGTTTTTGCTGGGACGACTGTGTTCTGACACATTATTGAGCACTTTTCTGCCAGGGGCAGCACGCAACTTGCTGTTCCCTTCAACCAGCGCAGTCACTGCAACCTCACTGCACTGCGAGCGCCAACGCCAGGGTGATTTTCAGTCAGGCTGTGTCTTGCTGCTTTACATGGGACCATGTAAGGTCTCATCCACAGACGTTCAGCCGACAGCATATTCACGCTGCATAGCCTGAGAGTTCCCCAGGATTTCAGGGAAACATTAGTCAGACCAGAAGTGCGCTACTCGCTTCCTGTTGTTTGTTAGTCCTCGCTTGGAAGTACCCTGCTTTAAAAAATTTTGATTGTGGATGAGAGGAAAAGCTATGGGATTCAGATAATCATTAACACTCTGGGAAGAGAAAACACAGCCGAACTCGTGTCTCGGTTATGCTATCAGAGTCTGAGCGGGCTAGCTTAAGAGTAGCTTGAGTAAGTCTACCCGAGCTAGCAGCACGCCTGAATTGTCACGTAGACAGGACCAAAGGGACTAGTGTTCGGTCTTTTGATGGAAATGGCTTGTGCAAGCAGCTAAAAGCAAATAACGTCCTTGTGTACACCATTACACATGTGTGTCTCCATGTGCATCTGAAAGCACACAGCTGGGTATCTTTCAGGCAGACAAAATTCACATGGAAAACTCACGTGGAAAGCAAGTCCTCAGCATAGACTGGGCTTCCTCCTTCTCATATCCCACTGCCTTGCAATTATTAACCGCATAACCACATTTGATAATTTTATGATACGCACAAAAGAGGATCAGAAAAAGGCAACACAACCGACATTGCCTGATTAACCTGAGCCAGGAGTTGAATTCAGACCATCAGAAGTACCATGCTAATGAGCTGGCCCAGTGTATTATCTAGCCCTCTTCCAGTCCATCATTAATAAAGGGTTTAATTAAAGACTCCAGGTTGTGTGCTGCTACCATGTGATTTGGAGGCAGATCTGTTCATTTAGTAGAAGGAACAGAATTAAGAGCTTCGTCGGGCAAAAAGGGCAGGTCAGTTATTGTATGCATCCTCTCGTGACTCTGAGAAGCACCTGCAGAGTCAGAATTACTGTAATTTGCACCTTGTGGGCTAGGTCCAGCACAGTCTTTTAATGACCGTTTTAATGACCCTAAAATGGGTCCCTGTACTATTACTGCATGTCCACCAACAAATTTACACTGTGATTATCACTTCAGTAGCTGAAGACCAGTTTTTCTAGTGCCCACCTTGTCAGCTAGCTCAGTCATGGCTGCAGCTGCTTACTCCAGCTAAGGATTATACGGGAGACAAAAACTCTGTCAAATATATCAAACCTGAAAAGTAAGACTGGCACCCTGAAACAGGGCTGCTGCAGCAACCCCTGCTTCCCCTACCCAAGTCGTGCTTCCAGGCAGAAAGTCAAGGGCAAATCAAGCAGACATCCACATGCATAAGCAGATCTCAGTTACGTGCCCGCTCAAGCCAGTTAGTACTGCCACCCTGACTGATCTCCTGGAAAACCTCCGTCTGAATCCTGACATCTTGTCTACGCAGAATCGTGTTTTGAGGCATTCAGAGCCGACGGGCAATTTTTAAACAAATCAAAGCAACATGATGATTGAATTAAGAGCCATCAGGCTCTGTTGTTTTAGCTGCCCTGCTCTCTGCATGGCAAGTGGGAGCCTGCGGTATGAAGTACCAATTTCTCTGGGGCCCAATACTTCACTCACCCTCCCATCCCTGCTGCTCTCAGGCACTGTCATTGCAGTGGCTTTCATTTGACATGGATGAAAGGTGTATGTGATCTCGATGTCTCCCTTTCATTAGCTCAGAGGTTTAGATGCATCACCTTCTCCTTCTCCCATGGGTGAGGAAGGCACCTCCAGGTCACATCTAGTCCCCAGGAGCCTGAGGGCTGAAGGCTGCCTCGGTCCCTGAGCAAGAGCCTCGGAAAGTGCTGCCCACCATGAACTAGTATTGGCTATGCACGCCTGGAAGTTGCACGGTGTGCTTAATTTGCATTCAAGCAAAATGAAAACCAGCACAAACTGCTGTCCCCTTGTTCCCACAAGCTCACAGTGGTATTTATTATTTCATTTATTTTTATTTCTCCATTACCAGTTTGTTGGCAACACTGAGATTTTCATTTAGAGCAAGATTTTTATCTCTTAGGTTCACACTTTAATGATTGAATGTGCCTCTAAAATCACCCCAATGACTCTTCAGAAGATAACTGAATATTCTAGGTAATGATGTCATTTTGTGCAATGCTATTCTGCGGGAATGGGAAATTTCAGCCACAGTCAAACCAGAAGGGTCAAAGAAGAGGTCTCTTCTCAGAAGAAAAAACTCCCTAGAAGTGGGTCCCAACTCCACATTAGCAGTCTAAGCTCCTTTGAAATTTAAATCAGTTATGATTTGAGCCGCGAGCATCAGCCCATCTCTAGGAACAGCTACGGAGAGCTGCTTAATGCTTATGTAGGCACCGCATGCAGTTCATTCAAAACCTTGCTCATCCCCACTCAGTGAAAGGCTCACAAAGAGCAGGAACTGAACTTAGAAAGGGATATAGAGAAAGAAGTTGAAATTTCTAGTAAACTGTAAAAGATCCCCTAGCTCCCTCCCATCACTTCCATCACAGCAACGAGACTGACATTCTTTTAGGAAAATATAAACTTAATTTAAAAACATCTGGGAAATTCCATTAAGTGTTTTATCATGCAACTGATGAAACTGCAATTTAACTTCAAAGCCCTAAACAGTATTAAAGGAAGCCTCATGTGCTCAAATTAACGGTAAAATATTTGACACTGAAAATTATCGTAACAGCAAATAGCGTTGTTCTCCAATTAGCTTAATGCAATAGATCACTGTATGGGCAAGCATCCCAGCAGGCACTCATTGGGATGTGCATATCCAGGTTATTTTATATTGCCTTTAAGTGCAGACAGTAGAGCATTGCATGTGCAGTAAGGGGGCCCGGATGAACTGACTCTGTCCAGATAGCTCTCACTTCTTTATAATGTTATCCACAGGCTAACTCAGAGCCAAGATCTAAATACAGCAAAATATTACCTAGCAGGCTGTAACCTTATCACCTTCCATATCTCCCCTCTGTAACATCACAGGGAGCATGAGGATTTTACAGGAATTAAGCTTGCAAAGAGAAAATACCCTCCTGCAGCAAATGTTCTGTGCTGGTCTTGCAGCAATTTGGGCTGATTTTACCTAGACTAAGGAGATGGAGGGACGAGAGAGAAAGTATTATTGCTCAGCCAGTACATGCCTAATTAGTTTACAACTGTCTCTTTCAATAACTGGTGAATAAGATCCCTATTGATCTAATTAGCAGTAAGAGAAGAAAATTCTGCTTTTTTTTAGGGCTGTTGGCAGCTTCCAGTTTCTAGATAAAGAGCTCCAGTAGGTCCCATGTATGGGCAGCTGGGAAGGCTGGCCCCAGAGGCTGAGCATTTGCATCCTTCACAGTCAGGTGGTTTGAGAGATTTCAGAATATGATACAGCCAAGAGCTTTGAAAGAGCACACCTTAGTGTGCCCAAAAAGGGCAATTCATGGGACTCTGCAAGGTGATTCCTCCTCTGGAAACTGTCTTATTTAATGACCTTGGCCCCGGTTTCAGGCTGTAACTGAGCTGAACACAACCACCAGCGGAGACAGAAGTATTTATGCCCACTCCTGTGTTTCTTAGTAGAGCACATCGTCAAATAACACCTAGGGCTGCTCTAATTCAGGCCACTGAGAGGAACCCTCTGCGGCCCTGCGGGGAGCCCTGGCAGGCGCAGGGCAGGGAGCAGCGACGCGAGCCGCCGCAGGCCTATCCCCCCACTCCCACGTGGCCACTAAATCTTCCTTGCGTTCTCCACTGGAGAGACACCAGCTCTGCAACCTTCAGAAACTCACTGCGCTGCAGGCAGCAGGGGCATGGGGATTCATCTCTGGTGCGCACTCTTTCGGGAAACCTTTACACACCAGAGAAAGGATGCAAAATGGATGAAAAACGTAATGGCCTGGAAATCTTTAGTTTTAAAAAGGGATGAATGGAAGTGGAAAGGAAGAAAAAATATGTCAGGAGATGGTATTTATTTATTTCCTGAAAGGGAAAAAGACTTCCCAGGACTGAATAGCTCGATTAAGCGTTTGCTGGAATGACGACTTTTACTGAATACTCAACAAACATATTTCAAATCAGAAGTAAAATTAGGATTAGAGAATTAACGGAGAGATAAGGAGAGTGTCAGACAATATAGGAAAGGATCTACTAGTCTCCACAGAAATGAGAAGCTGCTACATAGCTGGGTCAGCCAATTCATTTTACAGCTCTTTAGTCCCTTGGAGGGAAGAATTGCTCTGAAGAGATAATGCTGCTCTACAGCTTTGCTGTGGCGGTGCGGTTGCTCAACTGAGCAATCCCAAAAGCTAAAAAAAACCCAACAACCCTCCCCAACCCCAAACAGGCTGGGGGATCCCAGCCAATGATATTATGCACCACAGAGGGATTTCAGCTGAGGTTTGCCCTATCAAATTAAAGATTCATCTCTTTATTGCCAGTTGCTCTTGTCGAGACAGTTTTTCCTCAAAATAATTATAAAGCAATTACTTGTTGATTTTCATTTTACTGGTTACTACTTTTACTCAAAGCATGTAAATTAGGATGTAATTAAGTGCATGGTTCTCTGAGCGTGCCAAACTGCTGTGACAAATGATACACTTTACTTGTTGTTGCTCCAGTTATACAACTGGCAGAGTATATATATGTAAAGACTGTGCAACTACGTATTAATAAGGACACAGGTAGTTATTTAAAACTCAATAATAAGGTGCAAGTCCTTCAGTTCAATCCTATCCCTTCTAGGGTCATAGCAAGTGCTAGGTAGGTGCCCCTCCAGGAGCAATAGGAAGTGTACTTTGTTTTACGTGTACTCTCCTGAACCACAACTGCCAGCTCCATTGAAGAGATTTTTGATTAAATTAGACAGAGGATAGCCTAAATTAGTTAAGGTAAAACTGTTTACAGCCAGTCTGTCTGGCAAACATTTTTTATTTTAGCAAACCAGCAGCTATGGCAGGAAGTCAAGATTTGCAGGTGCCCAGACAGAAGCTCAAATCCTCCGCCTATTACTAAACCTCCATGCAATTATGGCATACAAATTACTATCCTTTTCTCATTGCCCAGACTTAGAAAGGATTCATGTGTTTTTTTTCATTTCAGGGAGATTTTTAAAGACACAAAAGACTGTTGTGTGCATAACTCCCAGTGAAAATCATGGACACTTGGGTCCTTATGAACCATTATGCCTCAAAAAACGTCACCTTTGTGATTAATATATTGTTTCGTTGGCTCTTTTCTTGATTAACAAGAATCACAGAGGAACAATTATGCATTCTGTCTTCAGTGTCTAAGGGAGATCCACAATTACATATTTTAATTAATATTCTTGTTCATTTCAGAGAAATTTCAGGTTTATATCTACATGTTTAGCAATCAAATTGCATCCATACCATGGTTTGAGAGCTTTCCTGCTACGTCCTGGGAAAAGTACAAATGATAAAGAATATTGTTCATGAAAAATTTTCCTTTTTTTTCTCAAATGAAAATTCTAAATTTAAGCCAAGAGAAATAGGGATCTATTTTTCTTTTATTTTTGTAAAAGGCTCCTCTTCTGCAGTGCAAAAAATTTACATTGCACTTTTTCAGTGAGGTCACCATGACAACAATCGGAAGTCATTTTTCAAAGACAATGTTTTGAGTGAAATTGCAGACCTATTGCCATCATAGTCACTACACCATGAAGCATGCTTTAAGCTTATTTTCCAATTATGTGGCACAATGGTCAGTGTATTCCTGTGGACCCACAGCACAGGTCTGGGGCCTGGTTTGGCCATGGCCAAACACCCTGCTAAATAAACCTAGCTGCAGGTGGATTTCTCAGAATCTGAATTTTTCCCCACTTGGACTATTCCCTTTCTTTCTAATCCTTTCTTTTCATTTCTCCTTTCCGCAGCTCACAGTTTTCTTCCCCCTTCCTCCTTTCGCCTTCTAATGCAAAAGAGGTGAGAGGCAGCCCAGGGAGCTCTGCCCGCGCGCCGGCGAAGCGGGCTCAGGCGTCTGACCCACAAAGCAGCACTAGGAGCTGGCAGACGGTTTTCTGCAATTGCAGTTGAACACCTACTGCAGAATTTTCCTCTCCAAACCACATTATACCACTCTCATCTGCTGTCATAAATTCTCTGCAATTCGTTCCGTATACTGATTGTACTGGGAGCACCGTGAAAGGAACAATTGCACAAAGTGCACCGAATGCCGGAGTGTGGATCAGACATAGGAATTCTCCCTACAGTTAGAAGCAAAATGGTGCTCTGAGTAATGCAACGGTGCTCTGATAATGGTGCTCTAACCACCGGTGCAAGAGGGTCAGGCACTCAGGAGCAAGTTGAGAAGGGGACGATTTTATTTTTAAAATAGGGGAGCATTTCTGCAGGGAAATATATTACAAAATGCTTTCAGCTTTGAAATGTCAATTTTTTGCCAAGAGTGAAAAAATTCTCCTATGTGCAAAATTACAGTTGGCCCTAATCTCTGTTTAGTCTCCTTGTTTTGCTAGTATAAAATGACACCAAACCCATTGCCAAATTCCAAACCGTGAGGGTCGTGAGGACTTGAATTTAGGATCTGACTTGGCCTCCTGGAAAGTATGAGTCATCTCAATCTGCAGTTCAGACATCCCCAAGATTCAGAGAAAGGATCTATGCCTGAATGAGAAATAAGCCAAGCAACTGCTGAAGCTACAGGAGACTTTTGATATGAACATCCATTTCACCTTCAGTCTGCAGGCATTTCCTCCAAGCAAATGCCGCTGTGTCCTGGAAACCACAGTTTGCAGCTAAGGACAGGTCCCTCCCTCCTCCTCCTCTCTCTGGGCCTGTCGCTGCTCCTGGTGCCTTTGCTGCCCTGGGCGGCTGGCGCAGAGGTGCCACTGTGCCGCGTTGTGCCGCGTTGTGCCGCGTTGTGCCAGGCTGGCCCGACTGCTCCCTGGGCGCCCGGGAAGCTCCCTGCGGTGACAGCGACGTCCCGTGACATCACCAGCAACACGGCACGCCGCCACTCAACACCGCAGCCAAGGTGCCAAAAGCAAGTGCTTAATTGCTTTGATCTGTGCTCTTGTGAGATTCATGGAGCATAATTACATTCTTGCTTTAAAAAGAGTGAAGGAAAAAAAGACTTTATTTTGATGCTTTAGCGTTTACTTCTCAGCAATGTGCTTAAAGGGCACTACAGTAATGTATCCTTCCAATGCCTGATTTCTACATCTGAAAAAAAAAAGGAGGAGGAATAGCTGCTGTACATTTGCATCTCAATTTTAGCTCAAGCAACTTGACAAGGATTCAAGCTAAATGAATCGGCACAGTTTGCAAAGAGAACAGCTGAAGTAAATAAAACCTCCAGGGATGCTGACAAAAAAAGGCATTAAAATCAGGATCTGGTTTTTAACAATGAAGGAAAACCAGCACTTAAAAGTACGATCAGAAGTTCACCAAAGTCCTTCCATCAGCTTCAGGAGGCTTTGGAACGTACCCAAAAGCTCTAGCGACCCGAGTCCCCGTTGCTGAAGACTAGTCAGGCTACATTTTCACCCAGGTCAAAGACCCTAGTACCACTCTGATTCCTCACTGCCGAGCTCCCTTACTTACCCACTGATAGGGTAAGGATGAGAGCCTAAGTCCCTACTTGACGGTTTGGGGTAAATGATTCAGGGAACAGGTAGAGCAGAGGCGAATCAAGCTCCTAGTGCCTGGAAGGTGCCATGTGGGTCAGCCTCCAGCTTTTCCACATACCATGGAGAACTGCATGGAAAGCAGAGGGAAGGGATGAGCCTGTAAATACAGCTAATGGGAGGCTTGTAACCAGTAATAGTAGAGCTAGGCTCTCATTGAGCCCAACAGTTTTATTCAAAGAAGCTCGCTCTCAGAGTTTCACCTGAGACCAAGAAAAATGCCCTCTTATTTTCAATACACACAGGAAAAAGCAAAAAATATTGTCAAGCTGCAATTTTTATGGGGAAGTTATGAGCCCTGATCTCTAAGAGCTGAAAAATATGTATCACTTTTGCATAACGATTAACTTTTATGTTTTTCAAGAGGGCTGTTCCCTTTATTGCCTCCTCGTTCTGGGCCAAATTCTCTCCTGGTCTGAACTGCCTGAGCTCCACTGACTCCAGCCTCGCTACGACAATTTACACAAACGAAGGCTTTCGCCCTTTGTTTTAACCCTGCAATTGTCTGAAGGTCATACAGGCTCAGAGGGAGATTTTTCAAAGGCATCCAGGCCTGGGCTAGCTCTAATCCCTAGCTTCAAGGGAAGCAGAATAAGTTAATGCAGTGTGCTTTCAAAAATCCTTCCCAGAGTCCATATTATCTTAAAAAGCAGTATGTCAGAGAGGCTAAAAGCAGAGGTGGGGCTGATCCAGCAGTCACTGTGGGAGCTGAACAGATCAGTTTAATTAGTAAAACTGAACTGAGATAGAAAGCTTTCATCTTTTGGTACAGCAAAGAGGACACAGAAGAGACAAATGATTTAAAAGGTGCCGACTGCCTTAGGCTTGCTCTCCCTAGGTATAGTTCTCTTTTGTTATTCAGTTCCTTTCTGGTTTAGTGCGTTTGCTCTCTCATGGTGGTTTGCTTATTTTATTTGAAGAAGTGGGAGGAAAAACTATATACAGGTCTGAGGGCTGGTTAGACCAGACTGGAGCGGCAGCTGCCAGACGCTCTAGGACTTTGTGTCGGGGCTGCCCCAATTGCCCCTTGGGGGCAACACAGCTAGCAAGGCCATCAGCTACAACCGCGGTCGTCGGAAGGCTGACTGGGAAAAAGTCATTGAGGCTGGTTTTATTCCAGGACAGAACGACAATGGGCATCATTTTAAAAGCCACAGTTGCCACACGCATATCTAGGTCATATATGGTATTATGCCAGCAGAGAGTTATCTATATAGCCCACCAAAACAGCACATACTGTCCCCACTAGTACTTACAGGTTCAGACACTTATTTTTATTTTAGAAAGTGTATATGCTTGCACAGAAATTGAGCAGAGTTTGATCTCTTGGCAGTTGACCTCTTGGCATTCTGAAGGACCCATATGGAAAAGACAAGTATGCTACTGGCATATTGCTATTGCATCTTATTTCCTACCTGTTGAAAGTACTATATACCTTGAAATGCTGCTGCAGTTTATTTTACCAATTGGCCAACATCACCCTTGGGTGTATAGCTAGATGTCACAGCATAATTTCCCCTGCAGACCATCTCAGAGAAACACAACCCCCCCACCCTCAGAAGAACATAATCAATTTTATGTCATTCTACAATATAAAATCTAGACCAGACTTTGGGAAAGCGACTGATAAGGCTCAACCGTTAGAGTTAATCCAGGCCATGCTAGAGCTGTGTAATAACTTCACCCAAAATTCATTCTTCTACAATAGCAAAGTGACACACAGTTTTACAGTGGGCTAGGAATTCAGTTCAATCCTAATTAATTTAAAACTTTCATGGTATCCGCCAGCACAGATTAAAAAAATGAAAGACTAGCATTAAGCCAAACTCAGTCAAAGTACAACTCTTAGGCCTGCTGCAAATAGCACAGGTCTGACTTTCTTGTACTGCTTGGTGTATTATACGTGTTAGTAAGAATCTAGGCAAACTTTTGCCATTTTCTGAACAGGATGAGAAAACAACCCAAGCCTTTAGTTTTACTAAGAAAAACTTCACACAGAAAACTATGCCTGTTTTTTCTTGGGAACCCTCTTAGGACAGTTGTTGCAAAATGAGGCAAGTAACACAAAAAGCTGTAAATCATTCTTTTCAGAAAGCACCTGTGTGGTCATTTTATGAGAGACATGAGGAAGGAATGGCCTTAGACATACAGTATTTTCAGTGAAACATCTCAAGAGCATTTTAAGCTAGAAATGGATACACAAGTTCCCCTGTAGCAACAGATTGCTTTCTAAATCACAGAATGCAAATGCAGATGCTCTTCTTGGCTCTTAACCAAATTATTGCACAACGCATTTGTTTCTAAAGTAGCAACATTTAATACAGTAGCAATAAAAGGGAAAATAATACCAACATCCACCTGTAAATGCCCAGCTTTGTTATTTCTGCTATGAAGTTCCTAAGCTCAAGGGAAATATCAGCCCCCCCAGCAGTACCGGGCCGCCTATCCTGGCGAATAACGGGCAGGGGTGCAGCGTGGCGAGTGCTGCCGTGGTGTCCAAGCCTTCCGGCACCATGTTTGTCTCAGCGCTCGCTTTGTATAATGGACTTACCCAACAAAAACGCTGCCTGTCTGCTGCGACTTTTTCTTTTACCAATGCAATTACTCAGAAGAAAGGTGCTGGACAAAGCCTGGCACTACCCCTGGGAGAATCGCAGGCCGGTGCCCTGCTCTCCCGTGGCCCCGCGGCCGTCTGGGCTCGTTCGCGCCTCAGGGCAGCGGTCGCTCGGCAGCCAAGGGCCGCGGGACACGCCACGGCCGAGAAGCGCCCCGGGCGACCCCGGGCACAGCCACAGGCGTCTGTCTGCTCACCCCCGTGTGCTGGAAATCCGGAATGCCCAAATTCAGGGGAAAAAAGGCCAAGAGGAAGCGGGTATTTTCTCTTCCGGAAAGCCTGCGGCAGGCTGACGGGTTTCTCGGTGACCACGGAAGGCCGCTCCTCGCTCCCGAGGCAGGATCGCTCCCTCAGCCCTCTCCACAGGGCAGGGGCAGACACCCACGAGCGTTTCAAACCAGCTTGGTGCATCTGGTTTTTAAGGTAAGGGTCACCTTAGTGAAGCTGCAAGTAACATCTTCCCCCTTGAAATAAGCAGATTTCTCCCCAGCAGCTCTCAGCCAACGGATCTCCATCAGCAGAAGCTTTCCCTGTAAAGCGATCGAAGCACCAGGGATTCATGGGTTGCTATCACCTCACATAAATTATATCTTATCAAAGAAGCGCTGAAGTACATAATGCAATTACTTAAAGAACAATTTACTGATGCCAGAGACTGAATATTTTACATACGCCACTGAATTTACAGTTTAAGACTAAATACTGTCAATGAGCAGTGATCTGACACACTTCCCTTCTTGTCTTTTCTTTTTTCCTCCTATTTCTTTCAGCCACTGAGTCGCAAGCTAACATATAGCTGGAATTAATGACACTCTCAGTAGCTCTTGAAGAGATGAATGTCCAAGCAGCAGCCCTGGTAGCAGTCGTAGTCCCATGAAAAGCAGCTCATATTTCCCCAATATGCACAAGAGGCAGCGTGGCGTAATCCAGATGCTGGACATACCCTGATTTATATGCATACGGTCATCTTATTTACCTGGAAAGGATGGTATTTAGACTATTAAGCAATTTCTCTCTCTCTCTCTCTTTTTTTTTGTCAACAAAACAAAACTGTTGCTTGAATTCTTTGCCTGTACATCATGTCAACTACACTTGATATAACCTTAATGAAATCAGTCGAAAAGCACCCTCAGGCAAAATCTGTCCCATTTTGGTCTCTGGTCAATTTTCCTTTCTTCTCAGAAATTCAAAGCTATGTTTTTGAATTAACTAAATATTGAGATTTTTAAATAACCATTTTTTTCTCTTCCATGGGGATAGGTATTTTGCCTGACATTGTGCAGCAGCAGGAAGAAATGAAAGGTGCTTCTGTAAGCAAAATATGTCAGGGTTCCCCAGATTCTTTGTGAAAGGCTGCCAAGGAGCGTTGAGGGCTTTATTTTTTCTTGGGAAGGCTTTCACAGTAAAATATGAAGTTTCATTTTTTGTCAAGCAGTCTCTTTTCTAACTAATTTGCACCCTCAGAGATGGAAATCAGTCTCAGCAAAAGGAGCCTCTTCTCTAAGGATGATGTTATGTTAGCAAAAGCAGCAAAATGAAGACAGACGGAGGTCTATAAGGAAAGAGTCTGACAAAACTATTTTACAACATTAATTAATTCTTACTAAACTTCTCAAATTTTACGGCTCTGTGAGGTCTATCACACAAGTATTTCATGCCTATTTTACTAGCCTGAATTACAAGCACTAACAATGACATTTAAGAGGGCAAATACTAAACGGTATGCTACTCACAACAAACTAGTGCATATCTTGACAGAAGATACTAATTTAAGAAAAATAGCAATGCTTAGGCAGATGCGTTTGCTGCTGTGAAAGACAGCTGTTTGACTTTCGTGGCGGCCGCATTTTCTGTTCTTAACTCTCATGACCACGTTGGTCATAGGCTCACATTGGACAAAGCCCCCGTTTTGACTATAAATGCTGGTTTTAGCAGAGCCCAATGCTTCCTGCCTGGAGCTCCACGTGGACACTGCTGAACACGGCCCTTGAGCAACGTGACCATACGCCGGGCTCGGGGCCATGTCCCCATCCCACCGCGGTCCTGAGCAAACGCCACAGGGAATTCGGAGGAAGCCCTGACCCGGCCACAGCCACGACAACGCTGCTGCATGGGGCTGGCTGGTAGCTCCGCCGGCCTGGCTAGGCCTCGGAGCGTGCCTGCGTTAACATTTGCATTTTGCAAATGCATAACACTGCACTTTGTTAATGCATAACAATCGTGTTATGCATTAACATCGCATAACTCTTTATTATGTGACCCAAAGAAAAGCAACCTGGTCCAGTATTGCACTCAGCTATACATGCTATATTAACCTGATTCTTCATATCCTAAAAACATATTTGCGTCCCATTTTCAATATCTTACAGAAACGTCAATGTGCTGTACTGCATAAAGATTTAATTGTAGGTAGGTAATGAAAACACTGAAGTTAATAAAAATCTCAAAGTAGCATTCACAAATACAGCAAGGAAAGATTTCACAGAGAAAAGAAAAATAAGGCAGAGGATACTGCGGTTAAAATGTTTAATGCCTGCTTAACTAAATTCATTCTGTTTCATTAACTCCTTCTCAAGCAATTCTTAACCACTTCCATTTTTCTTTTTTTGTTTCCTATTTGTTATCTAATACTTTGCAAAGCTTCCCCAGTGCTACATAGTCAGTAATTATACGTGCATTTTGATAATTGTTTTGCTTTCTCATATGTCATATATCTTGTTTTAGTCTTTTTAAACTCCTGCAAAGTACAGGAAGGAGGAAATAAATGTTTCCATATATATCTTTCAGAAGATCAGATATTTAGTCTGGTTTAAAAGAAAAAAAAACAATGTAAGTACAAAATTTTAAGTTCTGCAAGAGACTAAAGTAATTCTCCACGCAAATCTGTGCATCACCTGTGGAACTCACTGCCACGGGCTATCACTGAGGCTCAGACCTTAGCAGGAATCAGCAGTGAAGACTGAAGATTTATGAACGTATGGCACTTACTAGAGAAAGAATTTAAATGTAAAAGATAAGCACATAAAACTCCATGTTTCAGAGCACAGAAGAGTCTCTAATTAATAGAAAATATTCTCTGTGAATAGATAATTCCACAGCTATCTATAGAAAGACTACTTACAGCTTCCTCTAAAGTGTCTGGTATTGTCAGAGAAATGAGCTAGATTAGGCTCCACTAGAGCTTCTGCTCCAGAAACTCATGTATTTCTACCTACTAATAACAGAACTATTTCTCTTCCTGTAAAATGCTTAAATCAAAATGAGATTTTCTTTAAAATTTAAGTTTGGCCCAACTGTTACGGAAATTCAGTAGCTGTGTTTGCTAACGAGGAGATGCAAGAAGAGACTAAATATAAACAATAGTGATGCTGCCTTATCTTGTTTTTCTTAAACCAAACTTAGTGAAATTCACAGACTTAGTTATGAACACTGAATCTGGAAAGTAACCTAGACTGTGTAACCTAGACTCTGTAACTTTCCCTTGCTCCATTTTTGACAGTCAGAGAAGCCATCAGAAAATGTTTGGCATGATATTACCATGAGAGTGACCTCACGATGGCTATAAGGACAAATTTAGTTCTTTCTCCCATCAGGAACCTGCTTCTGAAAACTGTGGAGGTGTACGCGAACGTGTGCAAGCATATAAAGTGCAAAGAGCCTTTTCTCTCAGTAATGCCGCTCCTCCAAGATGGATTGGTCGCTGCTCTTACAGAGCACAACTTCTCCAAGGTTTGTTGACTTCGGTGCGTTATGGATAACGTTCCAATTGAAAACAGAGGTAAGGCTAACCTCGTTGTTTTGCAGCACAGTGTAAAGTTTTGGTTTCACACCAGGTCCTGCGAGAACGGGCTGCAGGCTGCGGCTGTGATTTCCAGGGGTGGCAGCGGCAGCTCGGTGGCGGGACACAGCCTCGGGGTCAGGCAGGACCGTCACAGCCGCCTGTTACCTCCATCATGTAGCTGGTTTTAACTTTTACGAACGGTTCATCACCCTTTTTTAAAAACACAAATAAGAAACTGGATTTTTATGTCACATGTAGCCAGTTCACAGAATCACAGAATCACAGAATCATTTAGGTTGGAAGGGACCTCTGGAGATCATCTAGTCCAACCTCCCTGCTCAAGCAGGGACCTCTAGAGCATATTGCCCAGGATCACATCCAGACCCATTCAGAATGGGTCTAATTGTGGGAAAGAATAATTAGGCATTTGCAGTGAAATCCGAAGGGGAATAGAGATGAGGGTTTTATCACATTTATGATAGCTCCAATATTATCTCTACTTGGGCAACGGGAGCTTTGAAACAAGTTTAAAGTCTTCAGCAGGCTACAGCACTAGTCGATATGAGCTCGTAAGATGAGGTGCTACATATTATTCACAATCTTGAAACTATTATCAGAGTATGAAGTAATTATCAACATGCACAGAACTGGAGTAATTAACATATCATAACTAATAAAATAGGGTCATCAAATCAAAATACAAGATAATTATATTACATAACTATACAGCTGAAAAAGCACAGAAAATATATGGAAAATGAATTAAGATTAACAGTTCATTAGGCTGATGGAACTATGATGATGTAATTGTGGTAACACAAAGCAAATGCAGCCGTTCTTCCTCTGCGGTGGCGGAAAAGTTACTATTTGTAATTGGAGCGTGCATTAGAAAAGAAGTGGCCTGTGATCCCCATTATCCCCGCTCCGGGATGGCCTGCTCTTCTCAGAAGCCAGCGCGCAGCACATGCATACGGAAAATGAATCGACAAGGAAATTAACAATCACCAGCTTTTAAGAAGATTCCCTGAACATGCAATTATTTCACCCTATAACACTTCTGAACGATCAAAGACAAGATGGAGAATGAAGCAGTTAATGAAGACTGTGTAATCAAATAATTATTTATACTGTAGTTGGCGTTCAGAAAAATTCATATATGCAGGACTAGATAGAAAGGATGATAATTCCAGTGTTACTGACTCCAGCAGACATATTAGCCTGACTACAGAGAGCCAAAGCCACGGTCACTTAGTCCTACTCTTATACATTTTCTCCTTGACACAAATGTACACCTACATCCCATTTGTTTTCCTCATTAGGGAGCAGTGAAGCAGAGCTAGCAGGAGCTGGACTGATATTAGCTGTCGCTGCAGTACCGGTCGGGAAGAATTGCTGCTGTCTTAGGACATGCTATATTGGAACTTCTTTAGAAAGGACATTGCACAAAGCGAGAATGTAAATAGATCCTGAGCACATGAACAGGGAATGGCGGAAGAGCTGCACTTCCCAAGCATGCCCCACGCTTGTATTTTTGTATATTCTAGCGAAAAATAAACCTAAAAATCTACTGTTCCATGTCCAGGGACAGATGGACTGTAGCAGAGCCACATGGCTGTCCTGGACATGAAAAAGTGGAGAAGAATTCTTTAATTTGCCTTCACTGTAAAGGTTTGCATTTATTGAGCGGCTGCATTTCCCACACCTTATACCTGTTATTGTACTGGTTATTTCCTGCCATCTTACTGAGAAAGGGCTTGTAGAGAATGTACAAATTTGAAGCAGTTTGCAGGCTCATCGCCACAATCCCAGCAATCACACTGAGAGCAGAATCGCAATACAACCTCCTATTTTCTATCTACAGTTCCCAAGCTCCTGCTTTTCATCGCTCATGTATGGGAAAAGGACTATCTTGCTTTTGCTCCAAAAGACAGACAGAGTGAAAGAGGAAGCAGACAGGGCTTTGGAGACGATGGGCACGTGCCGCTGAGGAGTCTCCCAGATGCGAGGCAGGAACTCACACGGGTCTGCAGGGCCATTTTTGCATGCATGCAGTGTGACTGACAACGCTCCATGCATGGATATTAACTCCAGTGCCTTAGACTTCATTCATCCAACATCAAATCTATTTCTGCATGTTTCACTGAGGGTGCCTGCAAGCAAGGCAAGCAGCAGCTGACCAGCACCCCGGATGTGGAGACTTTTACAGCTAGGATGGTGCTGGGCTGTACAGCAACACTTGTGCTTGACGACTCTGCGCACCCGCTTCCAGGCCAGCCCCTGTGCAGAGGGAGGAGCTGTGCCGGAGCCCAGGGGCTCCCTTGGGGGCTGCTGGAGGCTCTGAAGCCCCTCTCTGCTCATGCACCTTTCTCCTCTTCTCCCAGACACAAGCGACTCCCACTCAGCCTCCACAAACATCTGCTTCGTGGCCCCCTTCACATGTAAAAATGCTCACCCAAGGGGGCTGGCTGCTAGTAATAGCACATTTTGGTGGTGGTGTCTGATCACCTAGATATAACTAAAATGCAGCTTTTAAAATACTTCCAATTTTACCTCTGCAAGTGTAAATCTATATCAGTGCTTGTTTACAAGGAAAAGCAAGCATCTCACTGCAATAAAGCCAGGGGGTGGATGAAAGCAATATATGAATGCAGACCAGAAACACCAAATCCATCTCTTCCTTAAAAGACTACTTTTATCTGCCTTTGGGTTTGCTTGTAAAGCCACTTGTACGGCTCCTTCTTTACCCATGGCTTCCTGATGTAAGGTCCATACAAGAGCGTTCCCTTCCGCTCCCTAAATGCCTTCAGCAAGCACGCTCCAGACTCAAGTGTGTGCACTGCTTGTCCTCAGCTGTGGAGCCCGGCACGTACCCGCTTTGCAGAGAGGACAGGTTCTCCCCAGTTCCTGCTCCCTGACCACGCCATGGAGCATCACGTCGCTGTGCCCTGGCTCCTGGACATCCTTGTGTGGCACAAAGCAGGGGCACGACACATCGCGTGCCCAGCAGAAGCACCAGCAAGGCTCCTCAGACATGTGCACGGCCCCTCGCACGTGTCTGTTCGTGCGATGAAAGGCAAGATACAGTGGAGGCAGCTGATATACAGTGGAGGTGATGGAAGTGACAGGAGCTTTGTGCCACCTTAGCATTCAAATGAGCCTCTAACTGCTTCACGTCCATCGGCCCTGTTCCTGTGAGGGACAGGAGCAACCTACTGCTGTTCTGCCATGCTCTGATTTATAGAAACTTCCTCTGGGATTCCTGGGCGGCTCGTCATTTTTCTCATTCACTTTCATCCAGCTCTCCACACCTTCTTTGCTTGAAAATAAAAGACCTGTGTGTTTGTTAAAGTTACCTGTGGAGATTAAAAGGGTGGTGGTGACAACTGTCACAGCGTGAGCTGTATTATGAGATTTTCAAAACTGCTCTATTTTACTCAGCAAAATCATTCAAAAATATAGGGAGGAAATGAACTTCTGTTATTGATGCAGAAACATTAGCCCGTGATGGGATCTTTTGGCTCCAAATGACAGAGCTGTAGAAAAGCAGCAATTGCATACAGCTAGTGGAAATCCAAACGTATAAGCCTGCCGCCCAAGGTCCTCCATCCTTTTTTCTTTCCCTAGAAACATTATTTTTTCCCATGAGCAGGCAGGTATTAGCATTCATAACAACTGAGACACTAAAAGGCTGGTGGAAATTGGGAGATATACAACTGCGAGCATACTTGAAATGTCTTCAAGTGCAGAACTGCAGCATACAAAGCACCTAGCCTGAAAGTCAGATAAATTGCAAGCTGAAAGATGATCTCAGGGAAATGACTTTATGGAGGAAAGGCAACCAGAAAAGATGGTATGATCAGACTTCCGCCGTGGTGGCTGTAATGCGTTCGCGAATAGCAGCATAATAAGGCGACCGTCATTCTGTAACAAAGGAGACTGAGCAGAGGAGCCCGAGAATTGTATTATATGCATGTACTTAGATATCTTGGAATGGATTACACTTGACAAAGTGTACTTCTACATCTCTTCAGCTTCTTTCAGCCCTCTCACACACAACGCAATGCTACCGTAACCGACAGCATTTCCCACAGGCAATGCATTGAATATATCATTCATGCTTATCAGGTATATATTATCAATTTCCACAAGTAAGGACAAGAATTACCACTTCATTTAAACAGGAAATAAACTTAAGAAAATCTGTTCTCGTTTTAGATCTAGATTATCGATGCTATGTGAACAGACAATTCATGCATGTAATTATGGCAGTCATAAAGATAACTGCAATAACTGCATATTGAAATGAGCTCATCTACCTAATTGGCCATCTTCACACAGAGCTATTGTGCTGGTCAGGGCCATCATGGCCCGTTAGCATGCTCAGGGCCCTCATGGTGATTCTGCAAACATGCCAATTACACACGTAAATTGTAGGCATATTATACTGTATATAGTGCCCTAAATTCGGTCAGGTTCTGCTCTCAGTTACACAGATACAAATGCAAAGTAATTCCACTTGCAGTCATTAGTGTAATTTGTCCAGAATCTGCTTCTAGATCGTTGAAATACAATTACTGACTTCTCTTAGCTCCCCATTAGACATCTGATCCCACTTAAAGTGAAGGACCCTCCCCCGGGGGTTAAGCTGACGTCCTACAACCACAACTGCAGACTCTGGCCTAAGCAATTCTTTGCTCTCTTGCTCCCTTGATTATGTATCCTGTTATTTTTTTGTTCGTATATTACTTCTGCATTTCTATATGTCTCTTTACTGGCAACTTCAGTGAAGATAACATTAGTTATCACGAATACCGTTTGTTCTGAACTGTATAAACAACTAAGTACTAAAATAACTTATTTTACACTATCATTACTATTCCATTTCAGAGGAATTTATATGTGTGTGTGTGTATATATATATATATATATATATATGCACACATATATACTTATGATATATATATTTATCATTTAAATTATTTTTCTTTTATTATTAAATTTTAAATCCTACTAATAACAGGATGAAGGAGATAAATAGACTAGCTTTTGTCATTATCTTCCCTTTGTACACTTTACATTTTCTTCAAATATTGCCAAAAAAATCTATTTTTCTGTAGAAAAAAAAATCTGTTTTAACAAAAAAATGTTGACAGAAAATGTTCACCCAGTTCTAGAAAATAATCCATGTTGGGAACAGGTGACTGACTGACAGACTGATGCATGCAGGCAGACAAGAAGCCAAAAGTTTTAAAGAACCATTATTACAAGGCTGTCAAGGTCCTCGAAGGCTTTTTAAGCGTAAGGTCTATTGTGATGCTTTCTAAAATAACAGCTTAAAGGCATGGGTTTCTTTTTATATTTATTTGTCCTGAACACTTGCTAATATTATAAATGCAAATAAAACCAGAAATAAATGGAAAAACAGTTCCCTGACTGTTCACCAGAGGGCATGTTCACCTTGACTGTCTTGACCTGGACTTGTCTGATATCCCATTTCTGAACAGAGGCATAATGTAACATCTCCGGTCTTTCCTTGGAGATATCAGACAAGGGTCTAAACTCCAGGACTGTCCCATCTAGGGCAACACATCTGACAATCCTGTGTACGTCTACAATATCCCTTTTGAGGGCTGAGTTTTTGAAAAGGTATAATAATACTATTTCCCAGCCACAAGGCTTAACTAGTGATCAAAAAGTGCATTCTACCCGTTGAGATAGGCACTCTGTCCTCAGAGACCCCGAGCTCTGGGAATCCATCCAACCAGGGGGTCCCAGGGGGTCCCTAAACACCCTCGATGTTAGCCCGTCAGTGCTAGCATGTTTAAAATGCACCTAGCAAATTCCTTTCATCATGACCATGGATGTACTCCTCACAGTGTTTAAAAGGAGCAGGCAATACTGCCAGTGAGGTAGCTCATGTTATCAAGCATTAAATAAAGATTATAAACAAAGCCAATTCAGTATTGCAGGTAATTAGAAGAGCAATACCCTACAACAACCCATGGAAAACCTGATTAAAGGAAATAGAAGGCAACATTAAAACTTTTCTAGAACAAAACCTTACTACTTATTTTCAGCAGTCAAAATTAGATTAGCCAGGCATATTTCAGCCATGGGCACTGTATGTTTCCTGCCAGCTTTCCTTGTGTGGAAAGTCCTTCGCATGGGGGAAGACAATCCACATTTGGATTTTCAGAGCGAGTGGTTAAGTGCAAAACGTCAGGAACCCTGGCTGTGTCTGCACGACCAGCCCAGGAAGCCCCCTGTGGCACGGCTGTCCTGGAGGAGGGCAGAGCTTCTTGCAGCGGGTCCCCGTCGAGGCACGCGCAGGGACCCTAGCTTCCACTGCTGCCGCCGCACCTCGTAGCAATGCCCCTCAGCCCCTTTTCTGGACCGCTGCCTGCAGCCAGCAGAAATGATGCTGGTAACAACTACTGCAGATCAGAGATCTGTTCAAGACAAATCAATTTTCACACTTGCTTTCCCAACAAGCAAGGGGGAATAGGGGTAAACTAATGAGTGACACTGCAGATCTTGTCACTGACTTGGAGCTGCAGCAACTGAGGCAAATTAAAGATATACTAAAATTAATATTAATATTGTAACTGGAAGGTGCTAGGGAGTTGTCAATGTACCCTGATATCAACAGAAAGTCAACAACTGCTTAAAATTAATTTTTGTTCCCCTACTGTTATTTCCACTTCAACGCGAGAATAAGCAAAACAAGAGATAACTTAGTGATGATCATCCACAAGAGAAAATGCTGTTTAAATTCAAATGACTGCATCTTTCATCTTACTTACTCTTGCCTTTTCAGTATAACCAGGTAAATTGGGTGTCTCCCGTTTGAAATCCCATGGCCAGACTGAATTCCTTGCTTGACCTTGGCGTTGTCTCGTTCATTGGTATCACCTCCCAAGGCAGCTCTGCTTTGCCACTGCAGTCACCTTCGAGCCCATTGCCAAGGAAACAATACACTCGTGACCCCACTCACCTTTTCAATGGCTATTCCGTTATCCTTTTTTCTGCAAGAGCATTAAAAGTACAGTTTACTGTTGTTGTCTAAATTGTAAAAAACCTTTTCCTTCAATTCCACCTTCAACTCTCATCAATCTCTATCCCAGCCACCATATTCCACCAGAGACTATCCTGACTCGTCCGGTGCCGACAGAAGAGGCGACTTATCTCTGATCTGTCATCCTTTTTTGACACAATCATTCAGATAATTCTTCTTTTCTCCTCTTCCCTTGCTTTTTGTGACTCCCCTCTCTCCTAAATTCCTCATGTTTATTAAATCACTCCTGCAGCTTGTCATTTGGAGAATCCTCTTCAACACCTTCTTCAATTTTCTCTGCCGTTCTCAGAAAAATGCCAGTTTTGTCTTTGCTTCTCATTTGTTTCTGCATAATTTCATCCACCAACACATCTTTAATTAACAATTCTCTGTTGATGATTCACAGAATCACCTTTCAGCACTAGATGCATTTCCTTCAATTCCAACAAAATTTCAGTCTCTCTCTCTCTCCCCAACCCCGGGGATAGCTGTCCCTCAGGTTTAGCTATAGCTAAACACTGTGAAAAATTCCCTCTCTCTCTCCATGTATTCACCACGCTCCTCTCAGTCACTGTGGTCAACATCGTGATCTTGCTAGCAGCTCAGGTTCATATTGTGGGATCATCTTCAGCTTGGATTTCCCTCTCTGTCCCCATAGCCAGGCTATATCTAAATCTTGCCAATTCTTTACTACAATGTTTAAAGATACTCTCTCTCCTATTTCCATGTAAACAAAATTCTCATTTCCCTAACTGCAAAATTCTGCTCTCTGGCTCTGGCGGTTTTTTCTTTCTGTTGTTCATGTCCTACCAGATTATCCCAGGAAAGGTAATACCCCTAGATTCCCCTTCAGCTACGTCACCCAGCAAATCATTTATCTGGCTTCTGGCTCCTCTTTCTCTATAAGGCAAGCTGCTTGCCTTAACTTTCCATTGCTTTTCCCAAAAGAGCAGTCACGGGTAGCTGTGGTAGCTGTAGGAGTGGAGGCAGTGCCCATTCTAGGTACAGCTCCTCAGCTGAAGTGCAGGGTCTCAGCACTCTCCTGTATCCTCGTTGGCCTGTCCAAGCTCCAGGTCCTCAAGGCTTGTTTCCAGGAGGGAACAGCTTGGGTAGACCTGTTTGACAGGATATCTCTACCGAATCCATTTCCAGGGCATCTCAACTCTCTTCCCCGATATGAAATCTGTTCCTTCTGAGGAACAGCGCCTAGTGCCTCTCATGTGCGAAACCATGCTCATGGCTGTCTTCCAGGAGCTTGGCGCAGGAAGCTAAAGGCTAGCTTGGTGCAGGAAGCTAAAGGCTAATCTATCCAGAAGCTAAAGGCTAATCTATCCAGAGCTACTGGAGGAATGGCCTGCAAAGTAGGTTCTTACACTGACACCTGAAAGCAGTGACCTATTTTCAAAAGGAATTCCACAGCGCACATTTATCCGTGCAAATACCCAGCCTGCCATCCTTCAAAAGCTTTGCCCTAGGGGGGCATCAGCCAAGCTAGCTGGTAATTGTAGTTGTCACTATTCATGGGAGGGAACAAGGAGAACGGCAGGCAATAAGACAACTCACTCTTCAAAAATAGCGGGCTTTTTTGTCTTCACATTTATCCCATGCAAGCAGAAGGAAAATTAAGCTTTTGCATCTTTAAGTAAGCATGCACTTAGAGACCAGCACCCAAACAAAGGCTGCTCTTCAGGCAGCACTGAAAGCTGACACAGAAAGAAAAGAGATATCAGAAAATGTGGGGAAAAAAAGCAAGCTGCACTAGATGGCAAAGGAGGGGAAGGAGAAGGAGGAATGAAAATCCTGAGAATGGCTCAAAGGGAAAAGGGATCCACAACATACGTTGCTGTTTCTCATAAAAATGAAAAAAATCACTTTTAAAAGGCTGAATATTTTTGGACTCAGTGCCTGTAAACAGGCTCATAAATGAAGACGTACTGAGCCAGATGCCTTTTCCTCTGCTGTCCCCACTCATAAGGAAGGCTGCAACCCACTGGGAACATCACTGTCATAAGCAAATGATGAGTGAACATTCTGCCTGGTGCCAGTGTTCACCTTTTTCCGAGATGGAAACAATCAAGGACTTTTTGACTGTTTGGGTGAGAAAATTGTTAATGATACGTTGGTGAACATCAAGTTAATTTTCCAAGACATTTCCTACAAGCTGTTTCTTCAGGAATTTTCCCCAGAAAAGCACCTTTCAAGAGCTACTGTTAAATAGTGAATACTACTCTGGGATCATAAAAGAAAGTGTGTGGGGGCATTATTTTCTAGGGTAGGTTGGGTGGGCTGGGTGATTCCTGTACCCTGGAAAGGGGGAAGTGGGCCAGATTGAACTGCTTGTGGTTGATTTGGGTTTGGGGGGGTTCTTTTTCAAACCTAGAAATCTAAAGTGAATGCTGAGTGCAGCAGTTTCCTCAGCTGGGTCAAACAGAGAGCGTGCATTCAATAGCAAATGGAAATATCCTCCACTCTGCTCTAGGTGAGAGCCAGAGCTGAGAGGGGGAGCAGATGTTTGCAGATGTGATGTTGGGGCCTGGAAACACCGAGGTGAAGGAGCAGGAGCGATGGGCCCATGAGACACAGTCTCCCAGGACAGAGGCGCTTGGCTCTCCAGTCCTCGAATGGCAGAAGAGCTCACCACCTTGCATTTCAATTTTCCTTCATGTATTTAAAAAAAATCAGAAAGGCACTAAAAAGAGATCTGAAAAACCAAAATGCTGCCTGAAATGGCTCTAGTGTGCGGTCAGCTCCCAGAGTGGGATGCGGGGCAGTTTTGGACGTGGCGAGCGCACATGCCAGCTCCCTCCAGGGAAGGTGTGAATACAGCAAACCTGGGCACACCCGCCCTGACTGTACCAACCCAGGCACCAGACAATGGAGCTTTTTTCTTTCCAAATGAGAACGTACCAACTTCGCAACAAAACCTGTGGTCAAATAGCTCAGAAATAATGCATTTTTCCAATATAACTTGCACTATATGCTACAGCTATCGTGTATCATGTTGAGGGATTGCTGAAATATTTGTTTCCTTGATTTTCCAGGCTTCTTAAACCCTTCTTAAACTTCTTAAAAATAATAAGGACACGTGTCAGAGATGTCACTGCCCTTACTCAGTGACAGTTCCTCTTCTCCCGTGTTTGCTCCTTGGTTGGGAACAAGGAGAGTTTGGCCTGCAAAAATATTTCCTCTTTCTTGAATCTCAAAAAGAAAAATGCCACGTGTGCACGTGAAAGTCGCAGTGGAGCTCCAGGCCACAAGCCCGAGTGAAGCCTGGGGAGATCGACTGCCAGGTCTTCCTCCCTGTTACGCTTGTGTAAATCCACTCTGAGGCAGATGGTGTTGCTTTGGTTTCACATGAGAAACTCAGAATTTCGCTTTGGAGACTACAGAAAATATTTCCTTTTCCTAAGGCTCCCATGCACTTACAAATAAAATTCTTCTTCTGTCATTTACAATTTATTATCTGATTTTCACTTTTCCCAACACAAAAGTCTTTGCAATAAAAGGTGGGGTAGAGGCAAGTAACACATGAATATCAAGAGCTGAAAAGGTCCCCGTTCTTTAACTTTTTCAAATACCCACAGATACCAGCTAGCAATCAGCAGCAGCTTACAGTACATTTTGTCCTTGCATATCACTCAGAATTACTGGGGAATGACATTTATTTTTCATGTAACACAAACAGCGCATGGAGGAGGGGGAAATAACTAGATTCATTTTGTACTTTGGATTCAATTTTGTTTACAAGAATATCTGTCCAATATCACTATCCTGTTTTTTTAATAATCATACTTGAAAATATGAAAAGAACACTTCTTCCTTTAAAATTAAAATTCACTGATGATACACGCTCAGCAGTAAAATAGCTTAGCTTTGCTCAGCATCATCAGGAAGCATTTGAGCGGTACAGAGTTGAGTTAAAAAGCCTGATTAGCACATGAAATAACATAAAACATCCAAACATAGGCAGAGCTTCAAATTTCTCAAATATGAATATGCCAAATAAAACCTTAGTGTCGCTTGTTTGTGGGATATCTGCTCCTGAGAGAGAAGAAACCACCTGTTTTGCTCTGGAGAGAAATTTGACATGTCAGCTGTGCAGCAGCCATTACTGAAACCCGACGGGACAAATCAACACGTGAGTGAAGGTGCCCTGACCTCTGTCACTTGCTTCACCCTGGCCAAAGCCAGTGGAATAATGCAAACCCAGGATTCCAACTATTTGTGAATAAACAGCTCAAAAGCCACCCCGCTTCTGTCCCTTTTCATCACTGCAGAGGGGCAGCTGGGAGTGCGTGAGCCATTGCCAGGGCTCGTGAAAACACCTGTGAAACTTCCGCGCTAGAAGACGGCTCATCTTTCATCTCCTTTCGGCATTCATTTTTGTACGTCTGCTGCTGGAAGGAGCTGCCTGCAGCCCAGGAGCCGAACGGACGCCACGTGAGAAATCACAGTATTCTGCGCGTGCACAGCTGCAGCGAGCGGCTCGTGAACCGCACCGCGCTGGGAGGGCGCGCAGCCTGCGTCAGGCATGCAAACTGCACCGCGGCAATTAATAAGGCCGCGTTTGGAGCAAATCAAGAGCAGTGAGCTTATAAGCCAAAAGTTGCACCTGGGATTTGTCAAATGCTACGCCACAAGGTTTAATAAAAGCATTTGCACCCACGCCTTCACACTCTATCCTTATGTGGTTTATCCTGTATTCATGCTCGTCCTTCCACCCGATTGCTCGTTTGCACCGCGGGCAGAAAGACGACGGGGCCAGCAGCCGCATGCCGACAGCCCTCCGACACGGCCGGCAGCAACGGGGCCTCAGGATGCGGCGTTTAGGCACAAGCGCGGGCAAACAAGCGCCTCCTTTCAGAAGATTAGCAGGGCAGTCTGGATGCGAACGCTGGACACAGGAATTGCATACATGAAATAGTGGGGTTGGTTGGGAGAAGTGCTGAGCGCTTGCTGTTTTCATGGATTCCCTTAATTCTCAGCATTTCCATTTGGAAATGTTGTGTCTATTATTATTCCACAGCTATTCTAAGGATTGAAGGAAATTAGGAGGAAAAACCCCTGTTTTTTTAGTGTATTAGATAGTACTTTCTGATCAAGGCACCAAGTCCACCTGCCTCTCATGCTAAGGGGAAATAGCTAAATATATTCAGAGAGGGAAGAAAACGAGTGGTGGAAAAGCACCTTTTGCTCCTTTTGAGCCATTCTGTAGGAACTTCATATGTGCAGCAGAGCAAACGAAAAAGGACCTAATTCAGTTTTAAAGATATTTAAATCATGTTGTTCCTAATAGATTACCATGCCTAAAATAAAATCAACTAAAATGCATTTGGTTAAACTGCGCTCCACGATGCCAACAGTTTTAGTGCCGGCCTCAGAGCACACCCTTAAAATTCCATCAAATCCTTACTAACAATTTAATTGGTGGTAGAATTTTATGTGTAATTTGGGGAAAAATTGAAAAATCTAAATGTGGTTTCTTAGTTATTAAGACTGTCTTAACAGTCTTTTCTACTTCCTCACATGTCCCCACTTGCATTTCCTGGATATTCATAAATTCTTGAATCCGTACAGGCAGCATCCAAGTGCGCCAGCTTTTATCCTTGCACCTGTATTTACATGTTGACAACATCTCAGTCTCCAAACTGGACAAACAGGACGGGGACACGTTTTTAAATTCAAGGCGAAGGTATTCACTCTATCACTCAAAATCTGGTAGCGGGGGGCTGCCAGCCCCCAAGAGGTGCTGCCACCCTGGCCACGCTGTAGCCGGAGCTGGGGCGCGACGCGGGTCCCGAGCGCCCAGCAGGCCACTGCAGAGCTGCCAGAATAGCACTGGTCTTACAGTGATATATAATGTGTTCCCATTTTAATTTCAGTAAGTGGATCAAATAATTGTTTGGATTTTAATATTGAGTCTACATTTCAGTGATTTGCATTTAAATGTGTTGTCAGAGAACTTCCAGAAATCTTTAATAAGAAGACCGATTTGCATTTTAATGTGCACTTAAAGAATTTCAAGAAATCTTTTCATGTGAATACAGTGTTATCTGAGTAATGTTCACATTCGACGGGAATGAGAGCTGTTGATTTACTACGTACAACCCAAACAAAACTACTTTTTGGAGACAGCCCAGCTTTGTTGGACTTTGTTTAAAAAAAAAAACAACATCTTGCAGAAGATGAGGTTTACAGGAAAAGCCAAGAGCACTGGAAATGCAGCAGTGGAAGAAGCCATGCCCAGGCCCAGTCTGAGCTTCCCGCTAGGCCAAACTTGGACAGGAAATAGAGGATTCATCCCTCCTTCCGACTGAGATGCATGGGAGCCCTGGGGGAGGACTGAGCCTAGTGGGCAAAACACGCGGATGGATCCGGAGCTTTAAAAGGCTGTTTTCTGGAGTTGGCAGTTTGCTCCAGCTTTATAAATAATTGAGGTGGGCAATGTCTCCCTCGAGCCACGCTGTAACTTAAAGAACCACCAACTCATCTTGTAAGTTACAAGTGAAAACAGACAAAAGGTTAATTCCTCTACTGTCCTCCTCCGTAAAATGCAAATTTAAACCTCCTTGTTACTCTTAGCCTCTTTGCCTATCATCTCTTCAAAGCATGTTGCAACACTTAAGCAGTACTGGTACATTTGTGCTCTGGAGCTACGAGGTGACCCTTCCATCTTCTAATCAATCTATCCAATACATTGATACCAAGCAAATTACTGGGAAAGGAAAGTGGAGAGAAAATTCCTGAGACCAAAAAATAGAATAAAGCTTCATGAAAGCTCATAATAAAGACAAGATAAAACAAAAAAGGAAGCAAAGAAAACACACAGACCACCAGTACTCCCCCAGCCAGACAAAAAATCACACTCACGGCACTCCCCAGTTTGCATGGTTACAGCTTGGAACCACCTTGCTCCTCCTGGCCCATCTCCGTCCTCTCACCTATTTACTTATTACACGACAAAGGGACAAAGATGCATAACGCGTAGAGCATACTGCAGCATAAAAGATTTCAGTTGACCACCAGGTTTCGAGGACCAGTTGTCTGCTAGCAGCACTGCGGATGTCTTAAGATTCCTATTTGACATTTTTCCATAAAGCAGTGGAATATTAGTGCATACCTTTATCATGTTAATCATTAGCATGCAGCATGGTTTTAAAAATCAGAGAAAAATAACCTTCTCCTCTGATTACCAGTCTGATCGCGTACTTGTTCCTAAGTAGAACCAAATTCTAAGCTGATATAAAAACATATTTTTTTCTCTATCTGTAATAGCAGCAAAGTCACTGCTTTTTCAGCTTTGGTTTTCTTAAGAAATATTTGTATGTGGTCGTAGAGAGATAATCTTAATAGAAAATTAGTCTTCAATGCTGTTCAGGTTCTTCTAAAAAATGGAAACCATGCTATTATGTTTTCACTTAAGCAGGGAATATATTCTGTATACAGAATGATTCAGCTGATCATACAGTTAAACCAAGCACTGAGACCTAAGGAGTCTTAATCAGTGTCAGCCTGTGTGTATGTAGGTTATGAGAATGTGGACATCAGATCTAGTCCCTTTCAAAACGCTCAAGTTAGATTTATCTTTAAAATAGACCAGCCCAGAAGTTCATGTATAAACACTCGATGCAACGGAGAAATCTGAATTGTGGTCACAATTCCCGTCTTACCTTCACCTCTTATGCCCTTCTGCATGCGAATCACAGATGGTCTACTTGGCATTACCTAGCTGGAGTTAACCCTTCAAGATGAATATGCTTGACATCTAAATAACAGATTTATCAAACAGAAGAAGTTGGGCTACAAGTGGTGATTCGGGGCATACCCAAGAAATAGATAAAGTTGAGCTCACCAACAGAACAGATAGAGGACTTTGAAGACTACCGTATGATTCAAATCATTTCTCTTGGGCTTCAGAAGTTCGTTGCAGTTAATATAATGCCAGGGAAAAGAGGAACACTGTCCTGCTACTAAACAAGTGCAAGGTTGAGGCATTTATCAAAAATAAATGACTTTAGGAAAGGAAGATACTTATTTTTAGAGGACGAGTCATTCTCTGACAATGTTGCCTTCAATTCACATAACTTCACTTGTACCCAATGACTCATGTTGTTTAATCATCTCCCGCGGCGGATGCGAGCACACGAGAGCGACAGCTGCTCTCTGCGCCTACCACTGCTAACCTGTTGCACTGCGACTGCATCAAGCACAAACTTATTTTGAGCTGAAAGAGAAACTAGAGAGCTCAGATTCAGCCTCCTTTGTCCTCCCCGCCCAGTCTGAGGTCAGCTAAAACGTAGAACGTTCCTACACTGTGCACAAACGAGATATTTTTAATTTTAATATATACATCATACTTTGCTTTCAAACAAGTACACTTTCCCAGCAGAGCCTGCAACGGAACCATCACAGCATTACAAACCCGCAGACATTTTGCAGTGCAATCAGAAGTTTAAAAAACTGCAATTAGCCAAGTAGAGACATAAGCAAGAAGACAGCACAATAATTAGTGAAGAGAAAACTAGACACTTTGGAGTTTAAATTATCTAACACATAATTGGTACATAAGTAAGAATATTTGTTTGTTTACTCTGCATGGGGTCATGCTTCCACCGAACAAAACTGTCAGTGATTTTAAGTGGAGTAGGCTTGCGATTCTTAAGCCAATTATTTTCTCACTAGAGATCACAGAGTCAATAAAAATGAACAAATAAGCCAGTTTTTGATTAGCTGAAATATTGGTTATGTGGGTTTTCTATCATATTCTTCATCGCAATAAACATAAACAGAGTATAACATATGCATCAACACTGCCAACTCTTGTAATTTTTCTGAGCTTTTCAAGACAGCTGATGCTTATCCTCATCCACCTGCCTAAAGACAAGGTGGTTATGGGTTTTTTGTTGCCTTTTTTTGAGACCAAATTTTGACCCTGTGGTTGCAGGAAAAGCCTGTAAACTTACAGTCTCGGGGCCAGGTTAGGATTTTGGAAATCATGGCAGACAATACTGCTATTTTACAAGCAGGCCTTCACTTTTATAAGCGCAGGCATGATTTTGCAAACCGATTCTCACAGCTCCTACTATTCTCCCAGGCTGCCCAAGTAAGTCCAGAGCAGGAAACGCTGTCGCCTCCAGCACAGGAGGGCATACTGCTCGCTGCTGTGAGCAAATCCCACAGGACCATAGCACAGAAGTGGCCATACTGCATCTATCCAAAGATCTGCCTGATCCATATCCGATTTCTTCCAGGGGCTGGTGACACATTGCTGAGGTAAACACATAGGATTGTCTTTAATGTCCAATAGTACATTTCTGAGTAGAAAGCATGGTGACAAGAAAGATTTTGCATCATCCTACAGTCAAGCACAAGGTAACCTTTCCTTGTTTCTTGTTCTAGAAGATAGTTCTGTATTTAACGGTATGAGCGAATGAGCCTAACAATCATTCTGACTCCAAAATCATGCATTTTTTACCCAGGGCCTTCTAGTTAGTACATGTAAGGTCAAACCATTGATGAGCAAGGGATAATCACAGGGATTCAGTTTCCTTCTGGGACACGCGGCATGTGCCCCTTTCCTACAAGAGGGAACTGTTTTACAGGAGGATAGATGTGGACATGTTCAGAACAGTTCCGTCAAAATGTGAATCCTGTACACTCAAACAGCTCTTGGCAAACTTTGTCTTTATAAATTTATCAAACCTGACATATCTCTCAGAAGCGGCTGTGTCAATGTATGTTAAGTTGGTGCAGAACATTATGGAGCATATTATGACAGGCAAAAATACAGATGAGCATTTCACCTGACTCGCACGTGTCTCTTGGTTTGCAATTTCAGACAGGAGGAAAAGAAAATGCTTTGGATTCAAAATCCGGTGCATATTAAGGTCCATCGACTAAAGCCTCACTTATGCAGGGGCACAGCTAAACACCACCTGCAGAGCGCTGGCCGCTCCAGCCTGCCTCCTTGCAGCCCTGGAAATAACCTGACGCGGCTCCTGCGACCCTGCCGGCACGCAGGAGGAGGCACGCTCGGGCACGGACGGCACAGGTCGGCTGCCTCGGCATCACCCCAAGCAGCTCTCCCTCACGCTGGTAAACCTCGCCTCCCCTTCAGACAAGTTCTCCTACTTTGCTCCTACTGTTCACCAGGAGATAGCCCTTTCTTTCTTGTTTTGAAAGGCTGCTTAACTATCCCTGCCTTAGGGCATGCCTATTTATGAATCCGGACCTACGGCATTGCAGCCAGAAAACTGGCAAGTGTGCTCTAGCCAGGAGCACTGTTTACCTACACAGTTAGAAACACAATCAAACATCTAATAATCCTGTGCAAAGCTCTTTTAAGGAAATATGATTTTCCATAACGAAACATTCTTTCAGGTTTAACTTAATCTGTTCTCTTCAGTTCCTTCATCCCTTGGGAATGAGCACATTAAAACAATGAGGATCTCTACAAGCAAGAAAAGGCATTACAATGCCATTATCAATACAAACCAATTTAAAATGCTTCCAATATTTAGAGAAGAACTAGAGCATGATTGCAAAAAAAACCTCTGATCACTTTTTCAAACAATGTTTAATCTGTTCTGTAGCCACGGTTCCGTAAAAGCTGCATCTACAAACAAAAAATACATTATGTAACTGAAGGTATCACTGCAGCTGGGCAAATAAATTCCAGCTATATTTTATTTATTAAATTTCACTTTTTCTTGCTTTTGGAATATATTCAAAACCAGGTCACAGAACTTGCAAATGTCTTCATCACTGATTTTTTCTGGATTTCTCCATGCAATGTTTTCCTGTGTGAACAGCTCACAAACACAGAACAAAAGCCTGACCCTGGAAGACTGCGACTCAGACTGATGCAATCTGAATGCGGGAGAATTCCTCTCTCCCCAAGGAGGTGGTGGTTTGTGTCACGAGCCAGCATGGCAGACGTGGATTACGATATTTGAATTCAGCTTTTTTTTTTAATTTTTGGCTATTTAATGTAACATTGGAGTTATTTTGAAGATTTACTTAACGCCTCACGCTGAACCTAGGCGTGGCCTAAGGCAATTATGGACACTGACTTCACGGACTTGTTTAATTTCAAGTTACCAAGTGGCAGATGAATGAGGCGAGAGCAGATCCGCGCAGGACGATGCACCGGGGAATGCTGCCAGCATTAAATGGGAAGCAGGATTGGTGCACACATGTCGCGCGGAAGCGGGACAACGTGAAACGTCCACTGGCCAAAAATGTGCAGATGCCAGCAGAGCCCTTCCAGGCGCCAGCTTTGCGAGGCTGGGCAAAGTAGAAGGGGCAGCCGCACCGTGGTCGGGCTCCAACGCTCAGTGCTGAAAGCAGCGTGCAAACATGCAGTGATGATTTTGCACTTACAGTTTAGTGTAATAGCTCACACTCCAGCTGCGACTGCACCGGCCAACAGGACAGGACTAATAAAGCTGGGAGAGCAAAGCTTCAGCACTAAGTGTGTCTCTCCAAAGCCACAGTCACATTTCTCTATTGGGAGACACGTCCCAGCACCCCCAGGCAGCACAAAGTCCCTGCAGCACTCACTGCAGCCAGCCGTCCTGCTCCCTGCTCACGTCTGAAATGCAGATTGCTCTCATATTGCAGATTCTAGGTTTGAAGAACCAAGTGGTATATGCCAGCAGCCTTTATGTTAATGTTTCACCACTGGACACGTTTTCAGTCTTGGGGTCTGAAGAGAGATATGCCATCACCAATCAACCCAGCCCCTGCTACCCGCAAGGGCGGCAAGGGCTCTTCTTCCAGGCAGAAGGACCCTGGTCCAGAAGCAAAAGCCTCAACGGTTAAAAGCAAAAGTGAGAGAGATTCCTCCTGCCTGTGAAGGCAGGCAACGTTGCTCACAACCTTCACAAACAGTGTGGTAGTATTGCTCGGGTCTGACATGGCACGATCACAAGGGAGCGATGCTCCAAACCAGCACCCGCTGCCCCGCAGAGCTGCCCCCTGCGTGGCTTGGGCTTCAGGCAGTTTTAGCACAGAAAGAAAATAAGCTCTGAGCAGGGGGAGCAGGAGCTGAGAAAAACTTAGTTTCCTGCAGTTTGGTCAAAAGGAATCTGTCTTTCCAACAGCAACGCTAACTTGGACAGAGACAGCGCTTCTGGAGCAGCAGGGCCACACGGACGTCAGGGAGCACAGCTCGAAGCCACAGCACCCTGGCCGCCACGGCCAGCCGGGCGCTCGGGGCTGGGGCGCTGCTGCCTGTGGCTTCCCACAGTCTCCTGGTGTGCAATGCAATTTCGTTTCTGCTTCATGGTCCCCTCATTTCTCTCTCCCTGTTAACCTGCAGCACTGCCAGCCTCGGGAGAGGCAGGAGATGCACGCAGCCTCCCGAAGGCCAGCGCGGCGAGCCGCCCTCGCCCTCTGCCTCTCGGAGTGGAGGCTGCGGGATGCCGAGCCCGCCGGAGGCAGCGTCGCCAGGCCGGCTTGCCATGCCGGCCCTGGCGCCACTGGCACCCTGATCTCCCTCTGGCATCGCCGTGCCACGGAGAGGGGTTGCTGGGAGGTATCTGCAGGGAGGACGGTCTTTGAGAAAGGTTTTTCTCAAAGAAAAATCTCCTGGCTGCTCTGTTTTTTCAACAGGATCTAGAGTGAATTACAGTCCAGCAAATGCATTAGTCCTGAGTTATTATTCCCTCTCTTCCTGCCTTCCTTTACTGTAGGAATATTTAGTTTTTGCAAACCCTGTAGGATTTAGAAGAGGGGGAAGAGGGAGATACCTTTCACGTTTCACAGACCAGAGTGGTTTTGATTTTGAAGGTAATATTTCAAATGTAGCATGAAGTGCAATAAGTTAATGTTTCAGAGCTCTTTAATCCATTCATTCAGAAATAGCAATGCAAACTTTCAAATATTTATGCTTCTGAGGGAAAACATGGCAGATTGAATTAGTGCATTGTGCCTTTTACGCTGTCACTGACTCATGACTCACTCCAGCTCAGGTAACCAGAAAGCAAAAATACATCGTCTAAGGTAAAGCAGCAGCTGCAAGGAGGTGATGACAGAAGTTGCTTTCATATACAATGTTGTAATGGTTTTTCATGAAATATTCATTATTCATCCCCCACTTACTCTGTCCCCATTAATACTTAAATATCCACAGAAGCTGCTGAGAGCAGAATAAAGGTTGAATTGTGCCCTTCCATGATGCGCCGTGACCAGGCAGTTCAGGTGCTACACAAAACTTACTCTCCTGGGGTATTCCGAGAAAAAACAATTAGCTAAAGTACCTCTGGCTATTGCACAGGCTTCTCAGTCAATGTCAGTCTTAACCAAGATAATTATGGAAAATACTAATTGTCACTAATAGGTGGGAAGTTACAGTTTCTGTGCACTCCACCAGCTCCCAGGAACCCTTTACGTGTCAGGGAGCTGCAGCCACCTCTGCACGGGGCAAGCACGGAGGGGAGCCGGCGCCACGGCATGCTCCACAGAGCACCCACCTCCTCTGCTTCAGCCTCCGCTGCGGGGCCACGAGGGACAGCAGGGAACTCCTCCCTGCCGGCCGAACGCCACCTCCTGTGGCCGGCGAGGTGACACCGGCTCCAGCCCGAGGGGGGTCTGCATCTTCCACTGCAGCTTCACAGGAAGCAGGAAAAAAGGGAGAAAAAGGGCTCTGAGCTGGGACTTCTGATCAGCTCCTTGGACGCCAGGTCACCAGCCATGGGAAAGTGCATCCCATGCACTTCTACAGAGCCGTTCTTAAAATGCTCAGGAGCTGGGAGGGCTGGCACAGTGCCTTTTAAAACAGTGTGGGCTTTAATAAGTGGTAGGGAGATTTTTACATTTACATGTGAGAAGAATGAGTAATGGCAGCAGGCATGAGGGAGGAATAAATGAACCTGATTATACCTACACCTGCAACTCTCTTCTTTGCCCTTATGCCATACATTTGTGCCATCTTTCGTGGAAACCTTCTCTCCAGCCTTTATCGCCAGGATGTACACGTGAAATGCATAAAGGACGCGCAACAGACTAAGATTTATTTCTGCTGGTCCAGTCAGTATACACTTCCTTGTCACAGGTGAGCCAGGTAGACACTTACTCAATGAATTAACTCCTGGGAAACATCCTCTCCTCAATCCAAAGATCTCAAATATCTACAGTTCATTTAAAATACAGGAGGTACTGGAGGTCTCCTGTGCTCTAAATGAAACACCGGCATCCAGACCAGCGCAAGCTTCCTGGGGCAGGGCATGAGGCTGATGCTACAACTAAACCAAATCTGGGGCAACAAAACGTCTCCCTTCAGGCTGGATTTGGAGTCATTGCCCTGCTGCCTCTGCTAAGGCAAGCATCACGTGCATTTTTATGAAAACCAGCCTGAGGGCACTATCTCCCTTTAAAGTGCCACCAGTACAGTGGTGGTTGTCCCCGAGCTCGAAAATCACCTAAAGAGGAAAAGGCTCATTGCAGAGAAGGGAGGATGAAACCACCACATGAACAATCCCGAGGGGGAAGGAGCTTGAGCACTAATCAATCTGAAAAAATAGGGATGTAAATGTGGGTTCTAGCAGGGGCCCACGTAATTCCTCATGTCTGTTTAGAGCCTGGGAAGACACCGTTGCGCCACTCTGTCCCCCGCGCTACACCCTGTGGGGAGGGCTCGGTGCCAGGCGCACAGTCCAGGGGTCCTGCCCGGGTGCTTGACACAGGCAGGAAAAACAGGATGGAAAATGCATGCAGGTGCTTTATGAAAACACTGATATCTTTGCATGAAAATTCAGACTATGTAGCAGATGTAAAATATTCGGGTAGGCTTTAATAATCTGTAACAGTTGTTTTTTTGTTTCTGTAAATGAAGAAAGAAGCTTACAAATTGTGACAAAAAATAACCCTGTGTTTCAAGACAGTATTAGATAATAAGCATCAGATCTTTACTGGCATAAATGTGGAGTCAATCTGGATTTATTCCAGCGTAACCAAGATTTGAAACCGGCCCTACCATTTCCAGTGACACCAGATTTACATTTTCCACTCAGCAGTACCTGGTTGCACAAACCCTGCCTTGGGATTCAGAGCCATGGAGACGTTTCAGTGCCTGGTTTCCATGAGCCTGGCTTGGGATTTATTCTCCTTGGTAACAAAGAGGGCAATTTTCCCCTGGAGGAGAATAAGCTGAGCACACAGCACTAACATCTCTGGAGAGCTCTGAACTGCAATCGCTCCAGTCAGGTCCTCCCCTGCACACAGTTCAAGGAGAACAGCAACAGGTCTAAGGTGAAATAAAAGGGCCACCAGCAAGGAAAGCGTAAACACAGAGAGAGGAATTTTTAGGTAGAAATAGGGGTGTTTTCAATCTGAAGTTGCAGGGAAAAGAAATTAGGAGAACACTTGCATACACGTGCTTACACTTGCACACACACCCTAAAAGACAAAAATGGCAAGTACAGCAATAATAACAACAGTCAAAAAGTAATTTGTGCTTAACCTGTTCAAAATTAAAATAACTAGCGTGCAAGTTCACTACTTGGACCATTTGCATCTCATAAGCATAAGTTAAAATCCTGACACCATCTGTTCAATTGGAATTTTAATACTGTACCAATATGCCAAATCACAATTATGTTAGCAAGGACAGCAGCCTCCTCATTTACAAAACAACTTGCTACCATACTTTAATGAGATGGGGAACTAAAGGAGCCAGCTCAGAGCAAAATGAATCAGTCTGCTTGCTGCTGACCCTGGTGGGGAATAACCAGACCCAGGCCGTCGCTGGACGTCAGGGAGCCACCCTCACCCTCGCAACGCAAGATGATGATTTGGGTAGGGCATAGGGAGACTACAAAGCAAACAGCAAGACACGCTGGATTCTTGTGGAACCTATTTTGTTCTCAACAACCAGAGCACGTCTGGCATCCTGCAAATTTGGTGACCCCTCCAGAAGAGAGAGAGAGAGCCATCGCTGCTGGGATAAGGCATAAAGTCACTTAGCGTCACCCCGCAGCCGGTCGTGGCGTCACTGGGGCGCTGCGATTGTCTGCTTGGTCCTTTTCTACCAGGCCAGGCATCAGTCGCCGCTACCGCTATTTTGTCTGCTTCTGAGACGGACCAAAGAGCAGATGCTGAGATCCCAGTGAGACTCAGATTGGTTGGTGCTGTGAAATCAGGGATGACTTTGAATTCAATGGGGAAAAAAAATTGTGGAGTGTCTAAAAAAATGTACCTTGATAAATTAGCCTAGAAAGATTTATACCATCCTTAAACTAATTAAAACCAGAGAGGCTGTTGAAAGCCTTCGCATAGTTTTCATTGGTGCTGGTGGGAAAAAAATCTATTGTAAAAATGAAACGAATACAATAGCTGTCAATATTTTCCGTGATTTTTTTGTTTAGGTACATTGTACAGTTACAAACCACACATCACTTCCTATACATCTTAGAATTGATTTCTTCAAGAAAGAAAAATAGAAAATTGTCCTCTTTCCACTGCATGAGGCTATAAAGTGAATGAAACTGAGGAAGGAGAGGGGAGGAAGGCAAAAGACTGTCAGATAAGTAAATCTTAAAGACGCAGTACAAATACATTTTTTCCTAATCAATGGAAGTACATAGGCATATTCATGAAATTTAATTAAGTTCTGTGCCTCAAAAAATCTATGTGCAATGCTCGCCTGCAATTATTTATTTACTGTCATGCAGCTTTTAGCTTTCATCCAGAAAATGATTGGTTACTGCTGCATTTTCATTAGCAGACACATTGTAAAGAGGCTTCTTTTAAAATGGCTTGTGGAAAGGCTTGTTCTCATTTCTCAGTCGGTATATTGACTGCCGTCTTGCAAAGAAAATCTATTAATGTTTTTAGACGCATTTCAAGTATGATGCCATTTGTACTGAAGCCACTAGCAAAACCTTTCTAAATTTGGACTTATCCAGCTTTATAGCCTGAACTATGTTGACATGAAATGCCACTAAAGCCACAAAAATCTTTGACGCATCTTGCCTCAGTAAAATGTGCAAAGTCAGGCCTCCCCCTTCCCACCCCCAACCTGAGCGGCTGTGCAAGGCCCGAGTGTGACTGTACTTGACAAGCTGTGAAGAAAACAGCTTCTGCCCAAGGACGGGCTGTGCCCAGCCCAGGGAGGACTTTGAAGCACCCCCGAAAAGTGCTCTGCACAGTGGTAGGAATCCCCGAGACCTCCGTGGAATTCCTGCGAGCATTCAAATAATTTTTATGCCATTAGGGATGAGTTATCTGTTGCAAATTATTGTTATTCTAGTAGTGAATGCCTAGAAGGATTTGGAGCCTGCTGTTTATACACTGTACCTGTACAGGAAAAGGTAGTCCTTACCCCACAGAGATCACAAACTGAATAAGCAAGACAAAAAAAAAGCAAAACACATCAAAAGCAAAAAAAAACAGCAAAACGTGTTTGTTTGCATATGGAAGTGGCTGCAGAAATGTCTCCAGGCTGTCTCATGAGAATAGGATTTATCGTGCACTACAGACCGCTAATGGAGCTACAGAAGAACCACACATATTGTTACTAGCAGCAACACCAGAGGCACCCAGAAAGACGATGACTTCTCTCAAATGTTGGATGCATTTACACGTGAATCAGGAGATCTCATTCAAACGCAACTTCTCTCATTTTTAATCTATAAGTAACATTAAGGGGATGAGGAGTTTCACTATGATCCTTCAAGGCTGAGATTTTCAAAATCCAAAGAGTTGTGGATGCCATGTTCTTCAAGACAGGGCAGATGAGCATTTTCTATCTTCTGCTTTCTTCTTTTTGTTTTGCAGAGGTGGAAACCCATATTTGAATTGTTATGTTTTGATCCAATAAATTTTCCCAACAGAGAAGATGTTTAGATCCAGGGATTGGTTTCAAACCCCATCGGGAATTGAATCTATCAGCTCAGATTGGGTTTCCACAACCTCATCTCCTGGTAGGATGCAAATCTGTATCGCTGCATCAGTTCCATTGGTTTCACCTGTACCACTAAGCCCAAAACAAAAGATATCAAATTTAAAGTGTTGTTTGGGAAAGAAATCTAGAACTTGAAGAAAACTCACGCCTGGTATCAACAGCAAATCCTGTGGGGACCACAGCTTTTACCTGTTCGCATCCAGACTGTTTGATCCCAAGCCTGTTATTACTGTATAGCAAATACACAAACAAGCTCTACTGCAGCGGAGTTAATTCTGGAATGGAAAGCAATGCAATAGTATGCAACATGTGGTCAAAAGGGAAGGAAAACGCCTCACTACTAAGTAATGGGGCCCTCTCAGATAGGAGGTCTGAACCATTTAGTTTAGCTTTAGAAATTAAAGAGACCTAAGAGAAGCTGAAGAACCAGTTGTTCTCCCTGCACCGACTTGGCTGCCAATGTGCCACCTCTTTTGTACGAGCGTGACTAGAAACCCGGAGCCGCTGTTTGAGAAAAGAGGATACAATTTTTAGAGCTTAAAAGGCATCACCTTCTCTAGTCTTTCAAGTTCATTTTCTGCACAGGAAAGGTTATTCTGGCTTTTCAATGCTAGGAAATCTTTATAAAGTAAATACTGACATTTCCTAGTTACAAATGAAGTAGTTCAGAGATTTAAAAGCAGATGAGCATTAGAGTTGAGTTTGATTCTCTCCATTAACCATCTCCAGAAGATCTGCCAGGCTCCATGGATAGCACATTACCATGGTATGATAAAAACGGTCTGCCTAATTCCACACCCGAGCAGTTTGGTTTCATCTTAAAAATGTGACGTACATTCAGTTGTATTCATCACCCAGCCTACGAACAGAAAAAAATGGAACACATATAAAACAGGAAAAAACAAGCTGTAACATCCATTTCCATTTTACGTACAAATAGTGTGAAAATATTGTTCTCAAGGGAAGGAATTTATTATATTTATTTATTTATTTCCATCATGAAGGGCATCAAAACCCTTGCCGAGTGTATAGAATAAATATTGCTACTAAATCCCCCATCTTCACGATAACACGGGAAAATGTTCATTGGACTTCTGAAATCAGAAACATCTTTCTCTTGGGAGGCAGTGGCGCGCTGATCTTAGCAAAAAGCCACCCTGGAGATTGCATGAAGGAACCTAATGATCAGGAGGAGGAGTCTGGCCTCCCCCCCAGGACTCCGCACCAGCGGGGATGTCACTGAGCTGTGGAAATTCTCACAGCGCAAGCACGAACTAGCTTTTCAGTCTCTTTGCAAAAAATGATCTTCTGATTTCTGCCTTCACCTATGGGACTCTTTATAGCAACAGATTCTTTAATCAAATCTTTATTGACAAAAGCATTTTTATCAGCATCCGCATTTAAATATTCTTTGCCTACTCAAGGGAAAGCAAACCAGCTTTCTATCTGCAAACTCTGCGTTTAAGGAAAGGAATGAATTATTCCTCACATAATATAAATGCATTGACTTCAGAGAATAGAGGATTTTTTCTCCTGAAATGAGAACAAACGAAAGAAATCAAGAGCACCTAGAAACTACACCCCTCCCCCCTAAAGTTAGAAAACACATGCCTTCCCATCTTGATAACTGTGGCTCCACCATGGAAAGTAAAGACACTCTTGGGCTGCAAGTGGTTTAGGTTAAACAGTGTCCAAGGGAATGAAAGAATTCAGTCACATCACGGATACAAAACCTCTCTCACCTACAGTCTAGTGATGGCAGGGTCCAGAGAGAGTCATTCTATCCAAAAACTGCAGGAGTGACAGAGGGGTAAATCAGATGGAAAAATGTACTCAGACTACGGTATGTAATCATGGAATTAGTAAGATAGAAGGAACCCATCTTTTGAGAAATGATCAACAACTGGCTCATTTGCCACGGCAGCTCCTAAGATAATGACACTGCAAGACAAAAATCTGTTCAAATTTGATCTGAATGCATGCATTCTGGATACACGTGTTAGATTTAGCTTAGCTGATGATCAGTAATCCCATTTTTGTATGAGTATACAAATAGTAAATTTGCAAAAAGCCACCTTTACTTTCCAGTGTTGGGATTAGCCTTTGAAATGTGGAACAAAATGTTGAATTTTCCTAAGTTAGCAATGAAAGCTCTGAGCTTAGAAAAGGTCAGTAAAATTTCCCTCACAGGAGCACAAATAAACATTTCTGCAAGCTCTCCGATGGCACATTTTTGCTCACTCAAGTTTTGCTCTGAGTTTTTGGCACTGAGAATATTAAAAGTGCAATATTTAGTCAAAATCAGCATGTTTCACTGGGTTCTGTTTCACCCGGATTTAATTCTGCTGTAAAAATATACTTTGATTTAGTTTGATGTAAACTCAGTCTGAAGTTCCTAAAACAAGAATAAGGCTCTGCCAAAATATGCAAAGAGGAGAATTTTTCTTTAAATTTGGCTTATAGGACCTGGCCAAAGATTAAGGCACGCTGGGAAATGCCAGAACTCCATTCCCAAACATGATCTGAGTTCAGAGCTAGCATGAGAGCACTCGACACGCTGCTGTTCCCTCAGAATCTCTGATTTCAAGCATGGAAAAGAATCAAACTCCTGATCCCTGCGTCTGGAGCACAGCTATACAGATTTTCAAATTATGACATAAAAAAGTTTGGTTTTTGAAGCTTTCGAATTACCACATATCTCCACAGTTATAAAAGGCTACTGCTAAAGCACACTGAGAGCCGGGAGTCGTCAGAAGCGAAGGCGTAAGGCGAATGTGCCTACGAATGCTTTCATCCTATAAAGGGAACAAACGTTTTAAGAACGTTTTAAGAACGGTTACAGCTTGAACAGCAGTCACTTTTCCTTAAGCTCCCCCTATACACTGAAGAAATTCCTATGCTCGCTCTAGAGAAAAATCCCCAGTAACAGGGACCGAAGTGCTGTTGCTGAGGGGAAACGATGCCGCCCTCCCGTCCCATCCCTTTGGGCAGACCCAGCGCTGCCCCGAGGAGCTTCTCGCCGCAGCCCCGCTCCGAGGGCAGCCGGCACACCACCCTGGCACTGTCCCTTCTCCCCGGCCAGGCTCACAACGCTTGGACAGTCTTGGGGGCAAAAAGAAAGCAAGCAGGGCACTCCACTGACGGCTGAGACGCAGTACTCACTAAACACAGTTCTTTGTAGACAAGGGTTTCAGGATGGATTAGAAACCAAGATGGCCAGGGTTTTTTCCTCATTATATTTTTGTTAGGAGATTTTTTTAGCTGCCTTAGCAGCTAATCAATCAGCTCCTACAAATTGCTAATCGCTTTGCTAGTAGATTCAGAAGAAGCACTAGCAAATTATTAACGTCGGGAATTTATGAACCTTCTTCCTAAGCCTGCTCAGTTGCCCCAGCTGTAGAGTGCTCCCACCAGTGCTCGGCTCACGCACAGCACGGCACTTTGCGTGACCGATATTCAGTAAGAAGTGGTCAACAGGATCACAGTGTAATTGAACAGTTTATATCTATGGGTATTTCAACAATGTTCATAGCTAGCTATCAAAACGTAAAAAGGATTAGCACAATGCTAAAATACTAGCTGTCTTTTAAGCATTATTAGACTAATACAACGCAGTTCTCTGATGCCCAGCATGCTGCAGTTTATTCTTCATTCTTCATTCTCCTATTAGCAGAGAAAAAAAAAACAAAGGACATCCATTCCAAAAGAAAAGTCCAGAGTTCCTAGTAAGGCTTTAGTAAGGGCCATTAGCACCGAAATAAATAGGAGGCCTCCTACACTTGAACATTAAAGGCAGACTTTATCTTAGGCATTAAGCTTTTATATTACCTATTAGTCATCAGAACTGAATCTTTATGGACTTAAGAGGTATTATGGGTGTTCAGCACTCCCCAAATCAGCACAGTAATAGGCTTTATCACATGATCACATTTGCAGCTCAACCTCTATTGTTCCTTAAGAGTTACTCTAACATAGTATAGCTGAAATGTATGTAATTTAAGCATTTGGCTTAAAATTAAGAAGGCAAAATAATGGCAGAGAGGTTTTATTTTATTCCAGTATTAACTTGAGCACATCCTCTGAAAGTAGCAGGGTAAACTCACTAAAGCAGTACTCTTTGGCACGGCCTACTCATCCGCCAGTCCATTTTAGAGATAATTTAAGCAATTCCACCAACTCTAACTCACTGGAAGTCTATTTCCTTCCTTTACAAAAATATGTTTTTGAGTGAGATTCATAAAAGAATACTCTTATTCTTTGCAAAGATGTAATTCAAGATTGGTTTCTTGTCTCCATATTTACTATATGTTAGCTCTGAACTTGAAAAGCCAAAAAAGGAAGAAACTGAGAAAATGTAGTGGCTATAAATTTAAACTAACCCAGGATGGTTAAAAAAAATGCTGCAATGAAATGTTTGTCTGTATATACAATATGTTGCTCATTTTTCACTGAACCACAAATATGTGTTATGTTTTCTTGTTTATACTCCTTTGCTCTTTCTGATTTTGTTTTTCATAAGAAACACAATGACAAATTTCAGCAAATTTCAAAAAACATCTGAACTAATCAGACTGCATAAAGCTCTAGAAATCTGGCTGTTGGGAGCAGTTGTACACTGGTCTGCAGAGAACAACCCAAACGGCACTAAGCGACTGTCACCGTTCCGCCTGTCATCTGGTGCGCTCGGAGGAGCCCTGCACCTGGAATTCTCCCTCTGCAGGGATTCAGAGCGCACAGCATGGGGCTCCTTGTCCCCAGATCTTCCCAGGACACTGAGGAAAAATAGCTCACAGATAGCTATCTATTTTTATTACAGTAAGATTCTCTTCTGATCAGTCAGTCTACCAAAATGATATTGGGGGATCTCATGCGGTGTCCCTGGATAACATCCAGTTCAGAAGTGATTGGATTGCAATTTAAAATATGCAGATTTTTTTCTGAACGCCAGCCCTCCTTGGCTAATCATTCAGTCATTAGAGTCGCCTTCTGGATTACAAAGCAGCCCCAATAAAAACTTCACAGATGAGATTCTGCCTTCAGTTTAATACCTGTTAATTCTAGAGCAACAAATGTGGCTGCCAGGAGCAGTAAGGCCGTGAATCCTCTCTGCTCCTAGGGGCAGGCACTCAGTTCACTGAATTCAGTGGGAATCCTCCCATTAACTCCCCGGTACCCGACTTTCATGTCATTAAAAAAAATTGTCCAAAATTCTGCTGGAGACTCCCATTCCAAAAATAAACGATCTCACCTTCCTGAAGTTTGGGTTTCTCTGAATTGCTGACAAGGAAAAAAATATACCAGTAAAGCTCCTGTCATCAAGATAAGCAGCGTGAGCTGAGGCACACAGCAGATGTGCAGTGCCAAGTAGTTACCATTTTTAACCTTTTTCAAACAAAAAGACACAATGTTTATATGGAAAAGTATAGATTATCAACTTATTTTTTGTCAGCGCTGCTATAAAGATTAAGAACTATACGTTTTCCATGTTCTCTAGGACGACTGAACAGACATGGAGCTAGCCCTTTATTGATTTTTACAGGCCTTCAGTGTTAAATCCTAGAAGAGTCTAGATCTCCTGTTGACTTCATCTCGGTTGAATTCTGAAGGAGTTCTCCACAAAGGTCCTAGAATCCACTTTTTATGAAGATTTGTTTAAAACTGATGGCAGCATATGACCCTGCATGATGAAGCAACTTCTGCTAAAATGCAGAGAGCCTCACGGAGAGGCCATATGAAAGGCCCGGCAAGTCCCGTGTGTTCGTGTGTTCGTACACACAGCAAGCTAACCAGACCAAAACTGACACAACAGCTTACAAACCCCCTCCCACAGCAGAGGCCTACATGAACTCAGGCCATGCTATTACATGTTTTCCACTGCAATAAATCTGTGGAGATGTTGAACAGATATTGTGGCAGCTGGAGGATTTGCACTGTTAAGTGGTACTCTAGAGCAGCAAGGTATTAGATCTATGTATTCATGCCAAACATCTCTACCAAACTTTCAAGTCAAAGAAGACCATATCCGAACAGACATATAGAAAAACCATCCATGCAGTGAATACTGGCTAGAGACAAAGGCCAGCACCCAAAGGCCATCCTTACCAGTTCCCCAACAACTTTATCTATACATTGGTGGAATCAACTCCGAGTCCTATATCCTTTTTTAAGGAAGGAGAGTAAACTACCCTTTTTGCCAAGTTTTGCTTCAGTTAATCTTTGAGCTGAAGATTTTTAGACTGGTAATAATAATCAGATTTGACACTATTGGTTTCTAATCAACAATAGCTTTGGTCATCTGCGGAATGCCTCTAATCAACCTCTGCAAGCTTTTCAGTGTGGCATGACGAACTGGAAAAAAATTCAACCATCACCCAAGTCTGATCAAAAGACCTATGAGCAAGGTCCTCGTGACTCGCATGAGTATGCTAACAGACAGGGCTAATTACTCTCCACCCTGACTAAGTGCAGGAGAGAAACTTTAGAGAGTTTAGGGAGATTTTTATTCAGCATGATGGACCAGATTCATTGGTGATGACAAAAACTCGCTGTAAACAAGAACATCTCGCGTCAACAGGAACCGAATACTGTATTATTCTTTGGATTTGATTTTTTTTTAATCTTTTGGGTCATTCTGATCTTCACTGATTTAAAATCAGACAGGAGAAACTATTAGAAAATACAACAGTATCAGTATAAAGGGAGAAAAAAATAGGTAAAATTTATCTTCTGTATCATCTAACTCGTTTGACAGCACAGCTGTAGGTGTCACCGAGCAAGAACATTCCATTTTCCTAGTCAAACTTCTACCATACAATTCACTTATGAGTCAGCGCTATGTACATTAGTATGGGATCTTTTAGCTCTGTTCACAAGTACGAAGTGTCAGGCTTCAGCAGGTTACAGTGATCTCAGGTAGAACATGCTGTACGAGAGACACAGGGATGATCCCAGATATGCATTTCCCATGAAAGGCCATCAAGCGTGCATTCGTAGAAGGCATCATTTGGGATTTATCTTTTCTCCTGCATAGCCCCACTCTGTTTTCCCCAGGATAATCTGAAGTCTACTTCTCAACCACCTCGGCAGATCAGGCTCCTACCAGCAAGTGAAAACCACAGTCAACCAGCATTTTCTTGAAAGAGTAAGGTGAGAACATGGCCAGAATTTACAGCCGTCACTACAGTGAGTGGAGGCAGAGCACGTCCGTCAGGAGCAAGAAGCTGGTCACTTAATTTTCGGCTTACAGACATACAGTGCCAGGACTGCCTCAAAGTTTCCTCTGAACTTTAGGCGCTTGAGCAGCTCCAAGCGTGCAGCTACGAAGTGGCTGGCACATGGCAAAGCTTAAGGAAATTCGCCTGATTTTCCTACACTTGCCCAAACTTTGAAACATGACTTTAGGACCAGTAGGGACAGTTGTAGGGACAGCTGCCTGTCCAAATCTCTGTATTCTTTTCTGTTAGTGAACTTGAAGGTGCTTTGTCAACCCCTCTCAACCCGGTTGTTGTGGGAAAATATTTGGGATAAATCGAACGCTTGACATACCTAACAAATTCTCCCCCACTGCGCCTTAGTGTGGTTGTCAGTCTTTCCCTCCGCCTTTTTCCCAGCTCTTTCTCACCAAGGCATGTGTAACTTTCCTCATATCTGTACTTTTTACATATTTGTTCCTTTCTGCACAGTAGCTCTCTTCTCCCCCCTAGTTTTCATTGCTCCAGTTGAGCAGAGGGCAACCTGCTCTTGTGGTGCAAGCTGCCTGCACTACGTATTGGTGCTACCCACAGCTGTGCAGGGAGCCATGAGAGTAAAGGAAGGGGGTTTGACACAATACATTACAGTCAAGATTTTCTCCCCACTGTACTAGGAACTGTTTTGAGAGCCAATTACAGTATCAGCCACGGACAAGCAGAGAGGAGGAATGTGACACCAGGGCTCTCTGTGGCAATAGCAATATGTAGACAGGGGTTGAGATGCTGTTTTTCTGCATCCCATCCCACTTTGCTGTGCCTCTGCACCTGAATTTCTAGCTACTCTGAAGAGACGCATGCACACAGCAGGTGTGGCTGACCTACTTTTGGAAGCCTTCTCTGTTCCCAGCCTGTTGTTTAGTACTACTCGCTCTGGCACTCACAACGTCCATGGGTGAGACTGTAGCCCACAGTACTGGCAATGCTGCAAAGCTGGAGCCAAGGTAAAGCGCTGGCTTGGACTTACAGAAGGTGGTGGAGGAGATGCATCCGCCACTGTGAAGTCAGAAATGGGGTCAGGCGACAAAAGGCTGATCCAGCCCTTATGCTTTAAACAGCCCAACATTTAACAGATGCTGATTCATCCCATTGTAAAGATTGAAAATATTTTAAAATGATGATCCAAGCACAGGCTATCACCCTCTTCAAAAAACGAAAATGTTTGGAGATGAGCTTCTCCTTCAAGATCATCAAAACAGGAAAGAGAAAAAAACAGAAATATTGAAGTCAGAAAGCCAGCCTTAGCCAATATAAAATCTAAGCAATCTTCCTTGACGTAAGAGAAACTGGAGGGAATAAAGAAAATGGATGAGCACAACCTCAACTCACACTCTACCTGTGAGCAGGAACATAGGCTGTGACTCCACCTACTCCCTATACAGAAATTGCATTTCACAGAACCATTTAATTAAGGCCCTAATGTATCAACACAGACTGTCTCCAAACTCTCCTTTGCATTGGCCTATCTGAAACGGGAGTAGAGCCCAGCTGCGCTGAGGACTGCACTGTCACGCTGTGTACCTGCCTTGCAGCCCATCTCACCACCCCCTCAGCAGAACAGCTGCAGGTTGTACGGGATGTACTGGATGCTTTCTGCGAGCCCTGCATTTCGGGAAAATTTCCTCCACAGAGAACACGAATCTCCCATTAGCCTTAATAGCACCTCCATCTGAACAAGGGGAGAACATGCCATACAGTATTAATCACACTATTTTGTTAACAGCATACACTGTACCCATGTGAGTAGCTGCACAGATTATATTCCCTTCAGTCCATTCGATCTTCTTTCAAATGGATTGCACACGCCGAATATTCCTTATCTTCATGCCAACAATAGGCATTTAGCTTCTGGGTAGTATTTGGAGCATACCATATATTTGGTGTAACAGTGAAATCTGCCTCCCTCTGTCCTACCTCTTTCTGAAAATAATTATCTTTTCCCAGCTCTGAAGAGCACCTCAGCTATCCATTTCACAGAAGATACCAAGCTGCTCTACAAAGAACACCTTTACATATATCTAACCAGTTGTGTTAGTCACCTCTCATATCTACGCCCATTAACCTGACCACAACAGCTTGATGAATTAATGCTTATACAGGTGCAGTTAGCAGCTTCTAATCAAAAAATTATGGCTAAGCAGCTGTGGAGAAGTTGTAATGTTCCACTAGAAAGCCAGGTGTCAACTCTACTGGTCCTCAAAATTTAAAATGAAATGACTTTTGGAGCTTTGATAAGAAGGGCTGCTTCCACTCTTGGTGAATTCGATAGGTCTTGTGCCTGCTTTTATATCAAGCCTGGCTGCAACCAGGCTACAGATAAGCAGCTGTAGCAGCTCTGCAACCCAACGACTCTGTCACAGCAAAGAGCAAATGGAACAAAACATAACAGTAAGATTTGGATCTGGATAAAGGAGAGTGATCTGGCATCACGGTCACTAGTTTAGTTTTTACCTAAGGAAGGACCCTTTGACACTCCATCAATGTCAAAAATCCACAAGATCGATTTAAGCCAAATTCAAAGCCTGTTGAATGAGACAAGAGTCCTTCCAGGAACTTTAATTGGATTGGGCTTTTTCTGTATTGGTGAAGGAAGACTGCATGACCCCTACTACAGACTTTCTCTTTCCAAAATTTCAAAGGTACCTTTCATCTCAGTATCTAACCCTAACTGAAATGATATGGAAGCAACTAGCAATCCTTGATGGTAAAGAAGTCATTTGAACATCAGTAGTCTGTGCTTGTTAATTCATGCATGTAACATCTATTTTGGGCCTCTCTTCAATTATTAAACCCTTGTTTCTATAAATAATTTATATTTTTTCTGATTTTAATTTAAATACAACTTGCTCCAGTCCATTCCTTTAAATATATTAATTCTCCCCTCCCCCTATACCTTGTGTACAATTGCAAAGATGCCTAATTATAGGAATCATCCACCTTAGTGTGAATATAAGTGGATCCAAGACTTTTGAACTATTGTGCTGTGGATCCAAGACCTTTGAACTATTGTGCTGAGAAGTCCAGCTAGAAAACTAATTTTAAGTAAACCTATGCATGTCAAAAATACAGATGGCTTTTCAGAACGCTAACTCAAGCATCATTACATAAGTAGATTAGGTCTGCCTGTTGAGCCTAAGCATAAAAGTAGATGGCGTACAAACTATTCATTTTCTGATACATCTTTTATCTAAAACTCGTGTCAGCTCTCCACGTTACTGAGCATACTAACTGCAACCATCGCACACAGCATAGCAGGTCTGCAGGCAAAGCAGTTATTATCCTTCTTTAAATCCCTCTGTCCAAAGCAGCAGCTGGCTAAAGCCCATTTGTACAAATGGACCTGGGAAATGTTCCATCCTTCACCCTTTTGAAATGAAAACAGATGAACACAACCTCACAAACCTCTTGAATATTTAAGCACTTTAAGCACAGCAGTTGTGGAATGATTTTCTGATACAGAATTGTAGAATTAAAATTACCCTCGTGTTACCACTGGTAACAGTGCCTCTACCTGAATATCAACTTAGAAAGTTAATGAACCTGCTAGAGCTATCAGCTAAAATTGCTACAACAGTATGTGATCTGATGTGATTGCAGTAAGCAGCGCAGATACTTCACATTATGAGGATAGTTTGTTTTTCATAGGCGTGTTGCATAACAAGATACAGCAACTTGCCTCTCTCTGCACTGAGCCTTCATTTCAGAGCACATCGGCTGGCTCCGAGAATGCTCCCTGTTGAAAAGCAGCCGGGGGACGGGATTTTGTTTTCCCTTCCCTGCGTGGAAGTGTGTCAGGTTTGCTGACAGATGGCTTGGCTGACTGTGCTTGACTATTATCAAGCAGCCATTACCTTTGTAAATTGAATCTCATTTGAAGGTTTTCTGTAATTAAATCCGCAGTGTGTTTGCAAGGCTTACATTGCATCCAGCACATACTCAGGAAGCGTGCAAGGCAGTCAGATGGCCGATTTACACAGCCAAAGACAGCGGCATCCTTCAGCTCAGGGATGGGGTGTTTTGGCAGTCTGTGCTGCCACCTAGCCAAGACCATGCCATTGAGTTCAGCATAAGTTTACAATTTGAAAGCTTAAACCAAAGTATATCCCCCTGGATCAAAACAAGGCTCCAGTCCGCACAGATATAAGGTAATCTGGGCTGTTTGTGCTTTGAGAATCATTCAGACAGCAGAGGAGACAGACTGGGAACACGTAACTATTTTTCCCTGAGAAATTTCTTGTACTTACGGTAGAAGACGTATTCAGTGTAGCTGGACCAGACCTTGTCGTCTGTGTACTGATTGACAAAGGAAGCCGTCACAGAGGAGTTACAGGCCACCATGTGGAATCCACATTCGGACAGCATGTCGAAAGCCCTCTCCAGGTGCTTGAACTTGAGATAAAACCTGGAGGTGTACCTTTCCGGAGCCCTATCTGGGTCTCTGCTCTCATTCAAACTTTCTCCAAAGACCTCTTTGACCAGAGCAATCCTTCCACAAACCAAAATCCTTGGGACCCTCCTGAATTTGGCATCTGCTTGACTCTCCCTGCCAATAGTGCACGACCCCCGGTACCCAATGGTAATGAATCCCCACTTCCGATCAGATGGTAGGAGCGAGGAGGGTGGGCAGATTCTCGTGTCACTGCTTTGGGAGACCTCTTCGTAGTCACTGTGGTAATAATCATCAGGGCTTTGCTTGATGTCATCAGGAGTCAAGAGTTTGACCAAGTCCGGGAGCTGGAAATACTCAGCCTCCCTCTTGAGCCTTCCCTTCTCTGGGAAGTGGTCAGGCAGAACCACCTGCTTGTCCCTGAGATAGTCCAGAATATAGCGGAAAAGGAAACCATCTCTGTCGATGAAGAATCTTCCTTTGGAGTCCTTGGCTAGATCGTTGGCTGTGTCTCTCTTTGGGGTGAACATTTTCCAGAGCAGGGAGTGAGGGGTGCCAACCAAGGTGGAATGGCGAGTGAAGTAAACCTGGCCACCCACATTCAGCTCCACTACCTCCGGGAAGGAGAGCAGACCAGTCCCCTGCTCTCTCGGAGGGAGGTAAGTCCTGCAGTTGCCACTTAGAGCCATTGCACTTTAAAAAAGAAATTAGCAGCAGCGAGCAGGAGGATGATCAATCACATCAGAGCACAGAATAAGGCTCCTGACATTAAGGAGAAATGGGGGGAAAAGGAGAAGTGAGGAAAGAAAAAAAGCCAAAAGGTTCGTTTAAAAAAAAATCTGAATTGTCCATGAGTGACTGAGTGGCAGAAGTGGCTTACACCCTAAGCCATAGAGGCTGGAGAGCAATCAGTTCATGAAATGCAATCATATCATTAGATCTTCCAATAAAGCCATCAAAATCAAGGTCACGCCAAGCCTATGATCATTCACAGATCTGTTAAAAGGGAAAACAAAATAAGACATACATTAATTTTCAAGGCATCGTAAAAGTTGTAACAGAAAAAAGCAGATTAGTTTAGAAACCTAAGTTAGATCTCCTGCTAAATAGATCTGGTTTGGCAAGTTCTCTTTTTCTTTCTCACAAGTACTAATCCATGCGGGGACTACCTACAAACCTCCAGTTTTAAAGAAAATACCTACTTCATCTCTAAACAAACATCTAATTTAGACATGCAGATGACGGAACGGGAGCATCGGGTCTTACCTGGGTTACAAGCAACGCATAGCTCTTGGAAAGGAAAGCAACATTTCAAAACACTCAGAACACAAACAGGGGCTCACACAGTCCAGTTAGTATCAAATCCAACCCCAGCAAGGGACAGCGAAGGCAAGGAAAGCGCTCTAGCAACATCCATGTAGCTCTGAAGAGTTAAACCGAGTCACAGGAAAGTTAACCATAGCAGGTGATGAGAGAAACCAACACACACAGCAAGATGGGGGAGGGAAAAAAAAAAAAGGCACAGAACCCCAGATCAATCCAGCCGGGCTCCCGAGGAGAGGGGCAGGGGCGAGCGCGGGCAGGCGCTCCGGCGGGCACCGGCGCGGATGACTTGCAGAAAGCGCGGGGCCGGCGGACGGGCGGCGCGCCCATGCCGGCGGCGGGCAGAGCAGAGCAGGGCAGGGCAGGGCAGAGCAGGGCCGCGCTCCGCTCCGCTCCGCTCCGCTCCGCCCCGCCGAGCTGCGCTGCGCTGCGCCCCGCGCCGGCCGCCGCTGCCGCTGCGCGGCCCCGGCAGTGCGGGGAAGCGCCGATTACATCATCTTAAAGGAGTAGGGCCGGCGCCGCGGGGCGCGCCCGGCCGCCGCCGCCGCCTCGCTCCGCCCGCGCAAGTCGCGCGGGAGGCGCTGCGCGGCCGCGCGCAGCTTGGCGCGGGCCGGCGGCCGGGGCGGCCCCGCGGCAGCGCCTCGCGCCGGCCCCGAAGTTCGGACAAGTTTCTGCCGCGTCGCTTCTGCGCGCAGCCTGCGCACGGCGCCCGCGCCGGCGGCGGTGGTGGCTGCGCCGGCGGGCGCTGCGGAAGAGCCGCGGAGCGCCGCGGAGGGGCTCGCCCGGGGCGCTGCCCCCCACCGCCAGCAACAGCCCGCGGCGCCGGCACGGACAGGCGGACGCGGCGCGCAGCGGACCCGCTCCGCGCCCCCTCTGTCCTCGTCCCGCTCTGTGCCGGGGGGGGGGGGGGGGAACGGACGGGACAGCGGCAGAAGCTCCGCACCGCGCTCCCGCCCGCGCAACCCGGGCGCCCTGGACGCGCCGGCACTGCCACCTCGCGTCCGCGCCGGCTCCTCCTCGGGTTTTCCCAGCTGCTCTGACCAGGCCAAGCGCTGCGCGCAAAAAGGAGCTGAAAAATAACCGGGAAGCCGCGGCTCGGGGAGCACCGGGGGCGGTGAGGCTCCAGCCCGCTAAACCCAGCACCCCGGCCCGGTTCTGCTCCGCAGAGCGTTAGGCGTATGCCTCGCGTTAAATAAGCGCGACACAAAACATCAGCTAAAATTAAGTCATAAAAACCGATTAAATATCCCTCCGACACAAGATGACGTCTTGCACTGACCAGGTGAAGGTGCAATGTATTTGTATTGGAAAAGTCCAGTTTTGTGTTTTGCACACATCAATTTTAGGCAGAAATATGTTCCTCAGAGTGATAAGTGTATGATAAAATAAAGTCTTCTATTCAAACATTAACCAAAACCGGAAAGCAAAGTTTTAAGAGTGATTTTTTTTTTGTGCAGGAATTACCATGCCCAGTTAATTTTTGCTGATTGCACTTGAGTTGTACATACTTCAGTGAGATTCTTCTGAAAACATAGGCATAATTAAACAATAAATATTTTAAAAATGCAACATGGTAATTTTAAAAGTACAGTGTTTAAAGGCTAAAGGAGGAATCGTAATTTGTATACGTAAGAGATTTTCGAACTCAAACCTGACAGTTAAACAGTTAATCAAATCCTTGATTTTTACCTAGTTCATTAATTCAGAAGCAATGGCTAGGCTCCCGAGTCAAGGTTCTGTATCTGACGTCTGGATGTGACTTAAAATTCTCAAACCAACAGAAGCTGGGAATACTATAGAGGCTGCAAATTGTATCTTGGAAAGAGATATGACAAAGTCTGCACATCTTTGGTTGCAGTTTCTGCAGACCAGCTGAAGAAGTACTTGACAGGTGCTCCATAACCCCTAGAATGAGGGTTTAAAGGTGTGATGTGAGAACATGTTAATTTAGATGTTTGCGGTACATTTTTAAAAGTCTGGTACAGTCCAGACAAACAGACTTGAACATCTCCATGACCACTCAGATTAAAAGATAGGCCTCCCTTGGGATTTAATCTCATTAGTACTGCCCCTATTCAGAGGAAGGAGTCTTGCATGAAAAATTTCAAATATTTTAGTTATTAATACTAGTTAATATGCTGTAATAATATTTAGACCAGTTTTCATAAGACCAGCAATGTTTTTTTGGCAGGACTGAAGCGTTAGATCAGTTCACTCTGGTCAGTAAAAATTGCTCCTATACAAACAAGGACCAAAGAAAGCCATTTGTGATTACATAGTATGATTAAAATCTGAATCACCAAGATGGACATTACAGATTACCTGGGATAGACGTTTAGGGGGCACAGAGGAAACAACACAGTAAGTCTAATGTTCAGGCTGCTTACAGAATGGCTTGGTGATAAGAGAGTCTTGTAAAAAAAATCGTGATTCCTGACAAAGTTCTGTGAAGCACTGTGACATGGATACCATGTGATTAGCAAATACTGAGGCATTTAAGCTCTAAGTCTTTTTGAAAAATTATAATCAGATTTGCCCTTTGAAGAGAACGAATACCTCAGAATTTTAATCACAACAGCTTTAGAAATGCATCTGCACTTTTCAAATAATAAATGAAAGAAATTCAAGTCATACTCTTATTTCTTTACACAGGAGGTTCCAACTGTTTTACCATAATATAACATAATTTCCTTTGATGCAGTGACTTCCGTAGTATAAGCATCACAAAATGCTTCCCTGCTAAATACAAGACATTGGCCAAATTCATCAAAATGCAGCCTGAAAAGAGTGAAACTTCAAAATCTGGGCCAAATACACTGGTGACCTAAATGTAAAATATGTGTCAGGACCACATTAAGGATCTTACCTACTCAGCTGCAAAACTAAAGTAGCTCATCTGAAATCCAGCTATAGTTCTCTGATGGAAAAGAAAAGCAGCATCTATCAAAAGGCGGAAGACGAAGTATGTTCCACTTTTAACAGATGCCAGCATAACCTTCAATGCAGCTAGAGGAAAATTTAGCCCAAGCTTAAAGTTTACGTTCCAAAAATCACAGCAGAGCTATGCTTAAATCCAATATACTAATGCTGTGACATCAGTCACAGATTTGAGGTCATTCCTTATGACAAAGTGATATATTAGCACTCAGGCTTTCAGGAAATCATGGGACAACTGACTTCATCAAATTTTGTGGGTGCTAAAAAAAGGTCTCTCTAAAAAGAAGCAGCAATGAATATGAGAAAGAAGGGTAGTATTTAGCTAAGTCTATAGTAGCAACGATATGTATACATATCACCTTTGCATCTCACAGTGCAAATACACAGGCTATAAATATGAAGCAAGTCACCCACATATAATGAGAAATGTAGAAGCTGTTTATCAGCATTTAGCCACACTATACAGAACTTTAAGGCACTCTGAGAAGCAGGAAATAATTTTGAGCAGAAACTGAAGGAGTAATTCTGGGAAGAAAAAAATTCTAAGTTGGACTTTGGACAGGTTTCAGCTAAAGGCCAGTGGGAACTTGATCTCTACAGATTTTTACACACAATAGTTAAAATGAAAAAGAAAGAAAAATAGTACTTCCAGTCCTAGCCTTACACTTTGATTCAGAAATGACTTCAAGGTGCCACCGAAGGAGTCTTCAGCCACAGATGCTGCAATGTTGCAACGTTCCTCAGCAGTCTCATATCTCAATACTGAGCCAACGTTTTCATGCACTGTTTTCAGGACATGACGGCATCAAACCACAGAGAACTGTGCAATTACTGCGAAAGGTAGCAAGGTAAAGAAAGAGAACACAACATATCTGAGTTAAGATGTATGAGGCCCGATTCTTGCTGATTGTCAGAGCACTGCAAAGGGATATTGGTTTCCCTGAGAATCAGACACCAAGCCCCGTAGGCATTTGCTGGCACTTCCAGTCAGACTTCCAATCCACTCTAAATCTGTACCACAGAATGGCAGAAGAGCCCTGGAAGGAACAATTTCCAGGCTGTTGCTGAATAGCAGCCCTTTAATCTAGACATTTTTGTAAAAGTTGTATCCAACTCCTAGAGAAGCGTGTTCTTGCATCTCTAAGGTAGCCCTGGAAACTCTGTACCCAAGAACTGAGCCAGGCAAGAAAAAGTATGATATTGAGTAAAACTAACACATTATCCATTGATGCAGCAGTGTGAATTACACAGAGCGAAAATTCATCTGTTGAAATCCAGCAGTATGTATGAATAAGAAGTCCTTAACAAATCTTTCACTTTGAAGAAAAAGCATACAGAAACCCTAAATGGCAGAATCTCCCCCCAAAGAGGATCTGCTAGCAAAAAAAGAACGAATGCCATAGGTAGGGGCTTATTAAAAAATAGATAGTAAAGCATTATACAGTTTTCATCAGAAAAGGCAAAGAAGAATGGCTTTTACAGCTGCTCAGCATGTGGGCATGGTGTAAGGCAGACAATTCAAATAGAAGACACGTGAAAACATTTTTTTTTCCCATTATGTAACATACAGGGTGTGGGCACTGCTTCTGCAAAGAAAACTATATGCTTCTATTCTCAAACACCAAATGCAAAGCAAACTCACTGCACAGGGCCCTAGATTTTCAAAAACTTACAGTAAGTGGAGTCACGTTCCACTGATTTGAATAATAACAATCGGATAATATTTTGACCAGGAATTGATATATCCAACATTGACAAATCTTCTAGGACTTTATGGACGCTGTTCCACAAAACAGTCGGCAGCACAATCCTGTGGGTCTATGACACTTCAGTACATCCTAGCATGTATAGGCAGACAGAGACCTCAACGGCACTCACATAAGAATCCTAGGATTAGTTAACCCCCCCCCGCCAAATTGTTTTCTATTACCCTTTTTGTAAGGGACTTTCTTTCTCTCTTGCAAGTTTTGATGGAACAAACCCTGCTTCAGCAGACTTTTCCTCCTTTTTCCCTTCTTCCCACGTTTCAAAAAGTCCTTTTCAAATTCTTATTATTTACACTGGTGTCAATGTAGTGTGGTTTTTAATGTTGCAGCTAAAAGAAAGTTTGCTCCTCACTGGGTAGTATCTTTGTATAATGTAGGCACTGTATAATCCATACACTAATTTTCTTAGCATTTTTGTTCTTCCATCTTGGATCCATTTCAAGGCGTCTTGCAAAAGCACATCCCCTGTCCAGAAGTTCACGTGCAGCTAGAGCTGGTCCCTCAATAAAGGGCTTGTGGAGGCCACAGAGTGTTTGGTGGCTTACCATGCGACCAGGTTATGCCACTAAACACGGTGAGACAGGCTGTTTATATGCAGCCCAGTTTATACGCAGAGGTTTTGGGGGGGTTCCGACTCTCTTCTCTAGCATGAAAAAAAAATGGAGCTGTCTCACGCTTCAGTGGCTGTCATCCTGATTTTGGAAGTCATGGTGTGCACAAGGAGCTTCAAATATGAGTGTGTCCCAAGGGAAAATAGGGAGAGCCCCCTATCAGCACCAGACAGAAGGGAAAGAGCTGTGTGAAAACTATACCTGCACATACCTGGAGCAAGGACTTACCCTATCCTAAGGCAATAACTTCAGCTCTCAGGTGCAAAAGGAAAACTCTAAATGGGGCGGGAGAGTTTGTTAAAGAAAAAATTGTTGTAATAAGTTATCTGTGTAGTCTTGTATGCTAGTTGAGCATTTGCTAGGCAATAGAAATCGTTAAAGAAGAGACGTGCCTAGGAAAGTAGAAGCACCTGGCTAAAGTGAGCTAGGCACATTAACGGGTCTGCCGTAGCCTAGACAAGATTATGCTCTAGGACATAATCACCATAAATCGTTACTGAGGAACAGGTACAGGAAGCATGAAGCAGCGATCATCCGCCCTAGCAGTTGCCTCATGAAGAAATTAGAGAAAAAGATGTTAAGTGACTGTTGTTACAGTTCAGGAATAGACAAGTTGGCTGTTGTCTATTATATATCATTCCTTTTCCCCCACAATTAGATACCACTTTGATAAGCTGGTTGACTCATTGCGAGTGGAGAAGTGTAGCTCCTCGAGCACCATTGATTTAGTTTTCCCTGGATAAGGGACATTTAATTTTCCTCTGGGTAAGGACTTGAGCTTGTGACTCCTAAAAAGTGCACCTGGTCCTTGTTACTGGCGACCAAGGCCAGGCAGAAGTCTTATACTTATTCGAAGTCCTTGTATCCTCAGCTGGTGACTTCTAGCCTTGCTTATGGCAGTGGGCAGGTCTTTGGTGCTTCACTGGAAAGTGAAGGGTTCTCCGACGTACCTAGCTCCAGAAGGAATTTGCTGGAGTAGGTGTAAAAAGGATGGTCCCAATAGTACTGCTCAGTTTGATGCACTCGCTAAGTCATGCAAGAAAGAAGCAGTGGTGTAGCTGCAAACTCTCGCCTTCCCTTGTCCCCACAGGCCTGTATCGAACTACATGCTGCTGCAGAGTGAGCTGGGCCTGCTGTCCTGAAGCAGAAAACTGATATCCTACAGTAATGGCGAGATGCCTAGTGCAAATAGAGAGAGCTAATTAATGAAAGCTCAAACTTAAGCTGTCAGTAACTTCTAAGCAAATCTGAATAGACTTCTAGCCAAAGATATTGTGATTTTTCACTAGCAAATCACAATTAAATAGCACACTGGCTGGGATGCGAGACTGGGGCACGGGTCTCATTTTACTGTCCAGTGAACTGCAGCAAGGTAACACAGCTCAGCAAAGTGGCAGAAGTCATCAGCATCAGATGTAGTCTGCATGCTCCGCAGGTCTTCCAGGAAAGCTGTATCTTTTCAGCTCTCAAATGCTCATTTACCTGAAGGATAAATTTGCAAGAAGCAGCTTGTAACACAGTTACTGATCTCTGTATTATCTGTGGCTGTAATTCCTCCACTGTTATTTCATTCAGTTCTACAAACATGCGTATTTTCTGGAAGGCTGTTCTCAGGAGTCAGAGTATACACTGCACCACAAGCTATGCTTTGCAGGAAAGGCTTACAGCAGGACTGTAATTTAAGTACAATCATCTCACTAGAAGAAGATTACATACATGGGAATTTTGTAATAAAGTAACTGTGACTGTGTCCCAAAAAATGAAAGCCAAAATGAAAAAAAAAAGAAGAAAAATGTACACGTATTTCAAAACAGGGACTCGTGCAGAAGCATGTATGCCCAAGAGGCAAGTGTTCAGTTCCAGCAGGCATATAATGAGTCAGGCTACATCAAGCATGGGACTGCAACTGTTTATAAGTGCACAAGTAACACATTTCTAAACCTCATTACCATGTACCTATTCAGCAACAATAAAGTGGCAATTATGGTTCATTTCATTTTGAAGTTTCAGCTAAACCACCGCAGCCGGGGTTTTCTCTGACTCTGTCCGCAACAAAGCCCATCTAAGTCAGCAGTGAACGCTCACTCCTTCCTGCACTGCATGCCAATACCCTGTCTAATTAACAGTGTCTGAGTACAGCCTTTTCCCCTGGCCCTACATGAAAAAAGGGGAGCAAAGTGATGAAGCTAGAAGGATAAATGGAGTGACTGACCAAGGAATGCAAAGGAAAGGAGGTTCCTGAGCATAGTGAGCGGAACTGTAACTTCTCTCAGTATAACCTGAGCAAACACTGGAGATGTACAGAAATATTCTCTGTTGATTATGTTTATCAACACACAAAGCTACAGAAGATTATCAGACTGAAAAAACAGGCGCACAAAAGCTAGGTAATGCTGGCAAATAAAGCCTGTGCAACTTTAACTCCATGGTGTTCTGCATCCTGAGACAGTCCCTAGTTAGACTGCTGTTTCTTCACATTAGAGCATCCTCTTCAAAGTTAGTCCCTCCTGCCCCTTCAGGCATGTCTCCCTCTCACTCCTGTTCAGCCCCTAAGCCATTTGCAGATCTTTCCCTCAGGCCTCTCCTAGTCCATAGTCATTTCATATGGATCCCCGTCTGTCCCAGTCATTCCTTCTCAATCCACATCCTTTTGTCAGCCTCACTGCACCCTTCCATCCTATAGTATTGCCAGCTCTAGCAGTTTATTTGTGAGGGACAGGCTAACAGCTAGTCTTCATTAAAGACAAGAACATCCATAGCTCTAGCAAATTTTTTGTCCAGCCTGTGACTTCCACTGTGACCTCAAATGCTTTAATATTAAACCTTTTCTAAAAACCTTCTGATGTTATCTATGCACATTAATTGTAGCGAAAACAAAATTTTGCTTCTGGCTGAAACAGATGACAGTGGTGAGCATAAATAAATAAATAGATGCACTGAACCAGGCAAATGCTATAAACTTGATAGCCTTTTTTTTTTTTTTTTTTTACTTTTAGGAAGTTAAATTAAAAGCAAGTATATTGCTCACTAAGGAGGAAATTCACCTCATTCACCTAAACAATCTGGTTCTACTAAAGTGAAATGGAGTGGGAGAAAGGCAAAGGAGGTAAAATCAGCCCTTCACCCAGAACCAGTATATGAACCTGTAGCACATGCATTCAACCACTGCCTCCCATAGCCACAGTACCAGCACAGCGAGCAGTACAGCAATTTCTGTGTTTCTACTCTATTTCTACCCATTAAAATCAGGTCCCACAGTCTCTCTCTTTGACTTGTCCAAAAGCTCTTCCAGACTGATTAAGGACTAATTGCAAATGCAACAGTGAACGAGAGACCGGAGGAATGTGCAACTATTACTTTCATCACCAGACACCTGCTTCCATTTCTTTGCTTCCTGAATAAAGAAAGAACAGTTTTCTGGCAATTTTTTTACACCATCATGTCTGCTTTGCATGACCACAGCAAGATTTGCATACTGGGTTTCTGCGGGTTTTTTGGACAGGGTACTACTGACAGAAGAATGTAAAACCAGTATTCAAATCTTTACATTTCCTTGGTGGCTGCATCAGGTAAATTAATAGTAAAATTAACAGTAAAATTAATAAATAACAATTAGCAATTACACAGTGCATTACAGCTCCACCTGAAGATAAATCAGTATTATTCTTCCTGTTTTACAGTGGGGATATCTGATTGTCCTAGCATGCAAAGCAGTAAAGGAGGCACTGATTATTAAGACTTTACTCCTTCTACACAGCATGTTTGCATATTATGCAAACAGTGCACAAACGAAGCAGAACTTCATTCATGTTGGTCAAGCATTTTGTAACATGTAAGAATATAAAAAGAAGTTGTCTTCTCAGGGACATATGATACTCATGTGAGTTTTGCAGGTTTACGGATGAGATACGTACCAGTAGGTGAGGGCTGAGACCCCTCTCAGCTCAGCGCATCAGTAGTGGGTAAGCCTCACTCCGGCAGGGATGAGCGTGCAGGGATCTAAAAGGCAACACAGAAAACAGTAACCCACATCAGAGATTCCCTCAAGGGCGAAGCACTACAAACGTATGACGTGGTATTAATCTGTGTGTGACATTTTATAAACTCAGTGTAAGCATACTTTCCAAATGCTCTATCAACCCTAGACGTACTTTTATTGCGATTTTCTATGCTTTTACTAGATATTGAGGCACTGGGCTACTTACTGTATTTTTCATAACCTCAAGGAACAAAATTTCATGCTACATTTGAAAATAACAGAACTTGGAAAGATGCATCAGTTTCAGTGATGCTGATTTTAACTGATCCAATGTTTTATTGACAGTGAAGCACAGGAAAGATCAGAATTCACTAACACATGAATCAGACACCTGCAAATTCGGATTCATTCTCCTCTGGCCAAAAGCAAATTTAAACAGGTCATACAACGGGTGAGGTGAGAGATAGAAATGCACTGCAGTACGCATCACACAGCAGAAAGCAGCAGGAAATCTTTCTTTATGAGCATTTTGATGATTTAGCGGGTTGTAAAACCTGCCTCAGGAAGCACTCCCTGAAGACCGTGAAACCTGGGCAAAACTATATTCCTCACGTGTACTTATTAACGAGCAACTGTTTTGCGTCTCTTCAGAGTTTAAGCAGAACAGCGAGAGGTGACTGTAACGAAATACCAAAAGGCCCAGTTCTAAGCGCGGGGCTTAAAAAATACGAGGAAAACAGCAAGACAGGGCAAAATCGCGGGCACCTGCAGCACCGGCGGCGGTTAGCGAGGGGTGAGCGACCGCCTCAGCGCCACGTCACGAAACCCTGTCAGGGCCCCGCGCGCGCGCGGCCGCCGGCGGCCATCTCGCGTCCCCCCAAGCCCCCGCGGGTCTCCCTGGCAACGCGCTGGCGCGGCGGCGGCGCATGCGCGGGGCGGTGGCGGCGCATGCGCGGCGCCGTGGCCCGGAAGCGGGGCGGCCGCGCCGTGACACGTCGCAGCGGCCGGGCCGGGTCGGGCCCGCGGCGCCAGGTGGGTCCGGGCCGCTCCCGGGCGGGGGCCCCGCGGCTAGAGGGCTGGGGCAGGCGGAAGCCTCGCCGCAGGCCGGCGAGCGGGCGGGCCGGGCCTTCCCGACGGCGGCTGGGTCGCCGCGCAGCGCCGGGAAGGGCGGAGGCCGCAGGCGGTTCCCTCCCCCCCCGCTCTGTGGCGAGCCGCGAGGGTCGCGGAGGTGTAAAGCCGCTGCTCGGTTCTCTTGCAGATCGCTTACCATGTCCGGGTTTGAGAGCTTCAACGCGGACTTCTTCCAGACGAGTTACAGCATCGACGACCCGGCGCAGCCCTATGACTACGGCGGGAGCGGGGGGCCCTACAGCAAGTAACTCGGGGGCGCTCGCGGGGGCCCGGCCGCGCGTCCGGCGGGGCCAGGCCTCGCCCGGCCTCTCTTGGAGGCGGCGCGCTGCCCCGGGCCGGGCTGGGCGCTGCGGCCGGCGGCGCGGCCCGGCGCCGAGCTGTTCTACCAACAGCTTAGCGTATACCCGATATTTTACGGTATAAAGCAGTAATGCGTTGAATGCCCCTTTCCCCGCCTTTTAAGGTAAAGCTTAGAAGCTTGAAATAGAGATTCTGTGTTCGTAGTCATAGCTGAGGTGTGTTCAGTTTTAAAGACTTAGAGGAAAGGAAAGAAAAGAAAAGCCTTAAGAGAGGAAACCGCGTTGTTGCACAAGTCCTTCCCCGGTCACTCGCTCAGGGAGTACAGATCAGTCCCGGTGCCAAATAAACAAGCCTGCAAGGCCAATGGTGATTTCTAGGTGTTTGTAAGACATCATGGCAGGCTTGTTAGGTCATGGGAGCTCTTAGGACTCCTTTGTGTCCTCCTCAGCCCATCTAGTCTCAGGCTGAGAATTTTTCTGTAAGTTATATGATCCACGTGTGATCCTAATGCTATATGAAAAAGGTAGATGTGTGTAAGGATTGCAGTGCTGCGATGTGGTTGAGCTCTACTTACAGATGAAAAGAAGGGAGAAGTGAATTTTGGGTTTTCCTTCCTTATGTTCTTACTTTTGCGGGTAAATTATTGCAGAGGTGTTTACTGAAATTTCTCTAGTCAGGCTTGGAAATGGTTAGTGGCAAGAATAACTTTAGGAATGGGAGTAGATAGGTCTATTGAGGAATTGTTTTTAAAGATGCACTATAACTATTTTTTCTATATGTCAAATCTATAATAGGAAGTATTCTAGATATAGTGTAAGTAGATAGTAAATAATTCAGAAAATGTGAAATAGAAACTGAAAAATTATCTATTCTTATATATATTTTTTTCTCCCACGCAGCGTGTCTTGGAGGTAGACGTCATAATGTGTTTCATGTCTGGGTCATAATTCTTTCTTATACGTTATAGGCTGTAATACTACCTGACATAAGTATTTCAGGAGGGAAGAGGGAAACAGGCTTTTGTGTTGTTTTTGTTTTCAAAAACAAGCTTAGTTTAAAAAAATATGGAGGGGAACAAAAGCAGACCTTTTGTCCTTGAATAGTAAGTTTGCAAATATTCTAAATAGCAAATTAATGCTGGCATCAAATAAGGCAGCAGTGCTAATTAAGGGACAATATTTGAATAGGCTTGAGATGTAAATTTTTGCTACTATTTTACAAGTCTACAGCCTGTAGCAGTAATTCAGTCAATTGATAAGACTGTTGTTTCTGAAGGCCTTTACCTTAATACCCCTTTGCTCCCCAAATATTAGCGTATTTGCGACTAAAATTCTCTTGTTTATGTTATATCTGTATTGTCTGTGAGGTTTTTAGTTGATGAACGTAGTTGTGCACCTGAAAGGTTTGTACCTGAGTATGGGAGAGACAGGATTGTTCGCTGTATGCTGTCCTGCTTTTATATGAAAAATAAGCTTTGTTTTTATGGGGGAGGGAGGTGTTTAAAACAAATTCTGTATCTGTCCGTAATACGATGTCATTCTTTATAGGCAATATGGAGGCTATGAATATTCTCAGCAAAGTGGATTTATACCTCCAGAAATGATGCAACAGCAGCAGCCTTACACAGGGCAGATTTATCAGCCAACGCAGACATATACTCCAACTTCAGCGCAGTCTTTTTATGGAAGTAGTTTTGAGGATGAACCTCCTCTATTAGAAGGTATAACTTGTTCTTTATAGTCCAAATCCAAAACTCCTCACAACTCGGCAATAAATTGAGTAATATGGGTATGTATTCTCTAGTAGGGTATATATTGCCTGCTTCTGTTGAGTAGTAGGCAACATATTCTCTACTTCAACTTTTCTTATTTAATTGTATTTCGTATACTGTATTTCTGTATGTATACTGTATGTGAAATACACGTTTCCCTGTGAACTTTCGCAGTTTTAGAATTGTAGTTTATTACTTCCAATGAGCAGTTGGAGGAGATGATGAATTAAGTCAGTAACCTGACTTCATACAACACTTAATCTTTTTATTGCTGCAAGCAATGCTTAAGGCTGCCCTTTTTTATAAAATAAATTGGCGATCTTCTAACCATGTACTCAATTGAAACTGAAATCCTTATTGCTAAAGAGGAATGCTAAACACTTCAGAAATTCTTATGTAGAATACAGCCGATGTGGGATGCCGGCATCGATATATAGTAAGAGTGTATGTTCTGATTGTTTGAGTTTGCAGCTTATATACATCAATGTTCTGTACCAAACGACTGAAAAAACCCTGTACTGTTACTGGTTAGACAGAGAGGTATGCATGGTTTCCCTCCACCCAGCTGCACTTTTGTTGTTGGTGTTATTCACAAAATTAATTTGCTTATTGATGCCCATCAAAAATCTCAATGTTTGAATTGAGCAAATAGCAGCTGCATTCATGACCAGGCTTTCACACAGAACTGTGGCCAAACTGTATGGATGGATGGATGCATGAAATCATATCTACTCACAAGGAGCTGTGAAACCCCTTGTCATGAGATGTTGCAGATGTTAAAAGTGTGGGGTGGGTTTGTTTGTTTTTTAATGGACTTAATAGGAGGATGGGTAGTTTATGAAAAAGAAATCCACAGAGGGCAATTAAGTACAGAGAGACTAGTCTGAATTAGAAGTCCTTGAGCCACCAGTCAGTGGAGACTTGGAGAATACTTGGGGAATACGCATGATTTGTTCTTACGCTCTTTCCTGCATATCTGCTTTTGGCCACTTACAGAGACAGGATGCTGGGCTAAATGGACTTTTGGTCTGACCCAGAATACTGTGCTTATGCTCTTACCTGGTCCTGTAGAAATCAGCCTGTCACTTCAGAGCATTTGATACCTGGAATCTGTGGAGGCAACACACTCAGCTCCTTGAGGAAAGATGGAATGACTCAATTCTCTGGTCCCCATAGGAATGGTACTTGGAGGAGGTTTTCAAGTGGAGGGGCAGGGAAAAGTAACAGAGAAGCAGCAAATGGGGGCAATGGGAAAGGAAAAAATGAAATAAATAGACATAATCCTTTTCATCTAACTTGTAGAATTAGGGATCAATTTCGACCACATCTGGCAGAAGACATTAACAGTGCTACACCCTTTAAAAGTAGCAGATGGAAGCATCATGAATGAGACTGATTTGGCTGGGCCAATGGTCTTCTGTCTAGCTTTTGGAGCCACATTATTACTGGTAAGATATTGATTGCAAAATATTACTATTTGTGCTTTTAATACTACAAAAAACACTGGAAAGAAGCCAGATTACCTTCTAGGTTTATCTTAAGAAACTTCTTAGCATGACCATAAAAAACAAATCCTGGCTAAGAATTTTTAGCTCAGTGGGAGAGAGGCATTGGGGCTTGATACAAAGCCATTGAAATTAGTGAGGTCACTATCTCTTTTCTTCAGAGGGTTTTGAATCAGAGCTTTAGTGCTTGGTTTTTGCGTGCTGATTATTTCTGTGGAGTACATTTTTTATGCTTTGCTTTTGAGGAACAAGGCTCTTTTTTGTCACACAAATGTTTGAGTGCAACACCCCCATTCTCAAGTTTTTTCCGTATTTTTTTTTCTTTTTGTATACGTTGGGATGTCTTACTTTCAGAATCACACATTGTTTTTTTCAAGTGTCTTTGTTAGCTTCTGCATTATCAGGAATCCGAACAATGGACTGATTAAACATTCTGTATATTTAATCCGTATCTTCCTTTAGGAGGAGTTTCTTTTTTAACTTTTATTTTTTTTTAGTATTTGAGATTATCTCTCTGTTTTGTTTCACTGTATTTATTTGCTCTATACTCTTTGTATATTGTTCCCTTGACTGATATTCCAGAGGACTTACTAGGCACGGAAGTTCAAAATTAGTGTGTAAAAAGTGATTTAATAAGTACTAATACAGTTAATATATTAGGCTTGATTTTCAGTGTTAAGAGCCAATTTGATAAAACTTTTTATAATGTAATCCTCCTTTCAAATTGCTTGTATTTCTTAATAGGTCAGCACGTGCTGAAGCCTGTTTCTTTTTTTTCTGTTGAGCTTAATTGAAATAAGATTGTGCTTTAATGACTCAAAAGTGTCAATTAGTAAATGACAGGAACAGACAGGCTTCGTTGTCACTGAAAACGTCAGTATTTTTAATCAGTTTTCATCTGTAAATGTCTTCAGGCATTGCATTTAATTTTTGTCTAAAAATCTCACAGTACCACAACACTTGAAAGAGTGTTTTGGTACCAAGGGAACTGTAAGCCTACTTTTGTAAGTGACCTTTAATTATGGAAACTGGGCCGGTAGAATTGATGAACATGTTCTTTTTTATAATAGATACATTTGAATGTTCACTTACTAAGAAGTTCCTACCTTCTCCTGTAATTTTTTTTGTATTTTATTTTAAAGAAAAGCATTGAATAAGAATGTAACTGGGTACTTAAGAAATGTCATGCTATGAAGAGAATGCTTTAAGATGTTACCTTCCCTAGCTTTTAGGGTTTTTTTTTCCCCCCTGTGAGACCTCCTTACTTAGTGTGTGTGCTCCCTGTCACTTGCCATGTAAAGTAAAACAGGTTCTTTTAAATAATCACTGAACTATGATCAAGGAAATAACAGGCCTGTTTTGTGAGAGAAAAAAGGCTCAGCCTAACGAAAAGGAAAGTTTGGAGCCGATACGATTGTTTCCTCTAGCACTCGAGGAAGAGATGGGCCATAAATAAACTTAGTTTGCAAGTTAGTTTTGGGTGACAGACCTCAAAAGCTATATACCATCATATCTTGCAGTAGCTGGACTCCTCACAGTCATGTGTCTGTGGAGATGGATACAACTGCATTGTGTGAATTTTGAAAATTGCTATAAGGGAAGCATGGATCTGATTGTAGAATACGTGTGTTTTCTGTGGTTCATGCATGGTGCTTTCCAGCTCAGCTTAATCTGTTTCTAGGAATTCTTAGTTCACGTTGTGCTATAACTCCATGGAGCCATTTGCAAATAAAATATGTTAGGTCAGAATTTGTCAAGAAGTTCCTGACTTACAGTTTTTTGATCTTTAAATATTACTTCTGTAAAGACTATTATTGTACTAATACAAAACCCTGCAGCTAATCTTCAGAGAAATATCAGCTAGCAGAGCTAATTGAGTAAACCTAAAGAATATGCTTTTGCAGCCCAAATCAAAGAGTAAGAATACTTTGATCAATAATCCGTTTATCAGAATACGTAAACTTAGGATGAATGTGCCTGTTGGGTGTCTAGAACGTACAAGTGTTCTGAAATTCAGGTTGTGTGTTGAATTTGAACGTAGGAATTTGTGAGGGGAAAAGGCAAAAGAAGGAGAAAAAAATCTGTAAACATTCCTTTTGTTTGTCAAAGGCACTAACTTGAATTCATCTGCTTGTGTGTTTTGTTTTGTTTTTAGGCTGGTAAAATTCAGTTTGGTTATGTATATGGAATAAGTGCAATCGGATGTTTAGGGATGTTTTGTCTCCTGAACTTAATGAGCATGACGGGTGTCTCATTTGGCTGCGTTGCCAGTGTACTTGGATACTGTCTTCTTCCTATGATCCTACTTTCCACTTTCGCAGTTGTGTTTTCATTGCAGTAAGTACATAAACTTTATAATTTGGTATCACGTTCAGTGAAGAAACTGCTTGTAATTTGAGTGTGATAGGAATGTATAGTAATTGGAAAAATACAAATATCGACAGTGTTTCGACACTTAACTGGATGAATTGTTTTTATTTATAAGCTAATTAACAGCTTTTGAATACATGGACTCAAATAACAATGTCAAGTTATGTTTTTAGTTAGCTTTTAATCTGACAAATCTCAGTACCTGTAAAGTCTAAAAAATGATTATAAGTTGAGACACGAATTTGTCAAATAAGAAAATCAGTTTGATTCTTCATAGCTATATGAAGTTAAGAATTGGAAAGCAACATGGAATAACTCACTACAGTTTCTATATTCAGCACTTAACTTTTTGTGAATATAAAACCTAATTTTGACTTTTTTGCATAATTGAATAACATAGTTTTGAAATCTTTACTGGAATTCTATTTCATTTAAAAAGTAAAATCCTCAAAGCTGAATTTTATCTTGGAAGTTGTAAAAGGTATTAGAAACTGAGTCCAGTTATGACTCCTGTAAGCATGTACACAAACTTTTTTTTTTATCTTTACAGGGGAATGATAGGAATTATTCTCACTGCTGGAATCATTGGCTGGTGCAGTTTTTCTGCTTCCAAAATCTTTATATCTGCCTTAGCAATGGAAGGACAACAACTCCTAGTAGCATACCCCTGTGCTTTATTGTATGGAGTCTTTGCTCTCATTTCTGTGTTTTGAATAGACTGTCTGAATTATTGGACTCCAGTGGGCCAAAATGAAAACATCAACTTGGAACATTTAGTTGGACCAGAAACCGCTGCAAACAGCTATATAATATTGCTATCATGAAACTTAGACCTGTTTTGAATTATCTGAAACAATGGAAACAAATGTCTTGTGTTCACTTTTTTAGGACTTTGAATACTGTTTTCAATTGACCTAAGTTGTCTATAGCTTTAATAAGTATTCATGCTTATAAAGTTAATGCAATTTCTTTCCCATTCCTAAATCTTTGGAAAAGTCACTTTTGTTTATTTGAGGATTTGGCGGGGGGGAGGGGGAGGAGTACGGGAGGGAAAAGGGTTGCAGTTAGAATATACTTGATAGATTTTTATCAGCAAAAGTAAATAAAACCACAGATGTAAATTTGGGCTCTCTTTGAATAAATCTGCAGTAATAACCTATTTCCTGTCCCCTCTTACAAAAAAAAAATGCACAAAAGAACTCAAGCAATTAGAATATTTTCTATATTGTAACAAATACACTCTTAAGCTCTTTGGTCTCTTACATGTTCATTTGATGTGATAGTATTTCAGGATTTAAGATATTTAAATTATGAATTAGAAAACAGATGCTTAGAAGTCAAAGGGATCTGTAATTCTGTCACACTTGAAACATGAATACATTTGGATGTCTAACTAGCTATGTGTTAACTTGGATTGATGAAGTTGACTTCATCTAGAGTTACTTTTCTTAATGATGCACATATTAGTAGATGAAGAGTAGAATTTTTTGCATACTCCCAAGAAAAACACCATTTTGAAAATGTCATGCTTGCCAGAATTGCAGGTAGTGTAAGGATAATTTAAGGCATATTGATTAAATTTTCCTTAAATTTTGAAAATGGTGTTTGATTTTCCTGATCATTCTTCTTTTGAATTGACTTCAGTTTTTAAAATAGAAATTTCCATAGGGGAGCAAAATAGTAATTAAAACTATAATTCAATTTGATATTTCCTTCAATCACAAACATTTAATCTTATGTTAGAAGTATAAAGTAATTTGTTGTAAGGAGATTTACAAAGCGTAACAAAGTGTAACATGAAGTGGGAAAGCAAAAATGGTTGGTCTCCGCATAAGCTCTTGCTAATTCTAGTACACAAGAAAAGGACACAGTGTTTTAACTCATAATGGGGAGAGAGGTCACACATGTAGACCTGAAGGATAATCTGAAGGATTTCATTTCATTGAATTTACTGCAGACTTTAGTTAGTCTAGCATTCATCTGTCACATTCATGGCGTTCTCTATTCATCCCTTCTAGAGTTGAATCACTGACCAAGTACATTATGGTAACACCTTCTGGTAAGACTCCTTGTGCAATGTTAGAAAACACTAAGGAAGCGGCCTGCATGCAGACAGATAATCATGAGTACAGGGCAAGGAGAGGGTAACCTTTAGATGTTCAGAACAGATCTTTTTAAAAAAAAAAAAAACTCACTGGAAAACTGCATCACTGTAAGCTTTCATCAAAGTTATATGTGGTGGTAATTTGGAAGGGACAGTACAGATATTTTTGTTCACTCTTCTCTTAGTTCTGCACTTTCCCCTAAAAATACATCTTTCTAGTGTCACTAGGAGTTACCAATGAGGTCCGAATTTATTGGCCAGAGCCAACTTCTGCTTGAGTCACTTGGAGTTGTAGGAAGTGTGATATGAGTGTAAAGCCTTTAAGAATCAAACACTGATGCACAAAACTGATCTCAATTGCATTATATACTACAGCTGGCTGTTATAATTAATTTTAAAATGCATATATATAAAAAAAAGAGACACTTCAGTTTCCTTCCAGAAGTGAATTTGAAAGCCGACGTAATTTTCCACTGTAATACCTTATTGCAAATTACCATCTAAATAAAATTGGTGAGTTGACTTGATTTAGTATAATATTTTTACTCTCTACTTTGTAGTTCTGATTTTATTTGCATAAGCAGGCCCCATCTGCCCTGGTGCACAAAGTTCTTACTCTTTTTAATGAAGAACATTATCTGCTGATGGAGCACAACGTCCTGTATTTGTGCAAATGAATTACAGCGATTACCTTTACTAATGAGGCCTAATTAAATACAGAATTGTTATAACAACTATAAAAGCTCACATACTTTCTTTAGTACATCACGTTCTAATACTCAAGTACTATATTTTTGTGAAGTATGCTAATTAAGCTTACCTTGCATATATATAAATGTGGTTAGTTTTTTAGAAGTTGCTCTAGTGTTACATTGGCAGTGCAACTACTGAGTTTGGAATGAACATACCTAAAGGGACTTCCAGATGTTCACAAAGTCCCTGTTTTGACAGTAGCATGTATTACATACTCGAGCAACAAAGTTAGTTAGACGAGTTAGTTTCAGGAGTACTTGTGTGTTCTTCGGCTCACATTGTGGAGAGCTTAGCAGTGGATTTTTAACTGAACAATTTTTGGAGCAGGGGAAAGAAGTGGATGGGAGTAAGAGGTCAAACATTTATAGAGGGCTTTATAAAAGCAAAATTAATATTATACCTAAACTGATAGTCTTAAATATCCCAAATGTCTAGTAAATTAGTTAATGTGATTCCATTGACTCTGTTCATTGTCTTTCCAAAATCAAATCCAGCAATTTTCCATAATATTGTCTTGTCCTAGCTCTATTAGTTACATTTCACGCTATTTTAATCTTACCATCCCATAGGATGACAGGATTGTATGCTTTAATCTTTTACTCCCACATTTACCTTTAGTATTTAGTTAGACGTATTTTTTTACCTTCTAAATCTAAAATCTCCTCCACAGTCTGTGAAAATCAGTATTCTCATCTAGTTTTCAGATGAGTATTAACATTTCTTATCCTGCATTATCTCATGACATTTTCATGCTACTCAGCTTAAAGCATTCAAACGTGAATGCTGGTGCTGCTTTTTTAAAATCAATTTCATTGTCACACCCACTCTTCAAATTACTTCCCCTCTACAAAAGTTGAATTAAAAATTACCTTTCCCAGTTTGTCCATTCAAAAGTGATATTTTGACAGCAACTTTGTTTTTCAGGTCATTTGTTTTGTTATGAGGCAGCTGTTGCCTGCAGTTCAGTTTGTTCCTATAGGCAACATCTCGGTAAGTCTCAGTGGATTCTATGATGCATCCATGATTAAAAAACATGCTTTTCTGTACTTTTATGCTTTTAATCTTTACACTAGTATTGGCATCTGTTCTTGATGGACTATTACTTGTTTAGCGATGGATGAATACCTCCGGAACGAACAGAATGCAGGAATTGATCTGGGATTTTGTGAGAAGACAGATTTTCTCAGGGGTCGCTGCTGAGTGGAGGCGCCTCCTGGATTTGTATGCGGAGAACCGACCTGGCTGTGTAATTGCAGTACCTCGTGCTCTGCACTGGGTTCTCTCCAAAGTGATTATCTTACTATCCACAGACTTGCAGGTTTGCGCTCCGTTACTGCAGGGGCCGTTCATTTGGGTTTGTAATAAGAAGCTGGAATGCTTTTATGGCTAGTTGTCTCCGGTTTGCAGCACCAGGATGTTTTCAGTGGAAGGGTGAAGGAACTCGGGCTCTCATTCCTCTCAACATACTCTGTAATGCACGGAGGCTGGGCTGGATCACAGCCTCATAGAAAGTCAGTGGGAAGAAGCGATAAGACAGCTTCGCTCACTACTGCACTAACAAAACATTAGTTCATATTAATACCGTTATTAAAAAGTTTATGATTTTTGGAATCATTTTAGCTAAAAGAACAGCTGGTGCTTGTGAGTATGGTAGCAAATACGGAAGCAGAGTTTGTGAAACAGGTAGCATCTTTTCATTGTGCCAGTTGATTTACCTGGACACGCTTCACAGAGTATTCTGTTAATGTTACACACTGCAGCTTTAACAAAACAGGAAGCAATGGAGTAACAGGGTCTTGCTATTTGCTGCTTCTCCACTGGGTGGGCCTGCAACATACCTGATGCACTGCAAGGCCAAGCTCGGGGCTGGCACAGCTCAGCGGCAGGAAGCCTTTCCTGAAGATGTGAGGACCTCAGGATATTTAATGCAGTTATCCTTGAGCACCCTGTCAGATGGGGAAGTTCCATTGTCCTGTTTTGTAGATGAGGAACTGAAGTAAAGAGATGTATGTAATTTGTCTAAAGTCCCATGGGAAGTCCAGCTGCGTTTGATCGTCTTTATCCCAGCAAAACATAGTGGGGTGGCTCTTCGGGGATGAATTCTCTGTCTGGCTCTCTGAGACACACTGTGAAAGTGGGAGGAGATTTTGTAATTGTTAAGTCTGTCAATTCCATTTGCCAGCTTTGTGCTTTCCTAATCAAAGTCAGCAGGCCATTAGCCAAACAGCAGTCCATACCTTGGGAAAAATTGTAACTATTGTGCTCTTAAGAGGTGGTTTTTTTTCCTCCCCTATGATTTTTTGCTTTATTGCAGGAAGTACTGAGATTAAAAAAGCAAGGATTTTCTGGTTCTCATCAGGAAATGATGAAGTGGAAGATTGTCTAAAATTAGACACTAGTCTTGGAATTGGCCTCTTTCAAAAATTGTACTACAATTACATGGCTCTAAGAAGAAAGGCGTTGCTCTATTTCTTTACACACTAAACCACCAAATCATTCTTGGAATTACAATGCTCTTACTATATACATTTATATGATGTTTTTCCCAATATTCCTTCTCCGTTGCTCTTGGCATAGGAAAATCTAGTCTTCTTGGATACCTGCCGTATCTACTGATCTACCAGACCTATTTGCTTTTCAGTCATGGAGCGTACCTCTGCCGCCTTCATGCAGCAGCTGAAGCCAAAGGCAGAAGCATTTTGTGCTCTCATCAGAGTACCCTGCTTCCCGTCATCCTCTCTCTTTCACTGTGGAAACCACTGCAGTGACCTGAAGTTATCAGGCTTCGAACCAGACCCTGCCAAAGACGCTCTTTACCTACCCATGTTTTCTCAAGTCCAAAGAATAATGATTTACCGCTAAAGAGAAGTCGGGAAAATTCCCTACCTCTAACCTCTCTCTTCCCCTGCACGAAGCGTTCGGTAGTTCCTGAGGCAAGGGGTGTGTTTTCCTGTCTGAGTTTGTGTGGTTTGCATCTCTCATTGCTAAATGTGTGATGAGAGGATATTCCACCTCTGTCTGAGACCTGCGTATGGCTCCCTCCTACACTCCTTGTCCACTAGTAGGGCTTTCAGAGGGAGGTCACGAGAGATACACAATTTAATGGTTCAGCTGAATGCTGGTCCTACAATTTTTTGGCATGTTCTTTCCAGGCCCGTTGACAGCAGGCCTTTAGCTGCATGCACCAGCAAAGGCTTGTCTTCAGCAGTTTTTATGAATTCAAATTCAAGGCCATTTGAGCCTCAGGTAAAATCCAGAGGTTCTGACTTAGGGCGTGATTTATTCCATTCACTCCGGTGGGTGTCAGCTTCTTTTTGTCAGGCAAAATTCCCATTTAGCTCAACGGGGGACTTAGCTGAATCAACAACATGAGTACTTGGCCAATAATTACGTCAGGGAAATCAGGACAAATTTCTCATTTACAAATAGGAAAACCTAATCAGACAGGTTAGGTCATTTGGCTAGTACCTATATTTCAATCAATGTCAGGCTCAAACAATGCCCAGCCTCCCAGTTCTGCACTCCGGGCTAGCCACATCTACAGAGAAAAGAATTTTAATACTGATAGCTTGATGCCAGCTCTTACCTCAGAAATGCACAGAGTTTGAAAAGTGTGTTCACAAAGGACTTTTGTATTAGTAAATGGTACCAGCTGCAGGATTGAAAATACATCTTAAAAACGTATTGTATTAACCTGTTCATGGTCAATCACCTAAGAATTTTGAAGCTCAAATTGTCCTAATAGCATCACCACGCACTCACAACAAGTTACGGAGAATTTTAATGAGTTTAGTGCCTTTTGCTTCATTTATTTAATCTTTGCTTTTATTAATATGAGTCAATCTTCTGATTGTTTTAGCAGATGGTTCAAATGTTAATTGTCAATACGAAAAGATAATCTAGCATCTTGGCAAGGCTCTGCCGGTAGTGTGGCTGCTTTACTGAATTGCAGACGGAAACATTTAAATTCAGGATGATTTTCTCATTCCAGTGTGTTGTCCCAATTAAATATTATTAGTTCAGATAAGGTTAAGAGATCTAAAGAAGGCAGTGTCTGCACTTCACTAATGCCAACAACAGATGTCAATTACTTGCCACTCTCCTTTCTTGCCAGCTCACTTAGCCAAATTCTACCAAATATCCATTTAGTTCTGTTTTAAAAGCCCTGAGCCTGCAAGATACAGAATAAACTGCAAGCACCGTATATGGGATTTGAGAAATGTTAGTGTTTCCCTTGAGGAAACAGAGAGTGTTTTTTATCTTTTGGAATAGACTGCTCCAGGAAAGCCAATGGGGGTTCTCTATAGAGTGGATACACAGTGAAAATCACAAACTTCTGGCTAGTTAGCCTCCATCTCGTTGTGCTCAGTGTAACCTAAGATCAGTCTAGGGGCCACACTAAATGGAATTTGGATCCAGATGTTGTGAAGCCAGGCCTCAAAACCGATCTCTGAAGATCATATGGATGCCCCTAGTCTGATCACCCTTTGTGAGCACTTGATTCAGTTCATCGGGGAAGCCGCTTCCTCCAGGCACCCTGTGACTGGGGGGCATGCGCAGTCCAGCCTGCAGCACCATTTCTCCACCATGTGAGAGCAGGCTGGACCCGGCGTGTGGGGCTGAATGCACCCCCCTTCCGGATGTTAAAGCAGCGTACAAATGCCACCTGTGGGATTCCTGTCAGTGTTTTCTTCTGGCCACCTCCCCAGTGACCTCGGTCGCTTCCCCCATGAAGGCTGCCTCTTCAGGGCAATGCACTGCCATAAGCTGTAGAAAGTCAGGCTGGGTGGACCCCAGAGAAGTCCATTGCCTGGTATAAAGGCGAGATTAACTCATTTCTGGTAGCTATTACTGACCTGTTCTTTAAAATGCCAATGGGAGGGAAAGGACACAATCTCCATTGAATACTTTGTCAGTTCTTTGCTAACTTTATGATTAGAAAATAGTCCATGATGTCAGTCCTATTTCTTTCTTCCTCCCTTTAATGCACTTTATTATTACTATTCTATCCACAATAGACATGAAAGACAGCTTATTCTCTTCCTTTTAGCAGCAACCTCTTACATAATGGTGAACTCATTCTAATTTCCCCTATCATTCTTCTCTTTTCTTGCAAAAAACCTGTTTGACTATCCACTGCAATCCCCAAATCCTCTTCTAAAGAAATGCTACTGAGCCCATGGTTGCCCATCTTGTTTATATGCATTGATTTTTTTCTTCTTTAATATAGCATTTTGCACTTTACTGAATTCCATCTTAACAATTCAGGTCATTTCTCCAATTTATGTATATCAATTTGAATTCTAACCCTTTCTTTAAAGTGATTGCAATGTCTTCCACTTTGGTATCATCTTTAAAGTTCATTATCCAAGCTCCTGATTAAAATATTCAATAGTACCAGTCTGAGGATGGGGTAGTCCTCTGGATATATCATCCCTATTTAATAGTGAAGCATTCATAATTTACATTCATCTTTCACCTTCATAGTAATTTTTTCTGAACTGTTTCTTTAAGGTGGCTTATGAAAATGTCATGCACAGCTGTGCCAAAACCTGTAAGTCAAGATATCACATCTGCTGCTTCCCATTCATTACTAAGACTACGTACCTGTGGAAGAAGGTAACTAGATTTGCTTAACCTGATTTCTCCCTTACAATCCCATATTGGCTGTTTCTTATCACCTCATTTTTCCTAGGTATTAACAGGCTGATTATTTTAATCATTGTTCCAGCCTCCATGTAGGCATTAACATTTGTTCCTCAGGTCCTCCTTTTCAAAGGTAAGTACTTTATTTGTACCTCCGTAACTGCAGAGTTTGTAACCCTGTCCCCCTACCTGCTATAAACATCCTCAAGATGACTGCAAGTAGCTGAGAAATAGCTCTATCCAGTTCCCTGAGAATGCCCTACTATCATTTAATAAGCTTCCATGGATGCACAATTTACCAAAATATTCTTAACCTTTTATGGGTTTAAGCATCTGGTCTCAGCCAGCCTTTTTTTGAGGGCTAACGTAAAAAGGGGCACATTAACCTCCGTATCATCATGTGGTAGTGGTTTTCCTTCCCTAATAAGTAATGGTCTTATGCTTTGTTTTTACTTTTAATGTATTCATGGAAACTTTTGTTAGTCTTGTTTCCAGTGTGTTTATTGATCTCTTATTAACTCTTCCTGCCTCTTACCTCGGCAGGGCAGGTTGCTTATGTTTTTCATCTTCTTACAAGAAGAAAACGCATCAAATTTTTTTTTGATTGACTCATTTTCTGTCGTCAGCCCTTGAGATGCTATTTATAGAAGAAGCAGAAATAATCAGACTAAAATATTATAAAAATAATACTCTATATTTTAACCTTCTCATTGCCTTTCAGACATACAATTTCACCACTGAATATTTTGGATTGACTTCAGTCTTTAAATACACGCAAAATGGTGCCTTTAAATGCTTTTGGATTATGCAAACTACTGGAAGAGGGTCCTTGTTCCACTTTGATTTGTTCTTTGTTTGGGGGAATATTTGCTCAATGTGCTGAAAATCAGGTCGCTGATTTTAGCGGCCAACTTTAAGTTAAACAAATCTGGGAATTAATTGGCCTGAGTTCAGTTCCTTAATTATAAAATGGGTTTGCTAATTCTGGAGCTAGAGCAATCTTTAGAGAAGTATGGAGGATTTATCTGAAGCAGACCAAACCAGTAGAAGCAAAGCAGAGTAATGACGTTTTTAACGCCGTGAGGCTCAAGGCAAGTATGCTGGTATGAATGGAATCTGCTTGTGCAAGTTATTGTTTAAGTGCTTTTCACATAAAAAATATGCACTTCAATAAAATAATGGGTCAAGTCATTTAAGTACCTTTCATTTAAATAAAAGGTTGCAACAATTGTTGTGTTCTTAAAGAATAAAAAGAATCTATGAATATACTCTTACATGGAAAAAGAATGCCCTGAGTATGGATTTTAGTGGAAACGATTCAATAACATCGGCTTGATTAGCTACAATTGGCTTTAACATGATCTCTGGCTATCTTATATTCCCCTGGAATTCTTATAATTGAAATCCTTTCATCTAAACTGGATGCACTTTACCATTATGTTATAGTAGATTTGAGCTGGTGGTTAAGAATGTATAACTTTATATTCAGTAACAGCTTTCTGAGCTATGCAGATGTTTCATATTAACTTAATTTCAGTATCTCTTAGATTGAGATACTGAAATTTATTTATTCATTATTCGTTATTTATTCACATGTTTACACAATCAAGACAACAATTCTGAGAACATAGGCTAGTTTATTTAAATGCTAAATAATTTAATAGATATAACATTATCTGTTTTAAATGTCAAGATTTGCATGTTGTTGGTTTTTTTTTTTTTTTTAAAATTAAACAGGCCTCTCTCATTTTACTCCTTAATCTCTGGCGATTTCACTGTCATACCTGAATAAAGCATTACAATTAGACTTTAAATATGCATATTGACAAAAGACAAGGTGATCACAATTATAAATGATTGACTAGTCCAAGCCCACACCGTTGGATTAATTCTTCACTCCTTCGCACCGCTGTTAATTTGGAATAAATTTACTGCAATCAAGTGATTTTTCACTCATGTGATAAGTGTGATATATAGGAATATATAATGTTCTGCCTGAGCTTTACTTGAACTTAAAAGGCCAAATTCTGCCTCAAATCTATTCTTATTTTTGTTTCAGACCTGGAGTGAATATACTGCTTAAATTTGAAAACGATCCTCCTGTCTACGTATTAGCTAGTGATAGATTTCCCACCCAGTAAATTCTTCCATTAATAGGATCAAACTTTTATGAAAGGATTTAGGATATAGTATAGCCATTCTAATGTACTGCTTTAGCTGCTAAGATAGTTTTATGGCAGATCATTTAAACATATGCATGCATGGAATAAGATTACATTTTCCATATGTTAGTCCTATCATTTCTCATAAGATTTGTTGCAAATATACAGTGATTTATTTAAAGAATTCCAGTAGGGAATAAGCCACAAAAGGTCTCAAAGCTTCAGAGTGAGGTAAATAATAGGTTATAATATATTTAACAAATGATCATGAAAAACACAGGAAGAGAGAGAAAGGAAAAATACATTCCCTGGCTATGAAGTTGTTTAAGTGTAAGAGTCAAGGAACACTGTTCAGTCGGGAATATTTTCTTGGCTTTGCCCTGTACAAATAAATCATTACTGTGTACATAGTGAATGTGATGATACGTGGTAAATTCTGCCCTGAAGATACTTGGCCCCATTCTCCACCCCTCACCTATAGCTAAGACAATGCAGTTATTGTGGTACAGAGCCCGGCATGACTGTCCAGAGTTACAGAATGTGCTTTTTAGAGCTTAATCCTTCTCGGTTTTGTATGCACAAATAGCTTCATTGAGCTCACGGGGACCACATTTATGCATAAGGTTACACATGTAAGTGTTTTCAGGCTTGGTGGCCGAGCAATGAAATGGGACACGGTCCCCAGTGTCCACAGAAAGAGAGGACCCCGCCACTACCGCAAAGCCTGGGCAGTCAGACAAAACTAAGAACGTGCACAGCCTTACCTTGAGAAATAACAAGACTTTCCTTTTGCATTCGTGAATCACTGTGTCCGAGGCAGACTTCTGCCTCATACCTGCCCAGCATCTGCCTACACCTATAAAGGAGACACAGAGGATAAATGGTTAAGAAAAAAACTTGTTCTTCTTTGTATTGGCTTTATTTCAGATAGTTATATATCTTTAAAAGTTTGCTTTTTAAAGAAAAAACTGGTTTAATTAAGAAATGGAGGACTAAAAGAGTAACACTGCCTTTTCTGTTTTCATGTACACAAACGCAAAACAAGTAGTTTTTGCGCAGGTTGCTTTTATTTGGGAGTGAGAAGCAGATAACGGAGAAGGAAGAGTTACGGCGTCTCCCTGAGAGCAGCAGGGAGCTGAACCCCTCGGCGAGTGTCGCGCGTGGGAGTCGCCAAGGGCTGGACGCAGGGCATCCCTCGGGGCCGGGGCCAGCTCCGGGCTGCTGCACAGCCCAGTTCAAGCAGTTTTCCTGTAAATTATGAGAAATTCTTCCTACAGGCAGAACTACAGCAGTGACACATTTTAGCTTCAAAGCTAGCTCTAATGTGGTTAATTAGTTTTTTTATTTTATTTTATTTTTTAGGCCAGCACGAGGGTTTTGTAGCGAGTTCCCTGGTGCGTGAGCAGACGGGTTTGTTCACACCGAAGTCCGGGGAATACCTGTGCAGGGATTCACGTGGTGCCCAGCCCGCTCCGGTGCTCATCCACCCCGGAGGATAAAAAAAGAAGAGTCCGTCGTTAGTTCGCGCAGCAGAGCCTCGCCAGCCGCAGCGACGCAGCGCTGCCTAGCAGAGCAGAACGCTCATTTGCCGTTAAAATCGAGCTGGGGTGGTGGAGCGGTTACCTCCTGCCGGTCACAAACGAGAAAGGGGAGGACGCAATCAGGGAGAGGTGGACAGATAAAAGTTAGCGGACTTGCTACACGGTCCGTTACAGGCCTCGGATGAAATCTGGCTTTGTGCGGTTTGTGCTGGATGTCGGTCTTTACTTTGCAGTTGAACTGTGTTATTCTACCATAGGGCAACGTTTCATACAGAAAGGATGTATTTTTATTAGCCCCTTTATGGCCTACGGGGAGGGAAAACACAGTATAGTGACGCACAGGTTTGTGTGTGTGTATACATATATGCACACTATATATGTATATACACCTATATGTATATACATACACACACACATACTTATATGTATATACATATAGGTGTATATACACACTACCAGGACATCCGTAATCCAGAGCGCTCATGTATGCGTGCGTGCATGTCTATACATATATATACAGACACATATATATACACGCACATACATGCACATACACACAACCAGCACGTATGTAAACCAGAGCACTCATATATGCATGCATGTGTATAAATATATATACAACCACATATACACACACACACACACTATCAGCACATTTGTAAACCAGAGCGCTTGTATATGTGTGTGCGTGTGTATACGTATACATGCACATACATATACACGCACACACACGCTACGAGCGCGTCTGTAAACCGGAGCACTCGAAGTCATGCTGCAGCCAGGTCTGACTCGTCTCCCCCTTCCCGTCGGGGCCGCGTCGGCGCCGTCTCCGCGGCCGAGGGGGGCCGAGCGCGTCCGGGCCGCCGGCAGCCGGGGCTCCCTCGCGCCGCCCGGGCCCCGCGCCGCCCTCCCGCCCGCCTCGGCCCGGCGTGGCGCCCAGCCGCCGGCCCCGACGCCCCCCGGGCCGCCGCCGCCATCGCCCGCCGCAGCGCTTCGCCTCGGCCGGCGAGGCCCCAGCGGGGCGGCGGCGCGGCCTCCCCTCAGCCGCCGACCTCCGGGCCCCGTCCCGGAGAGCAGCTCCCGTTTGTAAGACCGGCCGCTGGGTGCTGACGACCCAAATCCAAAGCGTTTTCTTAATTCGCCGTTCTCTCACCTGCCCGCCTGTCGTGTCGGGCTTGAACGTCAGCAGCTCCAGCTGGTCGCTGGCCTGCGCCCGTGTCTGCTGCGGAGCGGTGGGCGCTGGAGGCGGTTTCCTTGTGTCCGGTGACGGTTTCGTGTTCGAGTGCCCCCGTATCTCACAGCTCCCGTCCCGCCGAGCGGCTAAGCCTCGGGGGGCACGCCGCAGCTCTGGGGTCTCGTCGGGGCCCCTCGGCGTCGCCCCCGCAGACGGAGGCCCGGGGCGCTCCGCCGGCGTCGTCACCGTCCGCTCCCCCCGGTCCCGCCAGACCATGCCGGGTTGTGTCGGGTTGTTATTTCCAGCTGAAGCAATACAAAAGCTGTAACAAACATTATCAACCTTGTGCAGCCGTTAGGTAGCCGTACCAAACACTCATAACGCTTTCGTTCTCAAGTAACAAATGTTATTACAAAAATCTCTCGTCCATCATGAGTTATGTATGAATGGGGTAAGTATTCATAATCTATTAAAAATTCTCCAATTCTGAGCAGCATGACAATATTCTATTCAAATTAGATTATTTCAGATCGTGTTTTTAAAGGCAAGGAAGACTTTCCTATTTTGTCATTAAAACATAACCTAGCAATGCTGTACAGTACATGCAATTCATAGCCAGAAATATGTGTCAAGTTGATATGAAAAATATTGTTTCTCAATGGTACAGCAATTCTGCAGCACGATACCGTGTTATCCTGGAATCGAGCTTTGCATGGGAACAGTCGTTTTACTGACCTGGAGAATCTCATCAGCTGAAACTCAGAAGTGTTTGATACACTGGGGGTGAAAAAATAAGAAGTCTTTAAAATCGTATGGCCCATTTCCCTGCCAATGCAGAGTTATTCCTTTCTGTGAATAGTCCAGGCTACTTTTAAACATGCTAACGACTTTCCGGTAGCATGTGAAAGGAGACAACGCATCCCTAAGTAGAGAGGGCATCTGCCTTAACTAATCACGAATTCCTCTTCCACTATAGCACTTCAAAAGCATCTTAAACATCTATAAGAAAAATACAGCCGTCTTTCTTCCACAACCGGTAAATTAAATGTCTTCATTGACTTGTGGGGATTTTTGCTCGTATGTCTTTGCTACTAATTTTTTCGTATATATGAGTGGGCAAACTCTGTGTGTGGGTGCAGCATTTTTGAGAAGATACTAATGTTTTCATGCTGTAAGTGGCTCTGAAGTGTTCGCATTCAGCTCTCTCCCTGTTTCTACCTCCAGAGCATTTGTTTGCTTGTTTTTACTCTAGATTGCCAAGCAGATGATTGAATAATCACAGAGGCCATTTCTTGTTCCTTCATTATTTTTCAAAGCAAATATAGCATAATTCTAGACCCTGGAGAAAATACAGCTAAGCTAAATTTTGAAATTGTAAGACTTCTTTTTAAATAGTTAAAGTGCTGGCAGCAGCTTGATAATACCCATTAAAAACATCAAGCTGAAGCTCTGAAACATCTCTTCGGTTTACATAGTAATTCAGCTGGAAGTATGTTCTATGGGAGTTTTTTTCCATGGAAACCTGCACTGTAATCCCCCAAACAACTCACTGCGCTCTAATGTATATAGGCTTGATGTTTAGATACCACCCAGCTATGTTAGTCTGGTTGCTATGGCCCCTGTTTTCTTTTTCATATAACCTTTGATTAATATGCTAACAGTTGAAAGAAGTTGGGTAACTGGTATATGAAAATGCCATATGGAGCACACTGGGTAGAGATGAGCTTACTAGATGCAAATGCTCTGCTCGTTTCTTCCAAGAAACGCTGGCAGTATAAACAGTGTTGGCCTGAGCTTATATAGTATCCCAGTTGCCTCCACACCACTGCCAAGATTTCTCATTGCAGATTTTTTTCCCCCGTCATCCCCACTCCATTACTCGGTGCCTGAGCCTGCACACAGCTCAGCCAGGTTCCCCACGGCTTACAGCACATCCTGCTCTCCCCGGCCCCAGCCGCGCTCAGACGAAGATTAACGGCTCTAATCACTTGATACGGGTGGCTTACGCAACCGACAAATGGCAGGCTCAGACCCAGGCCATCCAAAGCAAAAAGCTGACGTAGTTACCCATCTTGGGCCCTCGCAGGTATTATCATCAAGTTTCTTTTATTTACAGCCTGTAGCGGAGCAAGGCAGCAAATCTTCAGATGGTATATTTTGGCAAGAGTGTTGCCTTTCAAGCACAAGAGTAACCCATAAACGCGTAGCTTGATAAAGCTTAGAAAGCCAACAAAACTTCATAGATTATAATTCTATTAATCTGCTCCAGTTTTTTCTTACTTTAAATTGTTTTTTTTCCCTTTTTACCAGTCTCAGTCAATCCAATGTACAAGGTTGTTGGTTAATTATTATTATCTGTATATCACAAAGGGGGAGATTGAGATACTGAGAACTGTAATGATTTGTCTTAAGGACACTAAGCAGGCAAGGCAGAGTTAAGGTCTAGTTCCCTCTGTCATAGCAACCACTGCTCTGCTGAGAAAACAAAACCAGAATGAAAAGGGTATATCTTTACCTCTATGCTCAGTAACCTATATCCTTATCAACAAATTACCTGCATAGTTTTCTCAACCAGTACACTTTTTTCTGTCATAATTGTATTGCTGTGGTTTCTCAATATTTCTCACTGTTCTTAGCTTTTATTTTAACTCATCTAGTGTGGGGTTCATCCGATCAGACATGGATATCTGTAACACAGATACAGACATATGAGCAAATGATACGAGGCCCTATAGGCAATGGAAAAAATAGACTCTATAAGGCACTTTTCTTAAAGTAGACAACTATAATAAGTCAGATGAATCATACCATTTATTGGTCATAAAGGCAAGCTAGGGTGATTCAGATGCACACACAAGACCTCTGTACTTGTGAGATGAATTCTTCCCTTGATAGGAGGATGTATGAACATCAGCTGCTTAACAAGCTAGGCTCACGTAGCGACATGACGTCCAATTTTCCTTGCAGGAGGGGAACCCTGTCGTGGTAGGACCCCTTCAGAGAGATGCCTGACAGTCGAAGGTGAGAAGGAATGTCACGCTCGGTAGCAAGGGCTGCAAGGTATTGATCCAGTGCCATCGCTATATTCAAGCTGACTGCTAGAGAAAGCACAGTGTCCTACAGATTTGTGCACACTGGCAATACTGAGGAAGGTTTTGGCGAGGTCTTTGCGGGAGTTTCCTCCATGAATAAGGTGAGAGGAGGGTCAGAGCATCCCTGACCTCAAATCTGTATTTCTCTCTGGGGAAGTAGCGCCAATAATTAACCTTTACCAGATTGCTCAGAAACTTATTGCCAAAGTCACTCTGGCCTTACCCTTTAACCCAAATATCTTGAAAATTTAAATCACAGGACTAACAAAGGAAGACAGCAGAGCAAATATAACCTGACCTCCTGGTCACAGTGGCAGGAGCACGATTACACGCGGTGAAAGGAACTGGAAGACGATTTTAGAACAGCCTTGCAGCAACCTCTGGATATGGTCAGTGTTCTCCATTCTCACAGTTCTTCTCATGAAATCCTCCGTCACTGCCAAACGTAAAACCATTTTAAGAGCTTAAAAGCACAGCAGAACTTGTCTGAGCCTTCGGAGTTATGAATGCCCATTTCCATTTGCCACTAGATGGCAACCTTTATATACCAACTTCTCCTGACGCTCTAATATTCGATAGAGCATGGTATCTGCTCCTGAGGCTGCCGAATAGGTTCTCCTAGAAAATGCTAATACTGGCTGGCAGATATCAAACTTGGTGCACAGGACTCCCTACGCCAGCCGCTGAGCGTCCCGCTGTGGGAGGGCACTGAGCACTTGTACCGGCATAGCCGAAAGGCATTTTCCTCCTTTCAGGATTGAGCCCTGCTGCAGGGAATACGTATTTTGTACTTCTGTGGCAATCTCCAGCTGGCACGCTGACACGCATACCAACATTTCATAGTTGCTCAAAGCTGACCTTAGCCTGGCTGACACTTTTGGCCACTGCTTGGTCTTTCTCTGGGGTCTTTCTCCTCCTTTGTTTCTTCTCTGGAATGTGTGTGATGGCGCAGCGAGCTGGACCAGGGAACTGATCCTGCTAAGGACAGATTCTAGGTCGGGTTATATTCCGTTGAATCAGTTTCCTGGTCTTAGGCTTGCCGTAGAGCCACACGATTACTAGTGCAGGCCCAAGGAGGGACCGAGAAAGTAGGTGGGGGACAACAGGCCAATGTCCTCTTCAGCAGTGTTGGGTGACACTGTGGGTCCAACAAATAGATATTTGAAGTAGTGACACTATATCGAGAATACTCTCTATCATGTCAGAGCATAAGGAAGAAAAATTTCACTTTGTTCTGTCAAAACAAATATCAAAAGTTTCCCTTTGTTGTATGACTTAAATTAAATTTTTAAAGGAAATACTGTTCTTCTTCCAAAGGAAGTGGTAGGCATTTATTGTTTCTATATTCTTTTACTATAGAACAGAGCTCAGCAAAGTCTCCAGATGACATTAGGTCCTACAAGAATAAATGGATCACTTGGCTGTGGCGCTCTCGATTTGAATTCAGATCTTGCAACAAGCTTTGCCCAGCATTGCTAATGCAGCCCTACACCTAACTCTGGTGTTTCAGGTGTGATTATGTGTATACAGCTTCTTCTCTTCCTTTCCAACAAATGACAAAAATTCCATACGACACGAAAGAAAGGGTGGAGGGAGAATAACGATGTTTTGGCCAACTTCCTCTTTATAGGACCAGTGACTGACTTATCAGTGAAAAGTTAATGGCTGCTCTATTGACCTTCATAGTCACTGCACTCATTGAACTAGTTACACTTAATTACGCTGAGTAATATAAAAAGCATACATGCTCTGTAAGCAAAATCCACTTTGTTCTATGAAAAAGTAGAAAACCAGTGGAGGCAAGAGAAGGCCTGTGCCTGACTGTTTTATAATCTATTTTTAACTGAGTTTCACCATCTTCTTTGAAAAGGAATAACACTTCTTCATTGCCTCTGGCCCTAATTAATATGCCACAATTCAGGTCCAAGAGACATATAAAAATAGACTTAGAGCAAAGTGTTAGCTTTCAAGCAGAGCAAACAATTTCTGAGAAGATCAGTATTTTCTATGCTTAAAACTCTTTTCACTGGTTTTAATTAAAGTCTTTCAGTTGCCCGAGAATGGAATGTGTTTACTTCAGCTGCACACTGTGTTTAAGTGGATTTGATTCCTGCAAGGACTCCTCGAGGAAGGCTGCTTTATTGTGAGAGTTGCTATTGGTAAAGCTTTTGCCTGCTGATTTGAGATGGCAGGAATATCCCCAAGCATTAACCTGCTGTCACTGCCTTTACTGTTTATTTTTTTTATTAGAAAATAGTATTGTCATTTTTGTTGTGCAAAAGATATACAGAAGAGAGTAAGTGTTTGGAAACAGGTATTTAAAAATTGTTCCACAGCTCTGTTCTCTCACTTACCTGGTGACCAGGCAGCTCTTAGGAAGCAAAATACCATTTAAGCAGAAGAAACGTGTTTCAGATAAAACATGTTTTGAAACAATGAAAAGTTTGTATACATGACTAATCCTTAGGAGGCTCTGCCATGGCTGCTGGGTCTGGCTGTCAGGCTGCTGTGGTCTGTCAGCAAGCAAACAGAGAGGACCCCACGTGAGCTCCTCTGCTCCTGGCTACTTCCAAATTTGTAGAACCAGGAGTGAAATAAACTGAGGAAGGAGGGTGAATGGAAGAGCAGGCTGGTTACACCTCTTCTCCTATGCTGTCCCCCCAACCCCTGCAGGTCATAGGCTTTCTAAGCAGCAGGAGGCAAACCAAGAAGCTTCAAATAAAGGTTGGGCAGTGTGTTGCTTAAAAGGGGTGGAGGGGCTGCAGGTGTGCCTTATGCACGCAGGTGTGCCTTATGCACGCAGGTGTGCCTTATGCACGCAGGTGTGCCTTATGCATGCAGCCATCCTGGCCTTTGCCTCTTTCTGAGAGTTGTTTTGTGCTTGCTGGGAGGGCCTGGATGCAGGTAAGGGGCTCCCTGGTGGAGCTGGGGTAGGGGGCTGTCTGGGGAGCAGGGGTGTGTGTTAGAGGGCCTTCTTGGAGAACTGGGCCTGTGTGATAACTGCTATAATGCAGAATACAGCTGGACTGAGGTTGTTGGCCTGAGAGCAAACCTGAAGGATGCAACTGGTATTAGGATGAGGTAAGAGCTTGTTTAGAAACACTTTCTAGGTCTAGCGTGTGTTGTCCTGAGATGCTTAAAGGGAAAGAGGGAAAAAAAAAAAAAAAAAAAACAAGTAAAGCCAGCTACTCTTCCGCTGAGTGTTTCTAGAAAGCCTAGCCTGTGAGGTGCAGGCTTTAAGGATAAGGAGTGGGGAAACATACGCTGCTGTTGTGGCTGGTGCAGGATCCTGCTGCGCCTCAGGTGCAGGCTTGTGCCACAACCTCTAAACGCACCTTCTGCAGCCCTTGCAGCAAACGAGGGTCTGGGTGGCTGCTGCCTCCCAAGTGCTGCTTGAACTGGTCCCTTGCTTTCACGTGGTGATGCAGAGTTTTGAGAACTCTGATGTTTCTCTTCAGCTATTCACTTTTTTGGCACAGCTGCATCTTTGTATACCCAAGTTATGGTAGCTTTAGTTCTCCTTCTTGCTGATGGTGTGTGGGACGTCCCCTTTCTGCAGTGGTGCTGTGGGCACCCCGGGAGTATTGCAGAGCACGGAGAGCACCCATCCCCTCTGATGCCCTGACAGTAGTCAGGGGTCTGCTGGGCACTAGAAGAAAGAACAAAATTGTTTTGATATATACTATATAGTAAAAATGCATTATGTTGTTATGGCAACTAAAATGTTAAAAATAAAGCAAAGAACAAGAGATGATTTATGCCAAAATGGCCACAGTGATGCATAATTTCTTTGCTTTCTATACAAAGAATTTTTAAGCTTATTTTTTAAGGTTTCATTATCTTTGAATTACAACCTAGAAGAAGTCAGGCACTTTACAAGATTTGGAGGAGACTGCCCAATGGAAGCTCCAAAGCTCTTCTGTCCTAGGCAGCTCAGCCATGGTGGCAGCTGCCATACTGGAGCTTAAAGAATAGCAGCTAAGTCTGTTGAGAGTCTGTGCTGCATATCTGAGTGCACATCCATAAAGCCTATTTGAGGAAAAAGCAGTTGGAGCTGTGTCTTTAGGGTAATTTAAACATCTGTCTGAGCAAAGATCTAAAAACTATACTTTGTGGTACCAATCAGGGCAGCAGCAATAGCTGTTTTAAGATTATATCTATAAACACTAAAAAGGATATGGCCTCTGGGCTAGTTGTTGTATAGACAAATAGTAAAGATAACTGGGCTAATCCCCCAAAATCATATATTGTAGTTATGAACACAGTGATATTGTAGGTAATCTTCATCCATTTGCGTTATTCTTATGTGCTATGTTTGTCCAGAATTGGCTGCCTTCCCCATTTCATAGCAACAGAGATCAGAAACTTCTACTTTTTTGCTTTTTCACTCGCTCTCTGTAGTGAAAGAAGATTCTTGAAACAGAGTATATTGGTTCCTCTTAGTAATAATAATAAGCACATTCTTGCTTTGGTGGACTAATTGGCTATAGCACTTTTATATTGCAAAATCTTAATGTTGTGCTCTATCAGAAAAAGAGATGCAACAGAACACTGCTTACCGCTTGGTGCTGCTTTTGAACTAAACTTTGAATTTCAAAGAACAGTGAACTTCAGTCATTCTTGGAATGACTGGAGAAATGAGTTTTATTATGTCAAATCCAAGCTGCAGCTGCAATCCTTTTATTAATCATAATTAAACTTTCATGGAGTTACTCATGAATGTGCTAGCGAGGCAAGGCAAATCAGTTCCCCTCAGCTATATCTGTGTGACTGAGCAATAAAGCCCTTGCTAGGAAGACAGGGTACAGGGAGGACATTAGACTATAATATTCCTAGAACAGAAAATTAACTTGCCCTTGAAGAACAGGGTTTCCTTCCTTGTCTAAGTGGACTGTGAAGTGACCCAGACAGAAATCCCTCAGTTAGTACTGACAGTCCTAGTTGTGGAGCTCCAAGGCACCCTGCCGTAGGTCTCGGTCGCCTGTCCCCGACTCTTGTTCTGGGGGGGACTCTTGCTATGGAACTTGGTGGCAGCACATCTCCTGGGGCCCCCTTAACTGAAATTCCTGATTTGTCTGGGTTTCACATCTGCTATTTCTGGGTGATTAAGCTCCCTGGCTGTGCAGGTCACAAGGAGAGAGGGGTTACCTGCTGCCCCTCGCTGCTGAGGTGTCTTGACTTTTACTGCCCTAATGAAATATAATATGAGGTTCTGAAGTTTGGCAGTTAAGGGGAGACTCGCTGGGCTCTTCCTCGTGGCTGGGTCTCTCCTCTTCTGCAGTGAGCACCCATTTGGGAAGCAATGGTTGCTCTTCCTGTGCTCGTGGTCTACGTGAGCATGGGGAAAGCCTGTGGCTTCGCTGCTGATAGCGAAGCATGGCGAGGGGCACGAGGGTCGACTCTGCAGCTTGGGGTCAGCAATGCCTGTGTCCAGTGCCTGTGTTGGCAAGAGGGGGAAGGGACTGGCCCAAGGGCAGAGCTGGGCCTGGGCTGCTGCCTCCTTCACTGCCTGGGATGTGCAGAGTTGGAGCATGTCTTGCATGCTTTGGGATGTGTTCGGGGTTTATGCAGTAACTTGTTTCAGGCAGACTGCTTGCTTCTCTTACAGCTGGATTAATCCTGCATGGTTGCTGTAAGAGGAAAACATCTGGAGAAGGGGCCACAGAAAGGAAATTTTTGTCAATTCAGAGGGAGAACTGTGAGTGTCAACTAAATAGTATGTGTGTATGAAAAGCGCCATTTAATTAAATAAACATAATGTAAATAGAAATATCCATTAGCTTAACCTGTGCCACAAAATGAGGGCACTTACAAAGAGCATTAAAGGATGAAGCAGCGCATATGAGCGTTTAATTTTTTGTATCCTGCATTCCAGCAGGAACTAATTAACTGCCAAAGTCATGCTGTTTCTCTTTTTATATATATATATATATATATATATATATATATATAGACATATAAATAGGGTGCATGTGTGTTTACTACAGACCGCATTTTTTTCAGGCACTATAAATTTCATGCCTCCTCTAAATATTTGAGCACTACTCTGACCTTTTAACCAAAACGCTAAAAGTAAACTCTAAGATCTGTGTGTATGGTGGTTGCCGTTGAAAGCTAACATCTACCCGTAGTCATTGCTGTTTGTATTGCAACAGTGTGGGAAAACTGCAAATATGGAGGAGAGAGGTTGCTCCCAGTATGAAGTGCTTTAAATCCAGAGAAGTAAGTCTCTGACAGTGGTGCTGTAGCGTCAAGCTGTGCTTGCAGAACTTGCTTTTTTCATCCTCTCTGAGCAGTTGTCTTGTATGGTTTGTCCCGATGAGGAACCCCCTCTGGATTTGGACTTTTTTGGGGTTCTGTTAATGAGCATTTGAGCCATCACCAGCGCTATCTTATCTGTTCTGTTGTTCTTTAGAGACTGCAGCAAATTGCCTTTTATGTTCCATAGTCATTTTGTTCATTATAGTGGGATTTGGGATTCTGGGGTAATAGACAGTAAAACTTGTGATTTCTTCATGAGGTTTTGAAATCTATTGATGACATCTCCACAGATATAGCACTGCTCTAATTGACTGTCTTTATCCCTTATCTCATTTTTTTTGCTTTTCATCACTCTTTTGGGATGAAAGGCAGTCATATGTGCCTCTAACAGCCAAAGATTGTTAGCTAGAGGGAGTTCTCCCTCCAGAATGCTACTCCAGACAAGGTAGCCTGCCCCCGTCCAAGGGCTGGGGCTGTCTGGAGGAAGGCCTTCCTGGCGGTGGATGTTCAGAAAACATCTGATGAGAAACAGACTGAGGAGTCCGTAGCCCAGCAGGCAGAAAGCTACAAGACAGAGCTCATGTATCTGACCTGTTTTAGAGGTGCAGGAGTAGGTTGTTGTTGACAACCTGAACTGAAGTTGCTTGTGGAAGGAGCCCTGTAAGGTGGGATGGGCATAGACACACTCAAACCTGTTGACTCCTCAGGTAAAGGTGAGCTAGAGCAGCAGGCAATGCATTTACAGTGTTTCCTTTGCTAAGGATAAAAGACACAAATTACAGGTCATTAAGGAAAGTAGTTTGCATAAACTCTGGCAAACCTGCACGTAGATGTATGTTTGCCTATTACCCCTTCTATATAGCCATATTATAATCTAAACTACAATGAATTGTTTAGTAAAGGGTTTGTTGTAAATGGTTGTAAGTGGTTTTTTCCACCTCCTTTCCTCAAGGCTACTGAAGCTTGAGTTAGGGCTGGAGGGCTCTGGGAGCCCATGATGGGAGGAAGAGCTCCTGGCCTTTCAGGAGTGCTGCTAAACTAAACATCTGAACCCCCCCCCCCGGGGACTCTGGAAGTGTCTGAGGAAGACTCCAGGCCTTATGCTGTTAAACTTCCAGATGCCCCAAATGCCTCCTTGCTGGGTTGCTTGACAACAGCCTGGGGAATGACCATATTTATTTCCCTGTATTAGAAAAGGGAATGATCCTCTGTCTCATATTTTAAGTGCTTAAAGCCTGGGGTATCCACAGCATGCTGCAAAGCAGTCATTCAACATTTTCTATCTGAACATACCAAAGCTTTTGCAACCATTTGTGGCAATGCGGGAATTTGTAGCATCACTTGAAAAGTCTGTCCAGAAGGGTCTTGTCGTCGTGTAAAGATGACAAGGAAAATGTGGCCTGATTTGTAATGCAACCTACTTTTCAGAGATACTAGCTTTGTGTCTCAACTATAAGATGATTTTTCTCTATTAATTTATTAGTCTGTTAAAACATTCTGATAATAAATGCTAACCTCTAGCTTACAGAATTGTCTAGAGTTAACTTTAACAGAAAACAGCATAAGGTATGGGGGCTCAGTGCACCAAGAGAAGGTTGATAATGTAGTGGTCTCTACCTTGCAGTCCTGGATAGCTATAGAAACAGCCAAGGAAATGGCAGAGCGCCACACATTTAAGCCAGTGTGATGCTCTAACCAAAGATTTGAACCAAGAGGCCACTTGAACTATTGCCCTGTTTACGCTATCAGTCTTTTCTATTAAGAGTGTATAAGCTCTCTGGAACAAGACTTGTCTCTGCATGATGACCTATCTTTCCTCAATTGCACTTGCTGGACACTAATATGGATATTGAAATGTAGAGAATCAGCTTGATTTAAAATGAACATTTAGTGAAAATATTACCTCTAGGACTATTTTGAAAACCAACTGCCTGATGAATGTAATGCCATCGCAAAATTTAACTAACAAGGGTGTTGTTAGAACTGTCAGGGAAGACTTTATGTGGTGCTAAAGATGCAGCATATCTGCTTGCAAAGCTAGAACTATTGAAATGTGCAGAAGGTTTTTTCCTCAGAAAAAAGTCAGCTATCCAGCTGTTGCAACTAGCTGCTGTATTGGTATCAATATTAATCACAGTAAAATGATAATGTGGAGAGGACTAGAAAAGCACAACAGCAGCATTTATAATCAATCATGTCTTAAGTAGGCTACACTAATATGTTCTGTAGCATACTATGCATCTCTGCATAGTATGTGTTAATATGAATGTATACATGTACCTTGTAAGTTTTGCTTCATGTAATTGTATGATGCCCCCATCAATTTTAGCCTCTTACTAGATGTTTTTGCTGAGATTGCTATGTAAATAAAATAATTAACCAATACCTGAAGCAAAAAGAACAGAGACCCAAGCTCTCCCACAGATGTCTCTAAGGAAACAAGTCAAGTCTAGTTGGAGGCCTTTCTAGGAGAGGAAATGAGAAATTAAGGCCCTGGACATACCTAGCAGGAAGGTACCCAAATATCCAATTTGATTCCACAGGGGAGAAAGATGACCCATAAGTAATGGAAACACAATTACTTGTTCAGATGATAATGACTTAAACTTATTTGAAGTCTTTATCCAAAACAAATACACCTAGAAATGACGTTGCACCTCACTAAACCAAAGCTACCTGTGGGAAGATGCAGGAATAAACAGCACTGCATGCCCAAGACTTTGGAGAGAAAATGAGACAAATTCATCTGCCTAAATAAAACCACAGTAATCTTAGAGGTTGGCAAAGGAGGAATGGTTGGACTGTGGTATCTGAGGTTCAACTGTGCAGTCTGAAGAGACCTCTTTGCAGGAAGGATGTGAGAAAATGTTCTGAATCACATCACTACCCTGTCAGACAGTACTAATAAATAAAGCTGCAAGGTACGGCTGAATGATTTCAGGCCTGGGTTGTATCTGTTGGCCAAATCTTTTGCCATAGATAAATCTTGCTTAAGAAGAGCCATTATCATCTTTCTTGGTGTGAATTGTGGCAGAATTGGGAAGGACAAAACTAGAGGAAAACTGGTCAGTGCGAGTTCTGGCAAAGCCAGAATTGAGGTCCATGTTTGTCCAGACAAGGAATTGCCTTCAGCCAAGTTGTGGGAGGCAAAGGTATTCCCTAAATCTGCTCCAGTCCTGTAAGATAACAAGCAGCCCAAGCTTACTATTGTTATACTAGAAAGATGTTGGCCTTATATTTGTGTCTGATATTGAGGGACCTAGCAAGACTTAAATTTTGTACACGATAGTGGATTTTGCCTATGGCGCTTTGGGAGAGAAGTTCTGATATTTTTACATATATGCTCAGCTGTTTAGAATAGGCAGAAAAAAAACCCACTTCCAGGCTTTAATATTATTGGGAGAATACAGAAAAGCAGCATGCAGTTACCAGAATTTGAAGGAATGTATGATAGGAGTCATTGTTTCTAATTACCACGGTAATCATGACATTTACCTTGTGTATGGCAGCACGTGGAAAACTTCTGGAGACATCTTTTCCATTCAAAAATATTCATTTATAAAACAGAACTCTTCATAAAGATGATACATCTCTCCCAAATCTTCTAATTTAAGTTTTTTTCCTCTTTTTTTAAAAAAAGGACCTTTTCCAGAATGACCTGTTATGCTGGGAGTAACATGTAGTTTGAAATATTAGTTAATTTAGACTGGAAAAAGGTTACAATTAAAGGATTTAAACTGAAGTGAAACATTTTAAATGCCTCTAATGAGACATTTTGGTGAGTTACCATTAGTCTATCCATCAGGGAAAAGTGGGCTATCTTTGTAGTGGCGCTATACATTATATTTAACCATTTACTTGCCCTTTGCAAAAGTCATTTTAGAGGCTCGCTTATAAAGAAGCGTGAGGTCCTTGGGTAAAGCGCCTCCTCCTCGGCAGGTCTGTGTGCGTGCTCGCTCGCTCCTCTTGGGCGCGTGTGAACAGAAACCGCGGGTGCGATATTTACAGATGGGCTCTGTATGCGAGAAACCGCAGGTCAGCTGGCAGCTTGTTCTGTAATGTCAGTGAGGGAAGACATTCTGCTGTCCCCCGTTTTTAAGATGAGATGAGTCCATCAAAGACCTTTATAAAGTTTTGTATGTACTATAGCATTTCTTGAACTGGAGAGCAAACACTGAGTGCTCCAGGACTTCTAGCAGTTCATTGCTTAATCTCAATATGGGGATTCCCTCCATCAGCTTTATTTTTAGCTTTTGAAATGTTTCTGAATGGCATATGAGGTTGCTTTATTTAAAAAAAAAAAAAAAATTCTTTGGGAACTGATTTTCTGTTAATATCTTCTAATGGATATCTCTATATATTCTTTTGTAGTGTGAGCAAGTTATGCTTTTGTAATATCACTTTTTTCCCCCTAAAATGAAAGAAATGATATCTCATTGGGAATGCTTAATAAGCATTAAATTAGATGTTAGACTTGCAAAAAAGACAGGATGTCTATAGACAGCTGTGGGAGGGGAAAAAGATTAGCTTTTCTGCCAAGTTGGAGTAGGTTCGAGTAAGTCCAGTATTTTTTGTATGCTTTACTTAAACCAGTGCTTGGAAGACTAAGGGCATTCCTAACTATACCTTGTTTTGCTTGGCTATTTTATTGGCTGAATCTCTACTAACTTTTGGATGAAATCCTGATTTGCTGAAGTTAATGGAAATTTGAATGTGCTTAGTTGTACAGTTTGCTCTTTTCTTCTATACATTTGCTTTTTCAACATTTTTCTGAATTATTATATTTTGTGTGAGCTGGTATTCCTAAGCAGATATTTCTGTACCCTGGAGACCTGAAATAACAAAAAAAACTTGTAAAGAAATGTAAGATTTGAGGAAATTTGTTGCTTTATTGTTCTCGTAACTCTCCCCCCATACCACTTCTTATTCCCAGTTCTCCTTTTCTTTTTGTACCACTAAGCCTGTTTAAATAAGATACATGTGTTGAGTGAAGTGAGAAGACCTTGTACACTGTAATGAAAATGTTCAGAGTGCTACAACACAGCTTACTCAAAGATTAGAGGTAATACAGCTGTTGCCCTGTAGTCAATAATACAGATATTATCCAGTTCGGAGATGATGGGAGAGGACTGGATTTTTTTAAGGAAATGATGCAATTCAATTTTCTCTCACTTTCATGCTATTGTGAACAAAATATCCATGCATCAGGATGAATGCAGATAATCTGTGAAGAATATTGTCATTAGGCAAATGAAATTGCTCTTCAGAAATAATTGAAACTATCATCTCTATGTTTAACTTTCACTGACTCTTGACCCAGAAGGTGGTGTGGTATAAGACTGATAAAGTGCTGTTACTACACAATGTATTTTGAGTCCTGGACACCTTAGTCAGAAAGGAGGCTGCTCGTACTCAGTTACCCATGCTTGCCTGGACTTTGCTCTTCAAGGTCCGGTGGATCATGTTCCACTGGAGCAAAAACGTCTTCTGAAAGAAGCTTTTCTGTGTTGCTGCAAACATCTGCCAGCTGTGGGGGCCCCAAGGGATAAGTCTCTGGCTAGGGTTTAAGCTTTCCTGGAGTGGCTGAAGTCAGACAGCTTTGGCATAGAGGAGCATCAGAGCTACCCTGTAAGTAGGACATTATACGCAGAGGTCGTTAAGGTTAAAGGCATAATGCTCAATGATTCTACAGCAGTTGTATTTGCGCATGCATGACTTGTCTCTCAAGGTGTGGTTTGACTTCAACTAAGCCAATCCAAAAATTAGTTGCCCTCACGAAAGGCATTCCTGCTCCAGCCTGTCTCTCCAGGCAGAATGTGTTATATTGCCTGTTTTCTTGTGCCAGCCCTGGCACAAGTCTGACCATGCAGCAAGTTGAAGCTACCTTTGCAGAGGTACCTTTTTGGTGGTTTGGCCTTGTGAATGAGCTTGCCACTGAGCAAGTGCCAGTGCTGGCTCATGGAAAGCCACAGAAGCATCTGCGGCTGGAGGGAGGAATGTGCAGGCTGTTTGCTTAACCTGGACTTAGCTCATGAGTGTTTATCCTCATTCAACTACATTTATTGTAACGGTAACTACTGCATTTCTACCAAGACTTCCATAGGACTCAGTGATGAATACTTTATAAAAGATGGAAATCTTTACAACAGTGTTTTTTATGTCCACGTACTAAACTTAATCTGAAGATAAGTCTGTAGCATTTTCCCACCTCTTATTGATCAGCAGTACGGACAGCAATACCACTCTATCCTCTGCTGGGTTAGCTGTATGTTGCTGATGAGTAAGACAGAAGAATGCTTAGAAATGGCAGGAGAGTACAAATTAAAGGAGGAAGTCAAACAGAGCAACAGTGAAATAAGCTCAAGTTGTTATCCATGAAGTAATTGTTTTAAAGCTGATAGCAACATAAACTATAAGTCCTAATTATGAACTGTCAGAGGTTAGCTATTACTCTCTGCTTCTTAGCAATATCTTTTTCACTGTTATGTAGTAAAAAAGTTCTTGAGTATCTAGATTCCTTTTATTTCCATCAAACATTTCTTTTCCCAGTTGTGCAGCATTGATGTGAACAGCTTCACTGCTGTTCCTTTTTCTTGGTTTATTTGTTAACCTCAGTAACGGGTGCCTTTTGCTTTCAACTAATCTTCCAGGGCTATTAATCACTTGGGTTAATTCCCTGGAGAGCTATTCCATGTGTGCTAAATCTGCATATAAAGATTTATTTTTAATTTTTGTTCAATGCTAATGCTTTACCTGAAGCCTTGGTGGGTAATTTCAACTGTATACCATGAGATGATCAACTGTGAGGGCAAGCCCTAGGGATTTTAGAGGCTGATGCCCTCTAAAGAGGGAGGTAGAGGATTTGCAGTCCTGCTGTGGCAAGCTCACAGGAGAAGCCATGGACAGATTTACTTGCTGAGGATGTTTTGGAGATGGTTGCCCTCTGGAGGCTTAGCTAGAGGAGGAGGTGCCCTGGATAGGCGGAGGTTGAAGAGCACGAGAATTTTGGAAAATTGTGAGACTATCCCTGTTTCCACTTCTACTAAATGGTAATTAGTGGGAAGGCGTAATAGCCATTTAGGGCTTTCAGTGCTCATCACTACCTGTAGTTTAGTTTTTCTTTTCCCCTGCTGCATTTGCAGTTTCACTGGGGGAATAATTGGCTACAGGAGGCCATGAGAACTGAGCTCATTTGAGAGTGCTCCCACCTTCTGTGCTGGATATGGTTCCCCTGGAGTTATCAGTGGGAGACCATTTGTCTTGTTCTTGGTTTTATTATTACTTACTGCCTGCTCCCTGTTGCTAGCTACCTGTAATTCTGTTTTAAACACAGGCCCTTAGAGGTCAGTATCTCCCAGATATCAGCCTTACGAAGTGCTTTAGCCATTGCATAAAGCAGCTGGAGAAGAGGAGAACTGCTGAGGAAGCTGACTCCTACTGGGTCATATTACCATTGATTTGTCTGGGGTTTCATCCTCTTGTGCGGTGAGTCACAATGAAATGCAAGTGACTTAGTGTCTACTTTCATTTTCTTTGTAATTCTATGGGGGGGGGAAAAAACATCAGGAGGCAGACATCAGTGTTGTGGTTCCTCCTTTTGCCTGGTTCAGACACTTATGGGTTTAGCATACCACTTATCTCATGGCAGGTGAGGTCGATCAGAAGATTGCTTTGAATTGGGAAGAGGATGACAGTGTTTTCTTTTACATATTCAGGTTTCTTGTTCATGTTTACTTCAAGTAAGAAGCAAGAATAAGGAAATAACTGTATGTTGGCAAACTTTTGAGATGACTGTATTGCTTATTAAACCTGCATTAAATAGACACTTGCCTCCACTTATCGGGACAGAGAAATGAGGGGATATCTGATGTTATTAATTGTAACAGTAGACTGGGCTTATGTAAACTGTTCTGTAGGTAAGATTAAAAAATGGTATGGGCATGAGAGATCAAATTTAAGCACGGTGGTCTCTTAAGATGCCAGAAGATGCTTTCAAGAACTCCCATGGTGGATTTTGGAGTCTAGAGCTGTTAGTCCAGAGCCCCTCTTCTCCTCTCCTCCCCCTCACTTTTTCCTTCCTACCTCTTCTTCCTTCCCCCCCCCCCCACCCCAAACCACCCTTCTGTTGTGTGGAAGAGAATAAATTCTGAGTTGGGGGTGATACCACACAACTATTTATGCTTCTGATGGTAATTTTCTGCTGAGTTTTCTATGAAAAAGCAGGGCACACACGCATTTGTAATATGCCCTTGGAGAAGTGGCAGCAGATTGTTTGGGTTATGTTGTACTCAAGATGTTCTTCCAGAACAATATAGGCTTTGTACGGTGGATGCGGTTTTGTTATAGGGAAATTAGTACAGAATGACCGAAGACCTTATGCAGCCTTGGAAAGAACCAGAGTCGCACAGCTACAGCTGAACAAAAGCATAAATTCCATGCAACAGAAACAAGATATCTGGGAGAAAAGTTAATGCAGCCAAGCTATAGAAATAGATCACAGGCAGGCTGAAGTCTACACCAGCTAGTAAAGAAAGCTTTGGTCCTAATCCATGAGCACATTAAATATGAGATGGCAAGGTTTACTGAAACAAACACAAACCATTTGTTGATGTTGGCAACTATTGTGTCCTTCAGGAACAGGCCTTTCTCTGGCTACAAATACATGGCTTCCAAATTGAATGCAGAACTGGGAGAAGTGGTAGCTGTAGACCCTTCTAGAAGAATAGACAGACTTTAAAAAGAAAAACAAATGAGAAATGCCTCTTCCCCCCAGTCAGCCAGCCTTGGTGAACTAAAAAGGGAAGAAACACAGATTAGGATTGCCAGAGGTCCTGCTGAGTTTAAAGCCTGAAGCTGTTGGCCGGATTCAAAAAAGGGAGAATGTGGCTCCTAAAGAAAAGGTTTAAATGCATTGAGATCTGAGTTGCATCTTTACCTTCCAGTTTCCTAGTTGGATTTCCTCATTCTATCCCAGAGTGGCAAAACATTGTATTGGCTTCTCTCCAGGGTGGGCTGTAAAGTTACAGCTTGAACATCTGCTCCAAACCAGAATGGTAGAGACCAGCAAGGTCTCTTAACATCCAGAATACTGGAGTTACCAGAATTATACTTTTCTCCATAAGTGACTGCCCTGTAAGTTGATAAGTGGTGTCTGGTGTAAGAGGTCAATGAAAAGGTGTATGACTGCCCAGCAGGTGCAGCCCTGCCCGGTGGGTGTCCTGTGTGGGTGGCCACTCACTGCTCAGCTTCGTGGTACCTGTGGGAACTGAGGCACCTCAGGTTGTGCCATCACACAATACTTTTGCTCTGTCACTGATCCTATTCTCTGATACTGAGATACTATTAAAAGAAGTCAGTACAGCACTCGTGTCCTACCTGGAGCAGACCATGACAGTTTTATCAACTTTGATGGAGCACTATTAGCTTACCCTTAGAGACCATCTTTCCAACCTACATGTTTTGCAAATTGTTGCCCCATATATGGGACCAAACTTATCACAGACTAGACAATGTACTATTCAAAACAATTTGCTAGGATGATGTGTACAGAATAACCTGCTCTATCTTAGAACAACGAAATATGAAACCAATTTCAAAAAGCTGACTGAGAAAGACATGAGACCGTTCTTTCTCACCAATGTGCTGAGCATAGCTGCTTGGCTGAGCAGAGTACCCTGCGAGTGCTGAGCTGCCAGGGGCTCTCAGCAGGAGGAGTAGGGGGGATTCACCTTTCTTCACACGTGTCTTTCTAGTTCCTTTCCATCAGACTTGCAGCAGTTGTTATGGACCATTGTTGCAGTCTGTTGCAGCAGACCTGCTTTCTCCTTGCTTAGCTCTTTTCGTTTTGCCTGTTCTTTTTCCTTGTCTCTAGCATCCTAGAAACTTGTCATCTCTGTTCCATTGCTGTTGGGTAGAAGCCTGTCCAAGCCTGTTCAGCGCTCTCTATTTCTCGGCAATTAGTGAAAAATGTTACTGTAAACATCTGCTCCACCTTCCTTTCTGTCAGTAGGCTTCCTTTCTGTTTTTGATCTATCTGCTAATCTTCACACACTGCCTACTTCATTTGAAACTTTACCTCCCTGCCTAGTCTCGTGCCTCCCCCTGTTGTTCAACATCCAAGCCAAAGCTCATGACTCCTATCACTCCTGTATTGTCATTTTTGTTCTTGCTTGCATATGTGCATACGAGCTAGGAAAGAATGATGATTTAGATATCAGATTTCCATCCTTTCTTCACGTAAATTCTCAAGTCTTGTTGTCTAAGGAGTGCTAACTTTTGTTAACTAAACATTTTCACTTTAAAGTGATTGTCTGACTCTTTTCCCTCATCTACCCTACCCCCAGCTTTTGAGTTTTATCTATATAGTTCTAGCTGCTTAAGGCAAAGCTATTATCTTCCATATTCTGTAACAGGCCAGGAGGAAGGAAACCTACCTGAAAGATAATGTACCTGAGAAATATTACGGCTGTGTCATGGCAAACTGTCAAGAGAGCTGGCCAGTACTGTGTTTTAAATTAATGAAAAATACAGGAGTACATTTTGTGCATGTGGTGTCTGCTGATGACTCAATATTTCAGCTAAACATATTTACCTGAATATTCATAGTCACTTAGGAGGTGGTTGGATCTCCTGAGCTCTGTTAATCATTTAAATTGTTAACTATATTGCTGTTCTCCATCCCACAGTACTGTTACTTTTAAGCTTTTTACTATGTCTTTTAACTTTAAAAAAAAGGGGTGGGGGGAGGGGAGGTCATCATTCAAGACTAAGAACTTTTCAGAGGTATCCAGGGACATAATTCCCTTGTGTTTCGACTCTAATTTTCTATGAAGTATGTGTGGACAGAAGTGACAGGCAGAGATTACTCACTTGCAGGGTTCACTATGGGATTTACTGTGAGCACATATCCATGAGTGCTGGCTGTTTCCTGGGCAGGCAGAGACACCTGAACTAGCTTTAGTTGGAGAAACAGGCTGACCACAACAGCACACAGCTAATCCACCCTGTTCCTCGTAGGATCAGTTATCTGGTGTGGGGGATCACTATCCCAGGTGTGCCCCAGCCTGCCTGCTTCTGAGGGCTGTAGCTAAAGCAGGTCCCCCTGGCAATGCAGGCATGCATGTTTTGGATCTCCTCTTAAAGAGATTGTGTTGAGCCTTTATGTCAGCATGAGGCATGCGGCTTGATAAGAAAGGAAAATGGCTAAACAAGGAGATATTTCAGAAATGGAGCAACTCTACTGAGGGAAGGGAGCAGTGGTCAGTGCGCCGTTGCAAAACTAATAGAAAACAAGTCAGACTTGCTTTTTAATCGTGAGAGAGGGGGGTTACCTATGAACATTTCCTCTGCCAGGAGGAATAAAAAATAACTTGGAGGGGTGGGTGGATGTGGGTATCTGTGCACCTGTCAACTAAGGTGGTATTTGTAACAACATTGACCAAAAATATTTTCACTTACAATACCAGTATTTGTACAGTTTTCTGGGATATAATGTTTGGACTGTAAAAAATCCATCCATCTTTTCTAAGCACTAAAAAAATAAAAAAGGAAGAAGCTAGATTCTTTCAATGCTGACAAACACATTCAATCAAGATCTGACTGTCTGGATAGAATGCCTCTTTCACAACTAAAGCAATAAATCCTGTTTTATGCTCTGACTGCCCTGCTAAAGTCACAGGTGAACAAAAGATGGAAAGGGGCCTGGTGTGTCCCTGGCAGGGGCAATTACAGCTGCATCTTGTACTGCTTGACAGCAGCAGCAAGCCATAAAGCATCAAAGTTAAGATAAAACTGGTTAGTGCGTTTTCCCCTCTAGGAGGTTTTTTCAGGGAACAGATGGTGTTAAGATGCTGTTGAATCTCAATGTCACCTTAGATAATCCTTGGAGAAGTTTTGAGGTTGCTCTGAAAGCTGTGGTTGCCAACTTGAGCTGGTGTACTGGGTGTGCTCTAGTTGGCAAGAAGTCCCTTGAATAAGAAAGCTAGAAGTCATTCTAGGGATTTTACATTTAACAAATATAAGTCTGGAGATCTGGTTGGAATGTATGTGTATTTTGCAGAGAACTGAAATTCTTCAGAAAGCGGGAAGAAATGTAAAGCTGGAAATTAAGGTGGGGGGAAATCCTTAGCTGGATTAATTACCTTTCAGACTATAAAAGAATCAGACTTAGCTAAGAAAAAGCTGTGTTTGTAAACATGTGTTGTAGTCTTGAAAGCAGCTGGTTGTGCGTTGGACTGACCACTCTCATCGATTGGGTGCCTGCTGGGAATCCCCAGCTCCGTATGCAGCAGCAAAGAGGCTGGATTCTGACAGCTGCTGGACACTGGCCACCTTTCTTGTTGCAGCTAGGTGTGAGCATGTGCGTGTGTTACTTCCCCATGCTTTGCAGGTTTGGAACCAGGAGGCCCCGGCTGCTCCTTGGTGGGGAGCTGGGGCAGTGCAGCTGGGTGGGCTACAAGCTGCAAAGAGGTTCTGCAACCCTATGCTCAGAGGAATGGACCTGCTCATCCATGACAGCCGATGGTGACTGTCATAGCAGTGCCATAAATGCTGCTCATGACAAGGCCAAACCTCCATTACTGGATCTGCCCCATAATGAGCTGGTAATGTCAGGACTGCTGTTGATATACTGAAAAGGTCTTAAATAGGAGTGAGATATGCATCACTAGTCAGTGCTGTTTATATTTTGGTTTTATTTGCTTAAAACTGCAAGCATGCTACCCATTGCTGAGAACCACAGGGGCTTTGAAATCTCTTGCAAGGATCTTGCACAAAGTAGGAAGCAATCTAGAGTCTAAAAAGCTGACCTGATGTTCTGACATTTCAATGACTTCAGTGTAGCATGCACTGACTGTAAAAGTTTTCCATAAATTCCTGTTGATTGCACATCTTGCCTACAGTTAATTAGCTGTTTTCCTAAAATTGATTAGGAGATATTGCATGTGCCTCTATAATTGTTGAGATATGCTGGCAACTATTCACTGTCCAAATCTGCAAGTAGAGCAGTTCCTATGAGCCTAGGAGGATCAGATGTTTACATGATTATTTTAATTAAATAAATTGATTATTCGGGGGGTTTTATCTGTGACTAGCTTTATTGCTTGATGTTCAGCATCATGCAACCAAGGGAAACATCTGAAGTGTGCTGTTTGACGCCTGTATAGAGAACTCCTATCTCCTGACTTCCAGCTCATCCTGGAGAACTGGGTGATCAAGGGCAAGTGGTCAAGATGCCCCGGGTGATCAAACAGGGCTGCAAACCAAGGGCTTTAGGGAGAGAGGGGGGGGAAAAAAAGAATGGTGGTCTGGAAAAAGCTGCATTTGGATGCACACAGAACAATATAAGCATGCTACTCACTTCTACCATTATGTTCAATTTGTTCTTTTTGGTGAAATGCATGTAACCCAAAATGTTGTCTGTATCTGCAAAGCCTTTGTTTTGCCTGTGGTCAGTGCCAGATAAAGCTGCGGGACATGCTAATGAAGAATGCCGACTTGGTAATGGAAAAATGTGGTCAGTAACTGAAATCCTCAATCGGAAAACTAATAGATGATCATAATGAATAGTGGGAACACTTAATATGTTCAGCAGAGCTGGATGAGATGCTGCCCAGAAGACTACTGTAAGAAGTATTTACTATCCAATGATTAAATGTAGGAAGATTAAGACATTTGGGGGTAGGGGGAGGCAAAGAATAGAAGGCTACTAAATGTTGCCAGTGTTCTGAGGCTTTCTTGAAACTTCCTTGTTACAGTAGGCACTTCAGAAACGCATTTGAAGATGGTCTTTACTTCAGAAGCCTTCAGTCTGGGTCTGCAGTCATGCAGAACATGTGCCTGCAGTTTGACATGTAATTAGTTCCACAGATGCAGTTACTTTCAAAAGATTCACCTAGTAGTATAAAGTGTTTATTCTTCTCTGTGAATCTTCATGAAAACACTTCCACTTTACAAAGCACAAACAGGGGAAAGTTTTGTGCAAAATCTTCGCTTGTTGCTGAGGGCCTCCGAGTATTTATCTAAGTAATCAGCATGCATGACTGAGCAACAAAACCATCACTAATGCTAAGGTTTCTGTTGTGACCATTGTTTGCTACTATTTTAAAAGTATATGGTACAGCCAAAAATCTATAACAAATAAATCTACAGGCAAATGAAAGTTTGGCTTTCCTTTCCATTAGTAGCATGGCTTATTATTGAAGGTGCTGTATATGGGGTGAGGGAGAGAAAAAGGGAATCACTTAATCTCCAGGATATTCATTTGCATTAATCATTCATATACCTGTTATCAGATTCTTCTTCCTGTCTAGACTATACTACAAAGATAAATTGTTTAGCTCTTGGCTCAGGAACAGGTGCTTTTAAATGTCTAGTGAGACTTTCCTAGAATTTTGAAAACAAAACCGAGGAGCTGTCAAAATAAGAAAAATGTCAGCATTTAAAAACCATATGTGTTCATGTCTTGAATAGGAGTTGACTTCCATTGGTGCTACTAACCCTTACCCCAGCTGGACATCCCAAACCTAGGCGTTAAAGGAGATAACAATAAAAGGGAGATATCAGAAGGGACATTATACTAACAGCTGTGAAAATCTGTGCAGTTTATGTAACAAAGGGTTCTTTGGTTCTGTGATATTAAATCCTTGCCTTTCCAATAGCTTCACCCCGATAATTGCTGAGGAAGGACATGCAAAGTCAATGCAATGCTGCTTTCCAGCACTGCTGAACCAGGACAAACTGCCTGTGGCCTGTGCGCCTCCCTGGCAGTGTCACCCTGACAGTGCTGCTGTCCCTCACGATGGCCTAATGCAACCGAAACACAGCGTTGCCTCTTCCATAGCTAAATCTGGGGCAATGCGTACATTTCAAGGAGTATTTTGTATTTCATGTTTGTGAAAGTAACATTAAGTATTTATGTTCATTCTCCATGATTAATCTTGGGCTATTACTGTAATAGTATATATAGAATATTAAATATTATGTATATGATATATTTGTGTCAAGGGGAGGACGGATGACTAAATGGCAGTGGTAATCATCTGTAAAATGTTAGGACATAAAACAATAAAAATATAAAGACAAAACAGAGGGAGGATATGATTCCAATTGTATTGGACCTCTACCAAACAAATAACAAAACTGTGTGGGGCATTGAGAACCAGCTTGCAAAACATAGTGTATTGTAGAGACTTTATTTTCCATTCCAGCTCTGCAATTGCCCTGTGACCCCAGGCAATTCACTTCAAATCTGTTTCTTTGCCCCCTGCTTGGCTGGTCTCTAATAAACACTTTCTTTCAGTATATGCTTAGGCATGACTTCACACATGGCATTTTATCTTTATTGAGCTCTACTAGCATTGTTAGATTTAAAGTCTAAGCTTTTAATTTTCTGTGTAATAATTAGCCCCATTTAACTTCAACAGGGCAGTCTATATAATTAAGGACATGGCTAAACTAGCCAATATATGTCTGTGGACCATGTAGACTACCTTTAAATTTGACTAACTAGATTAATATTAAATCTAGGTGATGATTATACGTTGGTACAGTTTTCACAGCAGGTTGTATAAAAGTTTGGAGAGCCTCTGGTAGAAATTCATGGAGCTAACGTATGATGAAGATTTGGGTCCATATTTTGGCTTACCAGCCTGTGCTGATGTCCTTGACAGTCTATTTTCTGCTGTCCTTTCCTGAACTGGCTAGACTGAATTTAGCTTGTCTCTTTGGACAGAACATACTAGGGTAGATTTCTGCAGTTCTGGAAGGCAAAATCATCATTGATACCGAATACAGGGCATGGTGGTAGTCTAGTGAAATAATCTTTTTCCCCTGTAAAGTCAGTGAGCACATTTAAGATAGAACAGGGTAGAACTAAAGAGGATTTAATTTGAACTGTTCTTGTTGAGTCACTTTAAGCTCTGAGAGGCTTGAAGCTTCCTAGGCCCTGTAAGATATGTTGTCAAACATGACAAGAAGTGCCAAACATGACCATGTCACTACAAATGGATGGTTGTTCTCTTCTAACACCCATAGCTCTCCTCGGTACAAGGGATGTGGGTACACAAATGCCACTGGGGTAGTGACGAGTAGATGCACTCAGCAGGTGGAAGAGGCTTGCTTCAAATCCCTCAGCACCAATGTGAAATAATCATCTCAAAGAAAAGCTAGATATACTTGCATATGTCAATTTACTGGCAGTAATTTGCATTTTTACTCATTAGTGGCTGATTATTCAGATAATAAATAAACTTTGACATCAAGCATCTCAGGTGGCTTTACAGTCCTTAATTAAGCATCATAATTTTCTTTAAAGTAGGTAAATGTTATTGCACTGATTTTGCAGGTAGGTAAATTGGGACTGAAGAGCAAAAGAATTACATTATCAGATTATGTTTAAGAGCTGAGCTTTGAAAATGAACACTTCAGGATTTGTGCAGAGGACAGACCTTAATTGCGGAGACTTGATTTTTTTCCAGCTTCCTCGTGCCATTTGTAATTTATCTCTGGACAATGGGAGTATAAAACTGTTTAATTGTCCCATTGGTCTCACTATTGGTCTGATTCTTCAGACTTTATGGGCAATTTGCATAAGAATAATGCCTGCATGATTTAAAAAAATCAATTCCTAAACAAGTAACTGGAAAACTAATTATGTGATGGTGGAAAGTATAGTATGGAGGAGCCCAGACAATTCTTTTGTCCTCTAAAAGAAAACAGCATTAATTATGCAGGCAGCCATAAGTGCACAACGAAGAGATTCCCTTGAAGGTTTTTCAGTATGAATGGCTGTTTTGAAAAGGTTGGTTCTAGCTGATTACCAATAAATACTCACCCCAGGAAAGGAAGAGGCACGCTGCCGTCCGCCCTTCAGAATAAAAGGGAAAATATCAAAGGCCAAACTGGCAATCAGATTCGAAATGCTTATATTAAAACCTAACTGCATTTTTTGCCTTTGAGCCTCTATAATGGGCTACCAGTAACATGATGTTGAAGGTCATGTGCATGAGAACTAACATGGAGGACAAGAGCCCCACTTTGCCTCATGGCACAGGCCAGGTCCAGCCACAAGAGTCTGTCTGTGGTTTTGCCTGAGGTGCTTTGGATCCTGCGTTCAGGGAGGGAGTAACTCCTAATTACTATATACCTTAATTCAGTTCCTTTATTTTTCTATATTGAAGTTCTTAGTTGAGATGGAAGAAGAGTTAACGTCTCTGTTGTAGGCTATTATGACCTAAAGAGATGATACTGAATTTGTATGATTACTATAACCATTAAGTGTGATAAGGACTAATTTATAGTTAATGATAGAATATAAAAGAATTATGAGGACTTTAACTGAAGATTTAATACTTACAGTAAAGTGTATTTCCCTAATGCTATCCCCCTCCAGTGAGGATTTTATAATTCATTGCAGTTTGGCTGGGTGATAGAAGGTAAGGTGGAGGCTGCATTTAACCTGGACATCAAAACACAGAATCACACAGAATCACACAGAATCGTTTAGGTTGGAAGGGACCTCTGGAGATCATCTAGTCCAACCTCCCTGTTCAAGCAGGGTCACCTAGAGCATATTGCCCAGGATCACATCCAGACGGGTTTTGAATATCTCCAGGGAAGGAGACTCCACCACCTCTCTGGGCAACCTGTTCCAATGCTCTGTCACCCTCACAGTGAAGAAGTTTTTTCTCAGGTTCAGATGGAACTTCCTGTGGTTCAGTTTGTGCCCATTGCCTCTTGTCCTGTTGCTGGGCACCATGGAGAAGAGGCTGGCCTCATCCTCTTGACACTCCCCCTTCAGATACTTGTACACATTGATGAGATCGCCTCTCAGTCTTCTCTTCTCCAGGCTGAACAGGCCCAGCTCTTGCAATCTTTCTTCATAGGAGAGATGCTCCAGCCCTCTAATCATCTTGGTAGCCCTCCGCTGGACTCTCTCCAGCAGTGCCATGTCTCTCTTGTACTGGGGAGCCCAGAACTGGACACAGTACTCCAGGTGAGGCCTCAGCAGGGCTGAGTAGAGGGGCAGGATCGCCTCCCTCGTCCTGCTGGCAACACTCTGCCTAATGCACCCCAGGATCCCATTAGCCTTCTTGGCCACAAGGGCACACTGCTGGCTCATGGTCAACTTGTTGTCCACCAGCACTCCCAGGTCCTTCTCGGCAGAGCTACTTTCCAACAGGTCAACCCCCAGCCTGTCCTGGTGCATGGGATTATTCCTGCCTAGGTGCAGGACCTTGCACTTGCCTTTGTTGAACTTCATGAGGTTCCTCTCCGCCCACCTCTCCAGCCTGTCCAGGTCCCTCTGAATGGCAGCACAGTCTTCTGGTGTGTTAGCCTCTCCCCCCAGTTTAGTCTCATCAGCAAACTTGCTGAGGGTGCCCTCTGTCCCTTCCTCCAGGTCATTGATGAATATATTGAACAAGACTGGACCCAGGACTGACCCCTGGGGGACACCACTGGCCACAGGCCTCCAACTTGACTCTGCGCCATTCACCACAACCCTCTGAGCTCGGCCATCCAGCCAGTTCTCAAGCCACCTCACCGTCCACTCGTCTAGCCCACACTTCCTGAGCTTACCTAGGAGGATGTGATGGGAGACAGTGTCAAAAGCCTTGCTGAAGTCCAGGGAGACAACATCCACTGCTCTGCCCTCATCTACCCAGCCAGTCATTCCGTCATAGAAGGCTATCAGATTGGTCAAGCATGATTTCCCTTTGGTGAATCCATGCTGACTACTCCTGATCACCTTCTTGTCCTCCAGATGCTTAGTGATGACCTTCAGGAGGAGCTGTTCCATCCCCTTTCCAGGGATGGAGGTGAGGCTGACAGGCCTGTAGTTTCCTGGCTCCTCCTTCTTGCCCTTTTTGAAGACTGGCGTGACATTGGCTTTCTTCCAGTCCTCAGGCACCTCTCCTGATCTCCAGGACCTTTCAAAGATGATGGAGAGTGGCCTAGCGATAACATCCGCCAGCTCCCTCAGCACTCGTGGGTGCATCCCATCGGGGCCCATGGATTTATGGATGTCAAGTTTAGACAAAAGATCTCTAACCTGATCCTCCTCAACCAAGGGAGAGTCTTCCTTTCTCCAGCCTTCCTCTCTTGTCTCCAAGGTCTGGAATTCCTCAGGACTGGCCTTAGCAGTGAAGACAGAAGCAAAGGCAGCATTCAATAACTCTGCCTTCTCTGTATCTTTTGTCACCAGGGCACCTGCCCCATTCAGCAGCGGGCCCACGTTTTCCCTAGTCTTCCTTTTGCTATTGATGTATTTGAAGAAGGCCTTCTTGTTGTACTTGACATCCCTTGCCAGATTTAATTCCAAATGGGCCTTAGCCTTTCTTGTCGCGTCCCTGCACGCTCTGACAATGTCCCTGTATTCCTCCCAAGTGGCCTGTCCCCTTTTCCACATTCTGTACACTTCCTTCTTCTGTTGGAGTTTTGCCAGGAGTTCCTTGCTCATCCATGCAGGTCTCCTGCCCGCTTTGCTGGACAGATGTAGAAGTGATACTGAAGTTCTCAAAAGAATCAGTTTAGTTCTGGTGTATGTGAGAGACAAATACCCAATTAATTACAGACTGTCTTGGCCACAAACTCATGCATTTAATCTAGTGAAACCTTCTCACTGTAGAACTTCTCTGATGCAAAAGCCATCTGATGGTGAACAAATGGAAGAAGGCTTCAAGCTGATTTGTCTGCATAAATGCTGTGCGCAGAACTGCGCGTGGCCAGATCATTGAGGGTAAGGCCTCATACTGTGTTTTTGGCAAATGGCAGAAGCGTAATCAAAAAACTTACATCAGCATTCCTGCCAGCATTTTCTCCATTTTTGTGTTCTCACTTAAAATTGACTAGGCAATGCAATTCAGTCAAGGAATGACTTTCTGCCTTTATAGAGTGCGGCCTTTATGATAAGAACTGTTTAGGCCTTGTATCTCTTCTGCTCTTACAGAAATAACAATTTTTAACCATAGCGAGATGGTCTTCTGGGTGGTTAAAAGGAAAGGGTTACAAATAGGTTCTTAACACTAGATTTTCTTCTGCTGTCATGAAAATAACCCATACGTGTAACATGCCAGAGGAAAGAAAACTAGGAAAATGAGTCTTTGTAGAAAGGCAGGGTGTTCCAGCTAGAATAATAAATGGAGAAACATTTTTAGGAAGTAATATTCAAGAAAGTCACCAGCTCTTTAAAAGGTGCTAGGCACTGAACTCTCTTGTATTTAGAAAGCCTAGAAAATAAGATTATTTTGGTCATACCACAGGAAAGCCAGATTAACCTCCCTGGACTCTAGAGCATATTTACATTTACCTGCCAGCACTATTTTTCTATTCTATTCCCTGGAAAAAGCTGGCGTAAGCTGAGGTGTATATTTGATCTACACCCATAGCAACACACTTAGGCATCCTCGAGGGTACGTTGCTACGCTACAAATGCGCTATCAACTTGTTCAATGGGAAAGCTGAGAAGTGTTAATATATCTGAAACTGATAATTTCAAGATATTAAACTTGAAACAGGCTTTAAAAAGCTTTAGTCGCAGGAATCGCTTCCTGCTTCCTATTCAAGAAAAATAAATCTTCTCAGATGCTAAAAAGATGTTCGGTGTTCTCTAAGCAAATTTACTCTATTCAGTTTTCTTAGCTAGAGTATTGCAGTTCCATTTCATAAGTACTCCTACATGGTACATCTCCCCAGGTAGTTCAGACAAGAAAAATTTCACTTCTCCGTTTGACAAACGGGGATCGCTTCTGGTGAGCGACACAAGCCTGTGCAGGAGAGGGAACTCCAGCACATCCCGGCGCGGTTCCCAGCAGCGGTGCGCAGTTCCTGCCAGCTGCCGCCAGCCCACCAGGAGAGGGCACACAGAGACCTTTGCAGAAAGAAATTTATTTCAAGCGATTGCTCTGTTAAGAGAAGTTCAGGTTCAGTTCCTGTATGATTTTTTCAGCTGTTTAGATTAGGATATGTAGTGAAAAGCTGTGCTAATGTTGTATTAGCTTTTACTATAGGATTGTGTGCGTTCCTGTACGCTTGGCTTTGTTTCTAAGTCACCCTTCTTATGTGTTATTTTAGGATGCCTTTTTAATGTATGCTATTTTCAGTACACAGATGCAATTACTTCTAACTTATCAAATGACCTCAAAGCGTATCTGTGCTGCTTGCTAATCAACTTGCAGAGACAAAAGAAATTAAAATATGTATTTACTTAGTGCAGCAGCTTCCTGGTTCTTCAGTCTGAGGTGCGGGATCCACCCAGAATGGCAGAGCGGTGCCTGGCAGCTCTCCTGGTGCGCGATGGGAGATGCTCGCTGGCTGCTGGTGCTCGCGGCATGTCCTCACCCTCTGAGGGGTCCTGTCAGCTGCTGACTTGAAATCAAGCACAGCTCAGGCCCATACCCAGCAATACAGTCAGAGGCTCCTGTTCTGCCCTGTAGATACTAGCTTGGATCTCATCTAGATGTATCTAACAGGCTATATAGGCTCAATAGAAATGTTATTAAACTGGACCCACTGTGCCACCCAGGCTGGTCCAGTGCCTTTTGTCCCATCTGTGGAACAACATAATATTTCACTAGTTCTTCTGAGTTTGTTGTAGTTCTTTGTTCTCTCAGCCCAGCAATAGCACAGAGACAAGGACTGAGTACTTTATATAAGTTACTGAATTGTCATCAGCAGATATCATTGTTAAGCATGCTGTCTCTAGCTTTAGCAGGTTTGAAAACCAGTGGATGGCATGGAGGTGAGAGATCTTTTATGATGCTAACAGTTCTCTGAGCCAGTGAATCCTGTAAGACATGGTTTTCTTGATCCTGCCCCATTTCCCCTAGCAGGAACTTCAGGTGCAACAAAAGAAAGGAAAGATAATCTATAGGAAATGAAATGCATGATGCTTCTTGTTGCATATCCCATCAAACCACCGGACACATTCCTTGTATAGTTGCTGAGTTCCCAGGATAAAATAATCCAGAAATAAAAATTGGTAGCATTTATTCATGTGATAAAAATATCATTTAAAAAAAAAAAGCAAACAACCTCAGTGTTTACCAACAAACTCCCTATTCCTACCTGTGTCTTTCTGCCTATTCTGCAGGTTGCCTGCGTACGGGGTTTTGGAGGGCAAGGATCATCTAGTGTCATTGATGGGATTCTGGCTGTTTATCTTGTCTTCCCAAGCTGGTTTTGCTCGCTGACCCGTTCTCCAAGGGAGACTTGTGTGCCCTGCCGAGGGCAGATGGCATATCGCCCCAGGAGCAATCCTACTTGAGCAGAGGGACCTTCTCTGATGTCCCTGCCAGGGAGGCAGAGCATGGCTGAGTGTTGGCCTTTGCTGCATGAAAGATCTCATTACAGACGTGGGACTGGACTCCCCTTTCAGTTATACTGGCTTAGCCCTGGTATGTGCTCCTTGACATCTGATTTATACTAGTTTTAGCAGGATGTGAATTGGCTCTTTCCACCCATGTACATAAACTACATTTCTGGGGTCACTGTGGTAACGAATTCTGAATTATATAGAGAGTCAATTAATTAGAGTGCTGGTACTCTGCCGATCTGCTGAAAGGTCGCAGTCGTATTTACTTTTTCCTGCTCTCAAAGTGGGCAGTGGAAATCAGTTTTATGGTGCATCCATGAGTTTATTTATCAATGACTTCAGTGCATATGTGTACTATTCAGCCGTTAAACCACAGTGACTGGTATCTTAGTGACTGTTGTTGCTGTGGTTATTTGCAAACATGTCACAGCAGCAGCGTTTGCTCAGTGTCTAGGTTTCATATGCATGCTTTTTTCTTTAAAATATATCTTCAAAAGTAGTTATGCTGGCATGTCAAAGAATGACTGTACCTTTATTGCTGTTCAGTTTTTTGTCTTGTTTTTTTCATATAAGTCTGTCACCTATTGTGATGTGATCAACTTGGAAAACAGCTTCTATCTGAAGCAGTCATCTAAAAATGGAAGGTTAATAACCACCAGTAAGTTTGTATATTATGCCAGCAGCTTACATGGCTAGCGAGACAACATAAATATCTCAGAAGAAGTAAAATGTGATGGATAAGAAGTATAAATAGACAAAAGTATTCCTTCTATGCATACTAAGCATTTGTGATGAGCTCATGTGTTATAAACTGTGCTAATAATTCTAAAGAGGCTTCTGGGTTTATTTCCATATGGCAAAGAATATAGTCCTCTCCCCAATTCTGTTCTGAATTTGCTTTAACATTTGGTAAGGTCTTTAATTTCAAATATCTAATTTCTTATTCAATATTCAGATTTTCAAATGAAATAAATGATCTATTTACATGCATCACTAGACCATCTGGTTCCATATGAGAATTCAACAAAGAATCTATTAGTTGTCACCCATGTTTATTCATCGTTCTCAATTCATAATTCTTATAAATAACTAAATCAGAGGACCTTTTGCAAACAAACAAGCCAAATGATTATTTGGAAGCTCCGACTTCCATACCTAAAAGAAAATAAAATTAATAGCTCATGTAAATACCCAAGAACAGGAAAACATTCAATTACATAAATATATAGCACATTATAATTTTCAAAAACTAGATAAGTTTCTTTTTTCTTGCATGTAAAGACATAATTACACTCATCAGCAAAGCATGCAGAAGACAACAGCGAGAAAACAACAGCTAGAAAAGAAACTTTTAAAATAATATATCTTCTTGATCCTTTTAGATCTTTCTATGCTGTTCTTTACCGTTTCTAAAGTTATTTCCCAAGAGAGACAGCAGCAGTGATGTTCTGTCCCTGTCTTTAATATGTCATACCCAGTACAGTCTTGCAAAAGGAGAATAAGACACTCTGGGATGCAAAAGGAGAGAAGAACAGTGGGCTGCAATCCTGATAATGGTAAGGAAAGGGAGCTGGATTTAAACTGGTGGGCACTTCCAGAAAGTTGCAGTGGGGAGGTAAGCTGCTGTACCGAGCTGGGTGTCAGAGGTTATCTCAGGCATATAAGGACTGAAATCAGAAATGATGTAGGTAAGACCATGAGGTAGACGGACCAGCATTCTTGACAGAAAAAAGAGGTGTCATCAAAAGATGTATCAACAAATTACAGATTCCTAAGTAGAAGTCTATAAGCACAGTATGCCAAGAAAAATGCAGTGAAATAAGTAAATAAACTATTAAAGAACGTGTCTGATAGTTACAACTGCTGCCTGGAGATCGAGCAGAAACGGCCGTGAGCCCGGGCCTCCTGACATGGATAGGAGGAACGTGGCCGTGCGCTGCTAGTGTCACCCTCAGCGAGGTAGGACAGACTTGGACCCAGCAGAACTGATGGAGAGGAGGTGGGACAGAGCTACGGTCACATTGGATGACTGACACATGAAGGGGAAGAATAAAACAGATGGAATTATTTTTTGAATAAAGCATAGCCAGCAAGAGTGGATAGACATACAGTATTATTTGGCTGACATTTCAGTAATTTTTTTGAATGGTTCATGACTAGAAAAAGTCTGCAACAGTCTCTCCAGGGAAACATTTTAGAGGAGAACAAATTCCCTTTGTTAAGATCTGTGGAAGACTTAAAAATACAGGGATCATGATCTTTTGGGGGAGACTTTGGGGTACATCTAAATAGCATCTGTGCGTCTCTAGAGCCACTGGAGCTAAGTTTTTTTTTTTCTTAGCCACTCCAAACATTATTTCTGGAAGTGAAGAGTCCTCAGGCATGTACTTTCACTGTGAGTGACTTCAAGTTGGAAAATGTGATTCATTGGAGCTAAAATGTAATTTCTAGAATAATCATCTCTCACAGGTTATCTTCTGGGGAAAAAAAGACATTTCGACATGTCAGCAGGTGAAAAGGTTGGACACCTGCTGAAACGTATGGGATAGTGTTTTATTACTTTCACGTTTCTTATTTTAACTTCACTGTCTGACATAGTCATTACCTTTTCAAGGGCATGGGTTTAAATGTATTGGGAGTCTTATAGCCAAAGTATGCGGAAACTCCCGTAATGTAAGGCATAAATATACCTAATGTGGGTCTCATTTTCACAATAAATAGATGCAGAGCCTTGGAAATGACACAGCTATGTTCATTACGTACAGATGGTTTGCCTCAAGTTCTTCTTCGAGGTTGCAGTTACTTTAAAGCTTGATATCCTTATTCCTACAGTAAAGAAGGGTACAAAACTGCTAATGATCTATAGATGCTGCTCTCTGATTTACTAATGTAAATTAGCTCAGCTCAGTACTGACGGAGCTAGTTCCTATCTGATTAAAGTGTTCTGCATCATGAGCGTACTGGGGCTGGAATTTTCAAAAGAGCTAAATCCTAGTAATATTAGACCAGTCTAAGCCTCTAACGTGATTGACACGTTGTCAGCTGCAAATCAGAGGTCCAAGACTGGGCCCTGGAAAGTAAACTGCCTTTCCTGAAATCTCAATAGCTGGGCGAATGTCTGAACAATTTCATCTCTTCATTACCTGAAAGAAAAATAAGCTTTTTCATCCAAAGTTGATAGTTTAACAGCTTTTGGTTCTGATGCTTTGAAACTCTGTGCAGTGCACCCTAAAGCTGCAGGATTTTCTTTTCTTGTTGTATCAAATAATAGTGATGTGATAGCCACCAGGTTCACCCTACTGCATTGTCTGAGAGTAACAAAAGATTCTGTATTTGATTCTGACGTTCTTTAAGATTCGTGGTTTGAAGAGTCCCATGGCTGTCCACACACTAGCCTCTTAGATGCTGGTTAAGCCATATATAATCTGTTACTAGGTATATAATCCACAATCGCATGAGCAAAATCATAAACCACAAATGTAGGCTATCTGAATAGTTATCAATAGTAGGGGAGCATTTGTTTCCTGTAGATATATAAGTCTGTTGTTGTTGTGCACTTTGTAACCACGTATCATATAAAGTTAGTCCATGACTTTATTAATCAGATCTCCAAGGTTAAAGGGCAAGCTCAACTCATCTTCCATATATGTGTTTGTCCTCTCTTTCGTACCTATCTCAATAGCCGCTATGTTATGCGGAATTTTGTAAAACCAGGAAAGAGAAGGAATGGCGTGCCCTTCTAGGCTTTGTGCATTTGATGAAAATATTCTTCCATTCTCTTTCTCCACAAATCATTTAGAGGAGAGTTCCACAGAGTACTGTATTGCAGTGTTTTTCTTGAGCGTGTCCAGTGAGAGAAAGTTAGGAATACTTATTTGGGAGTATTGTTAGGTTTGTATTATGTATGGGTATGTGTTTGTATAGGAGTAGTTTATTGTTAGGACTGTTTGTTTTACTGCGCCTTAGAGATGTTATTTCAGTGTTTCAGGCATTAAAAGGTTAGTGAAAACCTAGAGCAGGGTTTACAGACCACGAAGATTTATGCAGCTTCTGAAGACAAGCGTGCACATGCTTGTAATTATTATTCATCCGTAAGTTTGCTGAAATCCTACTCAGTCTCCTGAGTGACAAGTATAAACTACTATGCAATTGTTTTTCCCTTTTTTAATGAACTCAGTCTCATTTGTATGTTGAATGAGGAATCAATACAATCAGAGCACAAGAGTACATATTCTGTATAGATCAGGCTGTAAGATATTTGCAACAGAAATGTTACTATGTGTTTCGTCACCATTTATAGAGGTAATGGAAAATATTGATTTCAAATGCCATTGCTACAAAATGAGAGTGTATATTAAAACTTATGCTTATTTACTCTTGGAATTCCATCTCCTGTATCAAAAACGGCGAGGATGCCTGAATAACTGCTCTGACATTAATATTCTCTCTTCTAAGTCTGGTTAATGAAGAAGAAGCATCTGAAAACCATATAAAGATTTTTCTGACTGCCAGTAATAAGGAAATAGGTTGTGTCATTGTGATGGCAAGTACTGATGAAAAGATTAGTAATTTAAATTGGAGGCCAAGGTATTGGTGTAAAACAGAAAATGTCGTTGCTTAGTGTATACTAATGAAAATTTCTTTTACATCAGTTCCTCAACATATGGTTTGCATTACTTGATGATTTTATTTTTCAAGATTTTTCTAATGAAATATCTGCTTACGTTGTATCTTAACAAAAAGAAAAGCTATGCATTAGTGAATGTTTTCAGGATATGGACATGTTCGTGGTATTTCTCTTGTCATAACGTATGCAGAAATATATACTAATGGACTCCGCAGGTGTCCAAAGCGCTTTCCTAAAAGTTAGCAATTGAAGTGCTAACAGCTTTAGCAGTGATTGTTCTACATATTTCATATTAAAAAAATTTTAAAAGCTACCTTTGTGCTATGTGTAGAGCTGACTGGAAAAACTGATGAACAGCTCTGTCAAAGTGCAGATCAGCTGAAATTAAAATGCTTCGTGTAATCATGCCATCATTACTGAAAACTTAATTTCCAGGAGGGTGAAGGCACTAAGGAGATGATAAATTTGGGTAGTGTCAAACATCCTATTTAAATAGTTTTTGAATGAAATGTTTCAGAACTTCCTTTCAAAGTGTCTTTTTATTTTAAAGGGGTTTTTTAACTCTGTTATCTCCCCTCACTCCCATAATCAAATGTTTGTTTAAATCAAAGTCCACTGTTGCAAAATTCAGGCCTGCAAATCCGTAAAATAGACCTCTGTTATGCCTTGAGAAAATAAGCAGTCTTTTGGTTCTAATACTCAAGTTCTTATTATTTCTTGATCACTTATGAACCTGAGTGAAAAAAGGTATCCTGCCTTGGTTGGTTTTGTTTTGTTTTAGTTGCAGTGAATAAGTGATCTGAAGTAAAATACCAAAGTACCACAAACCCAGCCAATTTTTTAATATATGTTAAACAAATTTCTTGGGTTCTTTCTTTCCCTCCGGAAAACTGCAAGTTTCCTTTATTCTGATGTTTTTCAGTTCCAGTCCAGTTTAAAGAGCGGGCCCTTGGCAAAGCAAGAAGCAAGCAATATAATATTTTTTTGAATCTCGAATGAGGCTTCTAGTTTACTTCACAGATCTAGGGGATAGAGATTACTTGGAGATGGAGATGAGCAGTCCAAATATTTGGACACTTTTTCTGAAATTTGCAAGGATGTATGCTTGTTACATAACCAAAAAGCATTTGTGGGAGTTGGAGGCATAAATGGAAGAAATTCTACCAGCAAGTTATTTTTTCCAGCTATTGTCTGTGCTAATGGCTTCTCCCCGGTCCTTGTAGATGACAATTTCTTTCACTGGTAGCCATGTATAACTTGGACCTTTTTCCTAATTTTATTTGGGACCTATAACAAGCTTCACTGAAGACTGCATGGTATTATTTACCACAGTGTGATTTTTTGCTATTGAGACTAGTCAGTCTTTCATGACTATATTTAAGAAAACTGAACAACTCTCCTCTCTCTCAGCCAGGGGAGCAGCAGCCCCTGCCGACCCCGTGCAGCCCAGCGCCTGTCTCTGTGGCCGCGCGTCCGCGGCGCTTCTCACCTCCCCAGGCCAGGTAAGCCGTGGGTAGCGCGGCCAAAACCACCAGGGCTTCAAACCACTGGAGGTGGCTGGAATATACACTGCTGCATTTGTGACTTAGGTTTAATCTGAAGTTAACAATTCCCTTTGCAGAAATAAATTAAAATGGCCTTGTTTTTACAGAAGTTAAATGTGCATCATAGGAGAGACGCAAGTGTCCCTTTTGTCTGTGCTGATGTTATCACCGCTGAATAAAATTTACTGCGGTAAGCTTAAAACAGTGCTTGCATAAGCACAAGTCTTGAAACAAGAGATTGTATGTAAAATGTCTGCTAATAAAATTGTGATAAGTGTTTTAGTTCAATAGAAAGTCTATAGAAAAGGAGGGAAAAAACCCACATTTGTTTCTCAAATATTATTATTCCATAACATTTAAAATAACTGAAGCGCTGAGGCTTAGAGCAGTTCAATGAAGGTAACACGATAATGTGCTGCATAGGTGGCAGAGGAGCAGGGCTATGCAAGGGCATTTTTTCAAAAGGAGTTGAGAAAAACCTCCTAAATGCACACCTAGGATTTTACAGGCATTAAATGCATAAAGATGCTCATTAACATCTCCTGCCTGGCTGATATGGAGTGGTATTCAGAGTCTGGCTTTCCCAGACGTAGTCCCTTACCTTGAATTTTGTCCTTTTGGGTCTGACACCCTGATTTCCTGGTCCTGACCTGATGGCTTGGATCCGGCCTCCAAGGTGAGCGACTTGCCCAGGCCTCTGCTCCCAGGAGTCCCTGGCTGCTGCTGCTGCCAGGCTCCGGGAAAACACGCCAGGGAAGGGGGCCTTTTCGTAGGTGAGGGCGGTGTATCAGCCTGTAGCTAACTCTTGGGCTAGCCTTTAGACCGCTGGGTGTAACTGCGTTCACCTTGCACGCGTTCACCTCTGATTGTGAAGAGAGTATTGCAGCTGTAACATGAAAAACAGAATAGCTGTGTTGCAAACCCACTCCGAATTTTGTACTCTGCCTGGTGAATTTTGCTAAATTGACTCCTCCTCAGGCGTTGAAGAGACTGGCATGAAAGAGCAGGTGTAGATCTGTCACACTTGGTGTTGTGTTCCCAGCTCTAAGGATCTTCAGAGCGCTGGTAAGCTGCAGACAGAGAAGAGCTTTTATTCTTATTCTCTCTCTCTTTTTTTCTTGATATATACCATTTCCAGAAATAAAGCTTGTCATATAATCTTGCTCTTCTCTGGTTTCTCCATGGGCCTCCTTGCCGGAGGAGTTCATTCCTGGAAAGTGGGTTCTGCTGGAGTGCAAATTAGAGCGCTAACCAACTGTTCACAGCCTTTTCACTCATTCAAAGGGAACCAGGACTGATCTCATCTCAGAGGAAAAGCACTGAACCATAACTCACATGGTTATGTAGGCACAGAGCAGTCTCCACTTTTTTGATATACATCAAAAGTGTCTAACTGCTGAGCATCTTTCTCTTTTTATGTCTATTCAGAGACAGATGGAAAATGGATTGCGGTATAACTACTGAATAGTTTAGGTTTCTGTATGATTATCTACTGCATTCAGGTTGACTCATTCCAAGATTATGTAGGCATTTTATTCACTGCATTAGTATTAGAAAGTTCCTTCTGCACAAGCTTGAGATATAAAACTGAAAATATTCTGATTGTAAACATCTAAGAGAATATGAAGTGTGTTGTAAAAGTAGGTCCTATCTGTGCAACAGTAATACCACAACCACAAAAGCCTTTGTAAATGTTAAACTTGTTCTTGCTTGCATGGAAGCCTTTTTGGTGATTTCAGAAATTAAGATTTTTGTCATAGAGAAAACTACTTTCTCTTAGGAGTCTCTTAGACTCACAGAAAGTCTGCCTTCTCTTTACATTTAACATTTTTTCTAGTTAAAGTCTTTCACTGCGTTGCTGATGGGTGCTTCAGGTATTTTCTCCCAGACTATCACAATCTAAGAATTTCAAAGACATGTAGGTTATTATAAACTGTATATTGTAAAGTGCCATAAAGCAGAGAAAGGAGCCAGAACTTGTATTGTTTTGCTTCACCTCAAAATAACTGTTTTCTGAGGGGCAAGTGGCTCTGAATTAGAATTAAGCTGAAGAGACTTCAGCAGTTGGGTTTTTTTTTTTGTTTTCCTAATATATCTCTTCTACCCAGATCCCCATGTTGGGTTTCTGAGATGTGAATGCTAATTGAGCTTTTTATCGTTAAATGGCTACATCCTCTTTTTAGAGAATCAGGCCCAAAGGAGTGCTTTTCCCTTAAGTGGGTAAGTTTATCCCCAAGAGAAAGGTTCTCTTTCAGAATTTCTGCTCTTCAGTTTATAAGCCTGGGATGTATTTTTTCCTCTCTCTGCTAACTCCTGGCAATGTGAGGAGCTTTGAAACACAAATATTTATGGATAGGGCAGTGTTTGGATTAGCGAATGAGGAGTCTGGAACGGCTGCATCGCTTATCTTTTTAAGAGAATGAATATTGAGAGCATGGACATATTCTTAAGATAGTATCTTACAGTCTTCATTCCACCGTACATGCTTGATTAAAAAAGTAGCCCAAAGAAAGAAGAGATTCATTTCACAGCTTCCATCGAAGATGCACGATTTGGCACCGTTTCTGAGTTTCTTGGCAGCATGTCCAAGTCTGGGGAAAAAAGTTTATAGATACATAGACTTATAAAATAATTATTATTAGAATGCTATCTAAATGCCACAAATTATGTTAGGCTCCAGTTCTGCCAGGTGTGTATGGAAACCCGTAGGAAATAACGCACCTTGAGGCATGGCTGCGCTGTGAGTGGCAGGGAATCGTGGCACAGCGATGGAGTGAGAAGCCTGGGCTGCTTAGCAGGTTGGCTGCGGTGCTGGGAATGGAAATGATTTCTGGCCTCGTATCCTGTCAAAATAAATCCAAAAAGCACCTACACTTTAAGAAGTGATTTATATTTGTTCTGTGGGTAAACACAGAACTCCTTCGCAAGTTCTGCCAGCCCAGCACCTTTCAGGCACATGTAGATTAACTTTTAGAAAAATAATAAAAATAATGGCCCAGCTAATTAATGCCCTAGGAATTCTATAGAAGTCCTTATGACACCTGCATTAATACCAAATGAGTTCATTATGATTAATGTTATTAAAATAAATGTCAGGGGAATGAATAATGGCTTGGTCATTATTTTAAAGTGTTGCCACTGGATCTATAAAAGCTAATGATTCAATTCTGAGGAAGTAATTCTGCATGTTCATGTCTAAAACCTTGTGGAGAATTCAAACTTTTCTCAGAAAAATAGCCATGAAAAGAACATAGACCACAGGCACATCTTTCCCCGAAAAACAGATAGAACGTATCCCTGCTTCAGAAAGGTCTAGTTTTCTTGTTGCTAAAGTGTGAGATGAGAATCTCTTTGGCTTGGAGAATTTCTTTGGCTTGAAGATGATTTCAGAATTGTTCATGATGATTTATATTAACTTCTGATCAGATCAGAATTTTTTTGTTGCTCTTCCTTTTTAAAATAAGTTTTGAGCTTCTGTCTGTGACTTCAGAATGAGGTGATTTGTAAGATCCATACTTTCCCATGTTTGTCCTTTTGTATTGCATTGCTTTTAAGATAATTTTGTCCAAAAATTTAAAAGTGAAAAGGGTCAGATTGAAAGCATTCTCAATCAAGTAGAGCACATATATCAGCAGTGTATTGCTCTTGGCTAGTTTTTACCCATGTTTCATTAAAATTAACTTCAGAAAAATCGTTTTGCTTTTGTGTGATTCCTAGTATGAAGTAGGGCACAATTTTACTCAATTATTCTAGGTAATTACTCAGTAATTTGTTGACTAAGCCCTGCTCTGGAGGGACTTAGCAGCAGCCAGCAAGGTTCCCCGGCAGCTGCAGGCACTGCTTTTTGGCTGTCCCTGGAGTAGCTGGGTACCTGAGCAGGGTACCTTCTCATCGTATCATGCACATGTGAAAAGTGTTCAGTGCTGGAAGCCAGACTTCTCAAGGGGAAGAGAGGAAATGTCGTCTTCCCCACCTCTCACCCTTTACGAATGACCCAAAGGCCTGACTTGGCCTTCGAAGGTTTCCAGGATTGTGCTCAGCTCTGGAACACTTCTCTATCGTGTTGCAGCTCTGAGGTGTCTTGAAACCTTCTGTTCCCGGCTGAATATTCAAAAGCCTCCCTTTTCTGAAAGCTTCCTGCAGGGAGGAGGCTGCACAAAAGAGAGCAGTTGCTTGGCCAGGGGAGCAGGGAAGAGTTAATCAACCCGGGTGTGTTTACGGACTCATGTCATATTGCTCTCGAGGGAGTCTCCCCCTTCCAGTCATGCTCAGCTTTTGTGCCTATCATACAAAGTTTGTTCACATGGCACTTAGCTGTTTGGTGCTAAAAATAACTTCGTTTTTTGTATAGCATTGTTCAACTGGTGTACATCCGGTCAATGCCGTTTCTGCTGAGAACTGTCAGTGGTGAGGGGGATCTCCATAGCTGCTGTACTTGGTTAGCTTTTCTAATAATTTTAAGCAACTACTTCTGAGTATCTTTGACTATGGTTTTATCACGTAAATGCTTCCCTCCTGTTTCTTGACATATGCATGGTTACAGTTTAAATTGCGCTCTTGGAGAGCACAAGTATCAAATGTGCTGGAGGTGGCAATGTAATCATGAACCAATGTGTACTCTGCTGCAGCAGGAGAATATTCACCATGAAGATGAGAAACCAGTGCAGTTGTCATGAGATTGTGTGGCAAATGAGCGGTAAGCAGGGTCTTTTTAAGAGAAGAATTGTGTTTGCAAAGAAACTAGGAATTTGAACCTTAAAGACTATCATTTGAACTATGAGTAGTGCACTGTAATATAATCTTATATACAAAAGTGGTGAACAGAATTGCATTATACTTACCTGAAAGGGATAAGACGGCTGCCAGAGTTATGTAGCCTTCAAGGTCTATTTTGCTTGTTGGAGAAAGGGTGCTGCCTGGCTAGCACTGACATGTCAGACTAACAATTGGTGTAAACTCAAAATTATCTGCTTGTGTGGATAGGTTTAGCATGCCGTGAACAGTGCACTAGGCATACAGATGGAGCGCCTGCTAACGAGTGTTGAGCTTGAGCACATTATGGCCAGTCCCTGAAACATCTCCATGACTCTGTTCTAGGCTCCTCGCTGTGCAGTGACAGGCTGGTTAGTTTCTACTGTTTCTTTCTCTGACTCTTTGGTGGTTTGAAATCATCTTGTGAGGATTTATCAGGGTAATAGTGGAGCTGCGGGCTCCGCGTTAGCACTGCCCATGTGTGACATAGTCCTCACTCTTCCAAAGCCTGGCTGAGATTAGATTTTGTTCACCCTAGCTCTTCTCATTGCTTTGTGAGATTACTCAATATTTATAATAAAATATTAATGTTTGCAAATTGCTTTAAAGATTAGGATCTGATTTTCATTTAAGACTTTTCACATTATTAGGAAACCTTGAAGGAGTGAAAATGAAGCCCTTTTGGAAAATGGTGTACAACAGGACAGTATAATTGAGATTCAGGCTGCATACTTTTTATAAAGAGCTAGGCAAATATTAACTACTATTGTTATTATCCATTAAATCACACACTATTTTTGTGACACTTAATGAATTGCTTTTATGATTACAGCTGAAGTATGGCTATTCACAAGCATCAATTTACCTACCAGGAAAAAAAAAATTCATCCAGTCTTAATGTAAAAACATACTCTATTCATTCAGAACTGTTGGTATTTATGCAGAATGGCAGGAATTGGAATTTTGCTCAGTTATAATATGAAATTGATAATGACACAAATAGTCTGGTTTTTGCTTTTGTATTACATATTAGAATAGCTATCTTTTCATTATTCAGGGCTTAGGTTGATTTTTCTAACAGTGTTAATGGGAGTAGTCTTACAAACGTTGTAAGCTTGTTACAAAAAAAGTTTAAAAAAGGTTAAGAACGAAAATATTTAGTTACGTTATTGAAATTTTAAAAACATTTATTTCCAATGCAATGGTTTTTACCTATGCAGATCATCTTGGCAATTTATGAAGCCTTAGGAGACATTCTTTAGAAGCTTGATTAAAGTCTCAGCTGGAATAAAATATTTAACAAAAAGATGTATCTATACTCTTCAATTATTTCTTCATGAATCATCTGCTGTGAACTTACTAGGAGGCATCCTGTTTCATTCGAGGTCTACTTGTAATTTTTTCCCTCTGACTTAGTATATGTAAATTCATTTTTGGCTTTATAACCCAATCATAAAAAACAAGTAAGAACATTCCTGCCGTTGATAGTATTTTGTTTGGAGGAAGAAAGTAAAGGAAACAGTTTATTGGTCATGCTATATGGGGGGACCGGTGCAAAGATTGCAGGCGGGAGACTCCATGTGCATCTTTGCTCTGTTGCCCTAAAAGACATTTCCTCCTTTTCCTCCCCTCTGGTTTTCTCTTCTGGTATAAGGGAAGTGCTGACTTTTGAAATGCACGTGCTCTGTCTACCAGATTTGCATCCATGCTGATAAAAGCAGCAGACAGATGGGGTTTGGGATTATCAGAATTAGTTCGATATGGCCAGGTGCAGAATATCACTTAGGCTGGAAATAGCTGTCTCCTACCAGGCCGGAGGGGTTATAGGCATACTGATTTTTCTCCAGGCCATGGATTGGTTGGGTATGCACGTGCAGAGACATAATGATCAGCTTTTAGCTCAAGGATGTGAAGTCAGGCAATTCCTGGACCCCTCATATCCGTAAGGGAGAAAGTAGTGTATGGCATTTGCATCGTTCCCCTCGGATGGGCCAGAGCATCTCTTGGCGCCTGTCCCACAGATGCTGGGGCACGGGCGTGAATGGGCACTATTCATCCACTCCTTGGCCACTGTGCTCACGTTGGAGCTGAAATAGTTTCTCTTTTGTGCGTTTTAATGATGCTGCTGTGAGGACTGACAACAATATTTCTCTTCCAGTGGGATTCGGAATGGAAAAATGTGTGTAGGACGGGGGGATGGCAGCAAGAGTGTATCACTCTTGACACACCGATTCTCACCTCTGTCACAAGTAATGAAGTAAAGCGATGGCCCTGCTGAAAGTAGGGAGAATTTTAATGCTGAATAAAACAGTGCTAAAATGTCACCGGGAGCCTGAGCTGAATGGGAAGGGCTTCCCCACGGCTCGGACCTAGCTGAGAGCACTGCTGCTGGCCCGGCATCGTGCCCCACGGTACGGGGCACAGCTGTCGTGTGCCTGCCCACCCGCCGCCTCCTCTTTGCCAACAGCTGCAATGGCCCTGGTTAAAGACATTAAAATAACAGAAACTTCCCCCCAAACTTGGTTTCTCCTAGACTTTTAATGAGTCCGTGTCTGTCCCAAGCGCGTGTGTCAAGGGACTGCTTCCACCTCTGCTTGTTCAGGCTAGGCTGGAGTCTGTCCCAGCAACTGACCTCACGTTTCCTGTGGGCTTCTCGTTTTGGGTGGATGGGAGGAGTTGAGGGATAGCTTTGTCCCTTCTTTCTCTCTGATATCCACCTTTTCTGGATTGTCTGTATTTTTCTTGCTTCCCTGTCTTGTTTCTCAAACAGTGATTTCTGCTTGTATTTCACTGTGCCATACACCAGAAGAGAACGGGGTCCTCGCACGGAGCTTGCCTATGGAAAGGGGTGGTATAGGATAGCAGCAGCACCTCCACTTCAGAGCAGAGGTGATACTACCTTTAGAAGGTGTAATGAAAAAGATAGAACATGAGGAAAGTGATCAATATTTGATTTCAAATATTGCCAAAATAATGCCATAAAGTTTAAGAGCAATACCTTACTATGGAGTTAAAACTGCTAGAGGTGGAGAAAATGTAGTAAGAGTTCAAATGCATGTAATTTATATAATTATTTTTAAAGCAATGTATTTGCCCGGTCACAAAACTATTTTAACTGTGGTGACGTAAGGTCTAGCTAATGAAATGACATTGAGAGAAGAAGTACAAATCTGCAGAGTATGCATTTTACTGCTGCTGATGTAATTAGGCTGCGGCAATGTAGCAACACGCTTTAACCCTGATAAGGCTGCTGTTTTGTAGATGGCTAGCTAAATGAGTTTGCCGTGGAATACGTGCACGGTCTGGAAAGGATGACAAAGTCTGTTGATGTAACTGAGTTAATCAGGTCAGTAAGGATGAAAGCTGACTGCAAATAAATGCAGAAGGTCCTCATAATAGCAAGTGACTTGGTGATGAAAGGGCAGATGAAATTTAGCCTATATAAATGTAAAGCATGTAAAAGGGGGAAAGAAATCCAGTCTGACTCGTACAAAACACACTGGGCTCCAAGTTGACTGGTTCCATTGAGGGACAAGATCTCATGGCTACAATATGTAGTTTTACAAAAACGCTCAGATGAGCTCACAAAGCATACAGAGAATTAGGGGTAGGAAAATTAGGGAAGGAAGAGAACAGTATTGAAAACATCATTATGCCTTAGGTGCATCTTTAGTGCTCCTATATTAAATAAGAAACTCTGGAAGTCAAAAAGGTATGGAGGAGGTTATGGATAACAATAAAAAGTACGGAGTGTTTTTTTTAAAGGGATGTCCAAATAGGTTAAGGCTTTTCAGCCTTGAAGAGAAGTAGGTAACTGATGGAGGATATGAGAGAGGTCTATAAAAATCATGAATGTCATGGGAAGGACTGATAAGAAACAAGTGTTTGCTGTTGCTCCCAGTTGAAGAAGTAGAGGTTGTCAAGTAAAACGAGCAGCTTTCAGATTCAGGTGAACCAAAGAGTGTTTCTTGGCATGTGCTGTATAGCTGTAGAACTTCTTACCAGAAGTGCTGTGGATCCTGAAAGTTGGCATGGATTCAAAGGAGATCCGAGTAACTCAGCGTAAGAAAGATCCAAGGGCTGTTAGACAGGGGTACCCCTTCTGCCTCAAAGTCCCTGATTCTCCATTTGCCTGCAGCCGTGAGGTGTCCTGGGGACATGCTGCTGCCCATGCACTTGCCCAAGCCCTGCCACCCTTCTCTGGGCCTCAGCTAAAGACCCAGGTGCTGTTAGAGGCAGCATATCCTTCCCTCAACCCAGAGTGGTGCTTTTTGTGTTCACGACCCTAGAAAGTCTCAAGGCAAATCTTTTAGACGAGCAACAGCTAGAGGGGTCTTAAGAGTAACAGATGAGTCTTCTCGAGCCTTTTTTTCCTACTCTACCCCCATCTCAAAGTAGAGCCTGAATGTATATCATGTGTCCCAGGTGGAGATAAAAGTGACTGCATCAGCACAGTTAGTAATTCCAATATCATTCTTCTGTATGTGATAAAATGTCAGTGTCTCTTCTGGGTATAACATTTAGGGCTTCTTTTAACTCGGCTTGGGGGCATAACACGATTTGAAACAATAGTTGCAGACTGCTGGAGGAAAGCAGATGTGACATGCATTCCTGCAAGAAAAGAGCAGTGACTCAGCTCCTGCACTTTGGCCAGGTCCTGCTGCCACCAAAGTCAACGTTTGCCTTTCCGTGGCCTTCCTCTGGCGTTGACTGTAGCCTCAAGTCTGCATACCTATGGCTTTTATCCATGAGGGATGGAGTTAAACATGCTTTTAAAATCAAAACATGCTGAATACTTTGTTGTGTTAGGGCCTAAAACCTTCTAATTTCTGAGTAGGTGTTTAATTTATTTTCCTCTTTCTTTAGCTTTGAGAGGCATGAATCATTCAGATCCATTTACCAAAAGGGCTTGCTCCTGGGTTTTGTTTCTGTGCATATTTGCAGCAGTTACCTAAAGCGAGTAGGATGTTGTTACTGCTGTGTGAAGGGGCAAGATGCTGGTAAAGGAAACTGAGAAAACTGATTAATTTCTGGTTTATACATGAAAAAAAGAAGTCCCACATATTGATGAGATAGTGTGTGCACCAGTAGAATAAGAACAAGAGGTTCAAGAACATGAAGTTTGAGATCGAATGATATGTTGTAAAGGGGCGTAGCAGTAGTGATGGTTGCCAAAATGCAGTTGCATTTCCTTTCCTCATAATTTTTTGACTGTGCAGAAATCTTAAACATAATTAAAGGATGTGTCAAATACAGCAGAAGCCTAATCTTTGAGTACTGCCCCCAGGAGCCCCTCTTTATTTCTCTTCCTCTTCTCAGTGTCTTCTGTGGTGCTTCACAAGGGATGGCTATGCCCACTTGTGCGGAGTTGGTACTTGGGGCCCCCACGGTGCCTCCAGTGGGGTGAGCGGCACGGTGCCGTGCCGAGGGTCAGGGGTTCCTGCTGCCCACCTTCTGCGGGGCTGGGTCCAGCACCCAGCCTAGCCTTCCTGGGACTTATTGCTAGAAACATTAATGCTTTGTATTTGTTTTCCTTTCTCCATGTTTATAAAGCTGCTTTGTTTTAAATCAAAGGTAAGTATTACCGATACAGTCCTACTCTGATGCAAAGGTTAGTGATGGAGATATTTCCTTCTGACGTGTTTCCTGCTTAGAGACAGAGGTGTGCTTTAAACTACATCCTTCTTCATGGTTTCCAAAAGACCGTCATATAATGAGATGCCTAAATGACTTTTCATCATGCCTTACTGATTTTTATAGGCTAAATAGATATGTGAACAGTACTGAGAAAAAGGAGAGGGAAAAAATATTCACATTTCTGATATATTGCCAAAACTAGAGGTTGATAATTTAATCTGCTGCCTAATAGCTTCACAGCGTACAAAAAGAAACACTCTTTTCTCACACAAAAACTGTGGAACTCGCTCCCACGGGATGCTGGGGAGGCCAAAGAAATGAATAGGTTCATCGTAGCTATTAAATAAGATGGTTGGGATTCAAACCAAGGTAAAATATCTCATTTCTCAAATTTAGTATTGTAGTATCTCCAGTGGGGAGATTTGAAACTCAAATATCAGTGGCAAGTGACAAAAAAAATTACAGAGTATAGACAGGTGCCAAAATATACTTTTTACAAGGTATTTTGAATTAATATATATTGATAAGAAACGCCAGGGTTCACAGCAAATACATTCCGACTATTGTGTCTAGCCCCTTTCAGCGCTCAGAAACGAGGAATGTGTATGCTGCAGAGAATTTCTGAAAGGTGAGATGTGACTAAAAATCATGCTATAAAAATTAATGAAACCTGTAAACTAAATAGATTAGCTTGGCATTCTGAACGAAAACTGTGCTCTGTGTGTATTAGTGAACCCCTGTACAGTGTTATCCGTATGCAGTGAATGAGTCTGACCTTACTGTAAGTTCAGACGCATCCTTTACTGCCTAGATGCTATGGTTTTCCCCATAGTACATTCTGACGTGATTTGTGCCCAGAAGCAATTGTTTCTGTAATTTATGCAGAAATAATAATACTTCTGTCCTTGGAACCTATAGAGGTCACACTAAGACCCTTTTGAGTAAAGCAATAAATATTTCTTTAAAATGGAGCTTTTAGATAAAATACTGGATCCCTTTATGTGCTGCTTCTGGAACTATTTTGTCATCTTATGCGTAAGTGACCACCATAATACTGCCATCTGTGCAAGTCTCCCGGTTAGAATGGATAAAATTATTTGCTGTGCATAATATGTAGTTCGTTCTTTGATCGTTATCGCTCAGTTAGTGTCTGGTAGTTGCAAGCATTCATGAAGCAGCCTGTGAACACGCACCATCCTGTAGCCGGCTAGGACTGCTCTTCGCAGGCGGTGGTGTTTGTGCTTTATGGCTGGTCACCTAAGCAACAGGTTTCACGGACAGCATTAATGTGGAAACAGCTCTTCTTACACAAAATGGAACAGAGTCTGAACTGGTCTGGAAACAACAGCATTAAAAAGTGCAGTTTGTTTTGCAAAGAAAAGATACTGGGGCTGCACATAATTAAAGCTCTGCATGTTGTGCCTGGAATTGAGCTCAGTCACCGAGTCCTTTGGTGCAATCGGTGAGAGTTTTGGGTAAGTAAAGATATTCTAGACGCAGGCTCTCCTCTCTGTCTTAAAACAGCATTTAAAATATGTTGCTGATTTTGTGCATTCAGTACTGCCTGTCTGCCCTTAAATGGATCTCTTTACAATTTCTGGTCACGCAAAGAGCTGCATCATTTACAAGCAGGATTCACAAGAATGCAGTTCTTCTGCTAAGGAGCAGCTGGAGGACACTCTTAAGTAAAACAGGAATCCTCCTCGCAAGCTGCTTCATGTTATCATGAAGGTTTATAGATTGGGATAAATCTTCTCTGACCTACGTGACCCTTTTGGCAAGCAATGACAGGTTCCTGCTGAGCCTTTAGGGTATAGCCTGGACCCAGGTTCTTTAAATATTTCTGAAACTTCTGAAGCATCCCTCCCTGCTTGTGAACGTGACCAGGTACAACGGGGATTAAATCACTTTTTCTCTTGTTCTCTGCAGAGTGCATACGGTGATATGGCATAAGGAGGTCTTCTCTGCACGATGAAAATGCTCCTAAGCTCACTTCATAATAAATCACTCAAATCCAGCTAACTCTGGAAAATCTTTGCGGCTATGATATCATATTGCATAAATCCAAGGCTATGAATACAGAAGTGTTATTCCCCCTCCTTCCTCCTCCCCTTAGGAAGGGAGGAGTTGTGGAGAACGGTTACGTAGTGCTGCAGCTTCCTGGCTTTCAGGTGCAGTTAACATGGAAATGGTATTTTCAGCGGCTCTGTGGAGCAACCTGGGCGAGAACTGCAAAGCCTGCTGCCAGCCCGCCGCTGTTGTTAGACAGCTCGTGATTGCCACCGCCGCTACAGGCCAAACCTCGTTCCAAACTAGAGGCAAATAGTGAAGGACTATGCAGAAATAAACTCAAAAAAAGGGTTTAGGCAGGCTGCTTTACAGGCCAGCTGTGTACTTCTCGCTCCTCACTGTGTTGCATTTGTACTGTGCTTGTAGGACACTGAAACTTATTTACTCTACGTTCAGTCCTCTAACACACTTGCAGGACACGTGACGTTTATGTACTTAGAACTACCTCACCTAGTAATGTTTTAGAAGATTTTCTTAAAATATGTGTTTGTGGGTTTTTTTTCTACTTTAAGAACTGCCTCCCCCACCCCCGCCACCCCGTGGTCTGGTTGACCTGACTACATGTTTATATTATTGAATATATTATGGGATACACAAAAGCATATTACAGAAGACTTAATTATGCAGATTGTTGACCCATAGGTATTGCTTAACCTACTCAGAGTTGTGTTTTGGACTATCAGAAGTACTCTTAGTAAGTTAAATTCTTGCAGAGGGTTCTGTTACTGTAAGAAAATAAGAACCAAGAAATGATTGCAATGGATTAAAAATGAAGAATGGGTTAGGGTTTGATCTACCAGAGGCTGAAGGACAAGACTTAAGGCTGGATCTACAGCCAGGCCTAGATTTAAGTCTGGGGATGGTTGCTGTAGATGAACAGGGAGCCAGAGAGATCAGTATGGATAGTCAAAGCCTTGCAAAAAGTAGTGGTAAAAATGAAAGCTTTAGTGAATATGGCTGGTAGGAAATAGCTACGCAGTCAGGAAGCCTTGGAGACGAAACCAGAGCCGGCTGTGGGATAACGGTAGCTGGACACATGGCCAAAGCCAACACCAGATCAGTGCAGAAAAAGTCTCCAAGTAGATGTCCTGGTACAGGAGATTCAGAAATGGAAGATAAGCAATGCAGAGGATTAAGATGAAGCCATCCAACAGAGTTAAGTGGAGTGACAAAATGCCGCTGCCTCAACACTGTGCACGTTTTTTTAGACTGATTGAAAAAATTGGGTTCAATAGGCTATTTCAGACCCCGAAACTCAACAAAGGCTGACAACCTGGTAGAAACTTGCAGAGAAATTGGGAGGATGAGAAAAGGAAAGGAAAAGAAAGGAAGGGTGTTAAATAACTCTGAGTGTGTTTTGCACATGCATATGCAAAAAAAAAGGATGGAGTGTAGCACAGCTGTAAGAGAGCACCCTTAAAGAAAATCAGCTAAGTATCATATGCTTGTAAAACTAATACTTCTTGTGTCATTAGCTGGAACATGAACTGGGGAGTGAGCTGTTCCAGCATTGTCCATTGCAGGCTTGTTTCCAAAATGAAGAGACCAAACTACTGTTTGCACGGTGGTGGAGGGCCAGAAGGTTTTTAGCACACTGCAGTTTTTTAAGCCTTCCTTCCTAAAACGTTTATGCTCTCTGGTAAGCTAGTAAATATCCTCATTCTTGATCATTACGAAATTACAATCAAGGATGGATTTCAAGTGCTTGGTGCTTGCAAATGTTTTTACACAGCTCTCACTTTAGTATTCCAGGGCTCTTAATAAAGCGTAATAGTTTCAGTTTTTTAGGAAGCCTCAAGTGGTCCTGCGGCCAACTGTAATTGACAGCCATTTTAGATCCATGAACTCAGTGAATGCTGTGATTACGTTTTTGAAGAAACTGTCCAAGCAGGCCGTGGCAGAGCGCTGTTTCCCAATACGTTGTGTTACCCCTGCTCCCCAGTTTTCTGTAATAATCTCGGAGTGCAGAGGCTTCGTTCTGGGTATGGCTCAGTGACAGACTACACAAGGAGCTGTTTTGACAGCTTTGCAGCTGCTATGGGGCCCGTTATGTGGTCAGGCTGCTGATGGGCTGTCTAGACAAGCATGCCTTCTAGGATGCCATGTTCTTCTGATTCATATTTGATTATGAGACAGGCTTTTTTATTTGTAATGTAAACACGCCACTGAAAAAAAGATCTGCCATGGTATTTCTTGTATAAATGCCCCCTTTTTTAAAGGGGTGATTTGATTCATTCATTTCCATTCCCCATTACAGATGTATTTTCAGCTTTGCTGTTTGGGCATTGGGTTTCCTGAATAAAGGATGGGATGAAAATGCTGAGCCCCTCAGAAAGTGCTCGTATTTAGCAAGGATCTACAGCTGTACAAATACAAGGTCTTGCATGGAACAAGTGAACTGAAATCCACCTGGTCTGATTGCTTCCTCCTCGTACGCCTGGCCTCAGGTTTCCCCTAGAAGGCGAGAGCGGCTTCGGGCTGGCCGTGTGGGCACAGACTGCATATGGTGCTTGGCGCGGCGGTGGGCGATGCCCCGTGTTGCCATACCAAACAACGGGCTGCCAGCATTTTTGTGAGATGGAACATAGGGCTTGGTCTGAAAGGACTACATGTTTCAGGGGATAATTCTTCCATCCAGCGTGGAAACACTTTTAATTTCTCCGTAACTGTGGCAACGTGTTCTAATGGTTAGAGCAGAGGGCCCTAAACCAAAAGGCAAGGTTTTGTGCATGGACTTTGCCACTGGCTCCCTCCCTTGCTGGCTGCTGTCAGTTCATTATCTGCTTTCCTCATCTGTCTCTTACAGGGGGCTCTAGGTGCCTTTGCAGAGCGCTGCGAAGACGCGCACGTTGCTATAGGTTTGTTATAAATGGTGATGTCAATGGCACGTACAGTGGGCACTAATGACTTTATTTAAAAAGTACAGCTTGGGAAGTCTCAGGGTCTCCACAGAAAATTGGAGAGGACTCTGATCTCACCGTGTTTCATATTTCTCCTTGCTTTGCTCTTGTGTGGCTAAAGTAGAATCAAACCAAGAAGCCAGGTCAAAGCTAACTACTAGATTTTTAACTTCTGCTTGATTGTTAAAGAAACAATTTGTCCCCCAAGATAGTACTTACTAGCAATTCACAGCACTTTAAACGTAGCAGCAGGTTTCCATTTCCAGACCAGGTCTTTCTTTCAGATCCATCCTGTACCTCTGGCTTTTCCATAGCATTGGCCCCTGGTGGGGCTCTCTGTTGGCCCTGCCCAGTGCAGCCCCTGGCTCACGGTGCCCAGCTGAGGAGCAGCTGCCTGGGCTAAATCTCCCCTTATTCTCCTTGGTGAATGGAGCAGCTGACTGGCCTGAACTTACAACACCAGCATGTTGCCCCTGCAAAAATTGATGTGAAAGTTAACTCTTCCCCTTCCACCTCATTCCGGATTCCTGTGAACGAACCTACTTTACTGAACTCCTTAAAATAGTACAGCTGTGCACAAATGTCAGCACGGGCAACTCTGCTCCACTGTGCAAGTGCTATATAAAGACTTAATATGTATCCTGGGATGTGAGCCAATTCAATGGGAATGTTTCTGCTCACTGAAATAGGATCAACCCCTGGAAAAACTCAACAGCTTCTCTCCATAAAGTGAAGGATCTGCTTTTGAAATAGGGTAAGCGGGATGCATCATATAGACCTAAATAAACCGGAGATTTTCATTTCTGATTTTACCATTGCTAAGTGAGCTCTCTTCAAAGCACGTTTTAGTTTGAGGAAAATTTGTTCTCTGTGGCTTTTCTAAAGACTTTCTGTGCTCTTCTGTTGACCATCCTGCTTTTGTTTACGGGTTTAGTATGGTGTTGAATTTAATACATCATTGAATTGTTCTGAACGTGTCTTAGTCCCGAGTGACCGTGTAGTAATAACAGAAGATCACAGCCAAGAAAAGCACAAAATCCTGTAGGTATCAGGAGGCAGAAAACATTCACCTTGCTGTGCTTCAAGGAGAAGAAATTCTCTAGACTGTCACAGCCCTGTCCAGTAACAGTGTGATCCTAATTCTGGATCAGGTCAGCAGTACAACACATCATAGGTTTCACTTTATTAGTTCATGCAATCTAGAATATAAAAGAAATTCTGTGAGATAGCTGTAAATCCAAAAATCAATACTTCTGTTGAGCAAGAAAAAGCAATTAAGGTATGAACAATCAGGAACTACTATGAAGAATTTGAGCAATGTGGTTTTTTAAGAAAGGTTCCTGTACTACTGAAGAGCAAGAAGCTATTTTATTAACTTTGTAACATACAACTGAAAAATTGTTATGAGGAATGAAAGGCAGCAAAACAGCTGCAGGTGTTTTTCATAAACAAGTGGTTATTGAGTTCTTTATATCTTATTTGAAAGGTGTTTTAAAATATTTATTATTTAGTTTTAGCTGTAAAACTGAATGTTGTCTTTCAGCATGTCTAAACACTTGTTCCACTAGATTACCTATGTCCATGTCAACAAAAAGCAGAAATGGAAAGTATTTTTCTTATGTGACAGCAGGTTTGCTCTCTATCAGTGAGGCATTTGATGTATTTCAGGTGCCTGACAAGTGGCATGGGTCCTCCAGAACCCGGTGGAAAGCCTGGTTCTTTGGATCAGTCATTTTCATTTTTTTCTAGTGGAAGCATGTACCTCTTTGTGGTGAATTTAGGACCCCTGAAAATAGTTTTGTTATCTTTACCTTTCACGGACCTCTGTAGAGTAGCTCCTGAATCAAAAAGGTCCACAGAGGAGAGCTGCAAAGCCAGAGATGTTCTGGACTATTCTGAAGAACACAATAGAAAATTATATGCCTATGATAAAATAGCAAACTCTATTAAATTTATATGACTTTTAAATAAACTTCTGTGGAAACCCATTAGTTAAGTGTATTAAATTTTATAAGGCTTTCTTACAAGAGCTGCTCCAAATGGCAGCCATCTGGAAGAGAAGGCTGCTGCAGCTACAGTGGTGGTATTGTTTTCAGGAGCAGAGAGGATGCCAGCATTGCATTGACTGCTACAGTGGATTTACAGTAAAAGTCAAGATTTCAGGCATATATGCAGTAATATGGTTTTCAGCAAACACATGGAACTACTGAAGATCTTTTCTCTAAGTTTGCAGACTGAGCAGCAAATAACCCCACGCTGTTCCTGCTCGTTCCTGGTCCCCTGAACAGAGCGCTCCAGGCCCGTGGAGCAGCCCCTACCACGCTGGTCTGCCTCGCCCCATGCACAGTGCTTCGGCACTGCTCCGTGCAGCGGAAAGCCCTTGGGTGGGCACTGCTGCTGGCATCGCCTCTATGGTATATCTAGCCCATCAGCTCAGCTTAGTTTGGTTTATCTTTTTCAGATCATTTACAAGAAAGAATTTAAACCCTATAATAATAATAAAAAAATCAAACAATAATACTGAAGTATTTGAAAGCCACAGAAGCCACAGGCCGGATGGCAGAGCGAAGAAATAAAGCGTGCTCTGCTCCATCAACAGCAGTGACACTGCTCTGCCTGGAGAAATTAACTCCCAGAGTGTACTTGCCCTTTGTGTTTGATTTTAATCCCATGTATCTTTATCAGTTTTAATAAGTAGATTTATATTGGGCACCAAATGTTAAAATTGCCTAAACTTGAAACGCCTGCCTATGAAATGAATCGAAATAGATTCTCTGTGGAAGTTACTGCAGTGCCAATAAGGATTAATTAAAACTCAAATGTTCTTCGTTGTGTGTTAATTGAGTAATTGTTATTCAGTCAACCTTCTTGATTTTTATTCTGTGTTAAATAATCATAGAAGTATTTCACCTAGTATCACTGTTTATTTAACCAATTAATTAAGGAAGGGGATATTCTGCATGTATTAGTATTTTAATTGGAGAATTTTATTCCCGGTGGCCCAAACATCTACATATGTTCAGGTTTTGTGTTTAGCTTTTTTATCTTTTAAATGACCAATGTTCCTGATTGTACACACTACAGACTAAAAAAAAAAAAAAAAATCTTTCAAGTACTCTGTACAATCGAACTTCATTAGAGCTCGAAAACCAGTGGCCAGGTCTTAATCTCAGTTGCACTCATGTAAATCTAAAGTAATTCCCGCGCTGTAATGATGGGTTTACTTTGTGGGTTTACTTTGAATTTATGCTGGTGTCATTGAGATCAGAATCTGGTCTCTATAATTTAAATAATTAAAGTGCATATTGTATAATATTCAACAGTTGCCAGTTCAAAATGTTATCTTTAATGGCTACTGATTTATAGAAGCTCATTTTATAACATATTCACAATTTAGCAGGAGCCACAAAAAGTACATCTCCACACATGAAGAGCACTCTTGTGGGCAAAACAAGAGAAAACCTTATCTTTATAATGACAAAATTCCCATATATTTCTGTGAGCATAGATTCTCCTACATTTCCAACTTGGCCCTACTCTTGGTGACGTTATCATGTCATTTAAAAAAAAAAAAAACAAGGCAAACTTCTGAGTCCCCACCTATACGACCATGTGGGCATGCAGTTGTATATGCTCTTCTTGAATATTATTTCAAGGCCATATTGAAAAAAGAGTAATCCAGGTCAATTAAAGCAAGTCAGAATCAGATTTTGAAGGCATGCTGATATTCGCGTTTCTGATTAGTCTTTACATATTCCAGGGCTGTTTAGATAGCAATACTGATTTCCTTCCTATGAGCAGAGGTGCCTAATGTTTCTCCAATGCCCGTATGTGCAAATGCTGTTGAATTGATCCGTTCTGAGGCTAGAATACAAATGAATTGAGCTAAGTGAACAAAAGTTGACTCACTGAGCTCCCATGTCTTGCTCAGGTAAGCCTCCCATCGGCTGCCAAAAGATCGAGCTCAAGCTTAGGTGGAACTGGAAAAACTTGCTGTGTCGCTGTCTTTAGCCCATTAGGTTTGGAGAGAAAGCAAGTTGGAAAGCTGGTAACTTACATGCATTATTCAACTGTTTCAGGAGAGAAAGGTTTTTATGGAAGGGAAATGGAATGGTGGATTTCCATACTTATCTTTTTTGGAGATATGTGCATTTAATGAAGAATTTTATGTGCGCTATTTAGCACTTTCTCACTGTGGTCCTGTGTTCCTAACATAGATCTTTATCGTTTGAATGCATTTTATTTTCCCTTCTCTCCAGCTCTTAAAGACTTGTTTGCCATCAGAGCCTGAAAGGGAAACCTGGCTAGGGCCTGGGCACGGTGCGCTCGAGGAAGGAGGGCCCGGGGAGCATGTGGCAGTGCTCCCATGAGGGCTCCGACCTGCGTGCCCTCCTGGCTCCCTCACTGCTGGCAGGGCTCCTCCATGCCCTGGGGTGGTTGTTTCATGCAGCCCCACAAGCGGGCAAGAAGGCTTGCACCTTGCATGTTGACTTGCCCGTTGACTCCTTTTTGAAGAGCCCATCCCATGCCTGGGAAAGACACAGTAAGCACACGAGAGAGGCATGCTTATCCCAGCAAGACATCCAGGGACAATCTTGTCATGGTGTTGTTGTTTGGATGTTTTCCAGATGCTATTTTATTAACACTACAGAAAATGAGTGTTCTTTGCTTCCCATCTTCGGAAGGGGAGGTGCTGGGAACGACAGCAGCATCTGGGATGAGGCAAAGAAGGAAGCGGAGCAGGGGAAGGCAGGAAAGGAGGCGAGGAAGCTCACAGGCACCCGCCTGAGTCTGCAGTGGCAGGGCATGTCACAAAAATGAATTTAATGACTGCTGGCAATAGAGATAATGAGAACGGTCAGCAGTTTAAGTGGTAGAAACCAGGCTGGCTAAAGGGAGCTCAGCTAGACCGGCTGCCTCTTTTGGGCAGAGGCCGCGTAGTAGGGCTGGGGGTGGTTTTTTTGTTTCCTGGTGGAAGTGCTGATTTCGTTTCCCCTCTTTTCAGTAGAACAAGCCCTTTTTGGCTATGGGATTTGAAGACACTGAATTATCCATCTTTCTTTGTATCCAGTCAATGCTGGCTATTGGGGGGAGGATCCCCATGAACACATGGGCTCTTTCTCATCTATTGACATTAATGCTATGGTAAAAAGGAATTACAATATCTGAAAGGAGTAATCCTAGATTACCCTCTGGAGAGGTTTGGCTGGTGATTTCAAGGAAGTGGCATTTCTTTAAAATAGAGAAATAGGCCAAGGTGGGAGGTGGGAGCAGCATCTCAGAGGTTGGTGGTTGACCTAGAGGAACCTGGAGGTAAATGAGCCTCAAGGAGCTTTGTTCTCACTCAGTACAGTGCTCCTACATTGTCAGAGTCAAGGAAACCCGGCCTGCAATGGATGCACTCCTGTCGTTATTTTGTGTTGGGTATGTGATGTTGGTTCCTGAAGTTTGGATGTTTGGTCTGTAGAGGTGTCCAGATATTAGAAGCAGAGAGGCAGCTTCAATTAGGTGTTTGTGTATTATTTTCCTGCAGTGAGCAAGGCACTGAAGCAGTGCTGGATCACGAGCAATGCCCTGAAGAGCCCTCCAAAGTGTTTTTTGTACTTGTAGATGCTGTACTTCATTTTCACATCTGCAAGTGGGGAAAGAAGAAAAAAGAATAAAATGACATTCTTTTTAGAGATTTATTTCTTCTAACACATAATGAACAGTAAAGCCATCGATGTTTGTGACTCTGAAATGAAAGCTAAGGACTTGTAATATTTTTCATGTGGCTACTTCTCTTTACTGTGGTCTGCCATGAATCAGAAGGCAGCAAACACCAACACTGTTTTCATGCTGACAGTCTATAGTCAACCTGTGTAGAACATTTTTAGACCCGAAATAACACGAAGCTCAACACCTGCATCAGAGTTAACAGAGGGAGCAGCTGTGCGGAGCGATGCTGTGCAGCGTTGGGAGCTGGGGCTGGCGCTCTCCCTCCTGCCAGGAAATGTGCTGGTTTTCCTCTCTCTTCCAGTGAAACCGGTGGGAACTTGTCTTTGGTGGCTTTGAGATCTCAGATGAGGCAGCATGAGTTCCTTGGAAAATCCCCTTGTGAGGATCAGCAAGTAACCAAGATCCAGGATCGTTGCGATGCCGCACGCGCGACCAGAGCCGTGACTCCAACGCAGCTACCTCCGTGGCACAAAGTAGGATCTCCCTGTTTTCCCTTTCTCTTTTCGTTTGCTTTTTATTTCCATCTTCATTATTCTTCAATTATACTACAAATATATTTTTCCCCGACTTGATTGAGCTTTTTTGATTTCATTGGGAAGATCAGTGTAGAGATTGTTCCAAACAAAGCAAGACTTTATCTTGCACTGAACAGTATGAAAAGCATATAAACATGTGCAACATCTTTTTGTTTTTCCGCACTGATGAGTGATTTGTGACCCCAGATCTTTTTTCCCTGCAAAGGCCTGTAAAGTAGCTTTAGATTAAAAATACTGTAAAACAAGGAAATATTTCCCTCAATTTAAAGGTCCTCTGGATTAAAGTAAGTTATTTTAAAAGTGCACATTCCTGATCATACTCCCTGATTTAGCAATGCAACTAGTGTCTGGTTACATTTAAAAATGTGAATAAGCCACCCTCAGTCAGGGAGGCGCTTAGGTACATGTTAAATTCTGTTGAGTTTAATGGGATGTGAATATTTGGTTGAAGTCAGGTCACTCTGCTAAATACAGACAGATTAGCAGACACCATCTTAGCTGTATACTCAGGTCAATTGCCATTACTAACATTCACATTTTCGTAATTTTAGAAGTATGTCAGAGCATCTTTTTAAAATCATCAGCTTAGCTTAATCTTTGTAGTTACATTATCTTTACTCTGTTGATTTATGATTTCCTTGGTGCCTGTCCATTTATTTATTTTTAAATGATATTAAACATTTTACAGATAATTGCAGTGATGAAGCATTAAAACATTGACCAAAGGAAGAAAGGCATATGGACAATATAAACGGATGCATCTCATGCTTGAAAAACAAAAGGCCTTGCCAGTGCCATCATGAATTTCAGCCGTACTGCATGCATATGCCAGCATTAAATTGCAGGGATAACACTTTAATCCTTGCAAAGATACTGAGGCTGTTCCAGACAATAATTAATCTAATGAATGTCGAGGCCAAGCTGGAGGCAATCTGCCGACCCAGAACAAGTGTCTCAGCTGCCGCTGAATCCTCTTCCCCGTATGTGCACGCGTGTGCATAGCAGTTTACATAACACCTGCCTACGCTATTCCTCGCTGTAGCCTGTTACCAGGGGGTAATCTGACTTCCAAACTGGTTTAACTAGAATAACATTTCAAATGAAACAATGTGATCCGTTGAAAATCAGCATTTATGCAAAATGCCGGGCTGGATCAATGAAGGCTGATGTCACCCTGGAGCCAGAGCCCTGGAGAAATCGCCCTGCCGCGGCTGTGACTCCCGCCGTGGCCTCGCAACCGGTTTGCGCTCCTGCTCCTGGCTAAAATCTCCCTTCTTCCCAGCTTTCTCCACCGCATTATCTGTTCCCTTTGGTGCACTGCTGTCACACAAGCGTCCAGTCTTAAAAGAAGAAAACCGACTAAGCCACACCTCTGTCACCGTCATTGCTGTCACCAATGGCGCTTTCTTCAGTGATCCCTATATCTTTCAGAAACATAATTTTTTATCAAGCTACAAACAAAAAGGGGCGCTCCATCGACATGCAATGTTTTATAGTTTTTGTGAGCTTTCTCTTGTATTTAGGATTGTATTTGCGGGAAGGGAAAATTGTCCATATGTCTTCAAAAGGAGCCAAAAAAGATCTGAGTGATAGATAATTAATAAACTGAAGACCAAACAACACACTGTGACATAATTTTGGAGGAGTTCTCTCTACTCTACTGATCATGAGACTCTGGGGAGTCATAAAAGTCTGTACTAATATCGGTTGTCACTGAATACTGGCAAATATCCAGAACTGAAAATTAGAGTGAATCACATTTTGTATTTTTAAAAGGAAAAAAAAAATCCTCAATATATCCATCTGCCCATCAATCCAAGTCTGCCTGAAGGAGTCTAGTATGAACCAATCTCACTCTTTCGGGTAATTCCTGTCCCTAAAAGAGCCCTTTACTATGGAAGTACTGTCAAAACAAGGACAAGTTTTAGGTCCGTCAACCTTGACAATGTCCTCTGACATTATTAGCTGAATTCATCAGCTATTAACGACTGCAAGATATATTGGATATACTCTGGTTAGCACTTGGAAAGACTCTTTCAATTCATTTCTAGCTCTATTTATTCATTTAGATTAAATGGAGTTATTAAAGGTCACTACTTCATTTCCAAAGTATCAGGTGAAAATACTTTTCAATTTAACAAATAGAGGAGACTGCTTGTAATAAAATTTAATATGATCTTTAACAGTTTCTTTGATTTTAAAAGGCATTTACTAAAAGTTTGGCTTTCGTTAACTAAATCCAGGTGGGGACCAATGAAATGAATGGTAGCGCGTAGTGCTCAAAGGAGAGTTGTTCGCTCCAGTAATGAATTTGGGGACTTTGGATTTTCAGAGAACAGCAACAAGATTTCTTGTCCTTCTCGGCATTGAATGACATGGAAAACCTGAAAGGTAATAACTACCCTGTGTAGACAGGTTTTATAATAAGAGTCACCCTTTCATTGTATGATTTGAGATTTTACCTGCAGAATACTAGTGAGTCATCACTGAAAAATGTTTTCACTGCTGTTCCTTAAGCAAGGTCTATGCTAGAAGCGTTTTTCTGTACATGATATTGTTAAAATGCTTTTGATGTGGACACAGTATTGATACTGTTATAGTAAAATTATATCCAACAATTTTTTTTTTCCAGCAGGAAACATGAACAAGTCATTTACCCCACTGAATTCTTCTGGAAGATCAGGGTTCACATTTTTCATTTCTTATGACTGTGCTGTCAGAAACCGGTACAGGCGTTACTGTGATTCTCATATAAAGCCCTAATTCTAGTAACACACCAAGGCTGGCCCCACTGAAAGGGTCGAGCTCCTTTTCGGCGGGGTTTTTAAGAATTTGTGCTCACTGTTGGGCGATAGACTGCTTGTCTTTGGGGGTGGTCAGACAGACACATCAGGTAGAACAGATGCTAGCCCTACTTTATGTGCTGAAATCTTTATGACTGAGAGCAGAAAATGCTTCGACGTCACAGCTGCATCCCAGGTCGCTCTCAGCGTGCCGCCTTCGTGTACGGGGTTCACTGGCTAACCCACATCACAGCAACAGCCTTCCCCAAACCTCAGGCACATGCATTGCCGAATCGCACAGCCTGCTCCATGCTTCCTAACTGGGTGTCTTTGATGAGTACCTCTATTAATTTAAGTAGCGTAGAGTGCAAGACTCACTCCTTTGCTGCCTATGAAATTTGAAAATGTTCAGTCAAGAGTTTTGCTTAGTTTGTTCAAGGAAACTCCAAGCTCCCGCAATGGGAATATGAAAGAAGTTTGACTTAAAGTTAAATGTCTCTGCTGTTCAGGCAGTGGTGTATAGGCTGCCCGACCCGCAGCCCATCGCAGACCTCTTGTGACGGCAGAATTTTGCCTGCTTCGTTCGGGAGCTGTGAAACAGATGTTGCTGCTTCTATGAAAAATTGTTTTGAGAATGGCCAGATGTGGTCAGTCAGGTTGTTCCCAGATGTTCCGTGTGTTGTATCAGAGTGGGAGAAAAAAGGTGCTTTTAACAAAAACAGATATATGTAAGATGAGCTGAATGCCAAAGTAACATTCAGGCCCCTTTGTGAGACTATATCTAAGAGTTCAGGGGTTTGTGCACTGCCATTTTGTCAGAACTGCACATTTAATTCTCCAAACACTGTGATAAAGAAGTGAAGCTGTAATCAGTCAGATGTTTCTTATTTAATTAATTCTTGTTACTACTCATGAGGAACCTTTAGCATTGCAGGAGCCACGCGTTAATTTGTGAAGGTGACTGAGGTCTTAACACATGTATAGGCATCAAAAACATGACGATAGCAAATGAGAAGTATTTCCTCCAAGGCCCAGCTTAAAGATGTTAACGTTATAAATGTTGTAAGACACTATAAATAAGAATTAATTAAAAATACTCGTAAGAGCTTGTTTTGTGGCTTAGAGCAGGACCAGCACAACTACAGAAATACGAACTATGTTAAAATATTTGCGTTATGTTGTGTGTTTGTAATGCGTATATAGCTGGACTGTGGATACAGATCACAAGCCTCTTTCTTACTGTTATGGCTTGCTAACAGAAACAGTCCAGTTCACGCTCTGCATTTGCAATGTGAATTGCACCTTCTGGCGGATTGCGATAGCAAATGGAGATCAGAGAAGCAAAGCAGAAGGGAAGGAAGTGGAGGCCACGAGCACAGTAGTGCTACAGGTGGGATGCCATGACAGTTACTATTCAACATGGGTTAGAATTAATAATGCCTCAATTTTATAATGTTTCTTTTTTGTTGTTCTTAGGAGATAGAAAAGTGACCTACAAATGTAGGTATCCTGTTTTTGATGGGAGCAGCTGACGCACAGAGCAGTGAAATGCCTTGCCTGAAGTTGCTCTGCAAATTGGTCACGGAGCCTGGAATAACATCTGTACTGCTCTGAGTGTTGCAGTAACGATTCCTTAGGCTGGTAGGCAGCTCGGTGTGTCTGGACAGCAGCACGGCTGTCGTCGAAGAGCCACTCGCAGTTGTTGGCACACCACTTTGTGAGCAGAAGGTGCGTCAGGCTCCTAAGGCTGGTAATGTCTGTTTTGGCTGACCAGAAAGTTAGAGAAATGATTTTTTCTCAAATGCATCCAATGCAAATTCATTTTTCACTTGTAATAGGAGAATGCTGGAGGAGCAAAACAACAGGATCTTCTGGATGGTCAGCGTTATCTTATGCAGCCTGGTGCCCTCTGTCTTCCAGAATTTCTCCCCAAGGAGAGTGCCGGTGCCCGCTGCCTGCAGAGGCTTGGCAGCGCTGCCTTCCCGAAGGGATGCCTTTCCTTTGGGGATGTAACCTTGGGACTTTTTCAAAAAGGTGAATATAAACGAAACCTATTTTTGAATTGCTGTCTTCGTTTCTGAGGCTGCTGCTAAAAACTAGCTTGCCAAAGATAGTAGATTTTTTCATCTAATGCAGTCTAGCTAGCTGTATGTTATTAATGCTTTGTATTTCCTATGGTACAGGTATCCAGCTGAACAGCGTTTTCTTTGGCCAAAGTTGGAAAATATTTAACAGGAGCCTTGAAGAGGCATCCGGCTAGGGATGTCTTACCAGCTGTTGACAAAAACAAGCTCTCGGTTAGGAAAGGGTGACTTAAAATCCAGTAATAGCCTGTAAAGTTTATCAGGAAATAAAAATGTAGGCTCCTTGCCATAAGGAAAAAGAGAGAAGTTGTGAATATGTGCAATATATTTTAGTTATTTTTAATGATCGAATTAAAACATCGTCCATATTATTTTTGCCTTTCAAGCTATCTCAGAAGTGGCACAGCAGGTCTGCAATGCATAGTGAAAAACAAAGTGAGAAAATATGGGATAATCAATTGTGACCTCAGAAGTGAAGGTAGCTTTTTTCCTACAGCAAACAAGTTTAGACTAAAAACGCTATTTGAGTTATTTGCTTTCTCTGAGAGTTTGAGGAGTAATTATTGCAAATGCAGTCAAGGCACTAATCCATCCAATGCTCAGAGACCAAAATGTTTCATCAGATTAAGAGATTATAGCATTTCTAGAAGATTGGTTACAGTCACTTCAAAGTTTTAATGGTTAGATTTTAGTTTAGTGGTTGCTGAAACGAAACAAATAGACGATTGCACTTCCAAAACAGCTGGGCGTTTTGACCCGTGTACTGGAGAATTTAACAATATTAGCTTTAAAGTATTTACTCTTTTCTGCAAAGCAAGTAGTTCTTTAGGGTTTTGAGAGTAGAGAGCCATTTTATACGTATTTAGGTTGGAAATTTAGGTTAGAGATTACAGCGGAGGGCAGCACAAGCAGGCTCGCATGTGGAAAAGGAGCCAAATGGAGTAAGGGCTAATGGAAACAAATCACTGCTGGACTCAGCTCCTGGACTGAAGCAAACCCTGCTTGGAGTCAGCTTGCCAGAGCATTTTCCATGACCAAAAATTTGATGTGAAACACAGGAGCAGATAAGCCTAAATTCAGAGTGGAGCGAGAGATGGAGGATCTTTAAGTCGCAAAGTATCTAATGTCCCTTTATGTAGGGATTACCTTTAATTCCTACTTTCAGATATGACCAGGAATACATACATTCACTAATTAGAGTAAATAGATGCATGAGAAACATGTTGAAAGGTATCCATCTGTTTGAGGGGAGGTGTGCGATAATGGCAAGCACGTGAGTGTCCTTCCCTTGGAATCGCCCAGGCCGCCAGGATTTCTGGCATGCTTTTCACTGCATGACTGCTCTGTGCGGGCTGCAAAGGAAATATCCTGAGAACAACTGTGTCGGAAAATACCAATATCAGCATTGTAAGCACCATGCTCTGTGTGTCCCTACTGAGCAGAGTATTTGTAAGCAAAAGCATTTTTCTCAGCACACTTTTAAAATGTTTAGGTGCCTGCAGGAATAATAATCGGAATAACCCTCTCCCGTGCGAGCAGCGCCTTGTCCCCCCAGGGAGCCCGTCTGCGGTGACATCCTATCTGCCCCGCAGCCTGCATCCCCCAGCGACAAACCGCTGTGTACTAATAAGAGCAGGTCGTCGGCAGGAGCAGCTCTGAGCTCATCCCTGGAGCGAGCCCAGCGGCTGCGAGACACCCCGCGCAGGAGCCGGCACACGGGAGCGGCGGCCGGGCACCAGCCCCGCGAGCCCGCGGCCGGGGCCGGGGCGCTCCCCACCAACCCCCTTGCAAATCTCTCGCACCATCGCTGCAGGAACTTTGTAAACTTGTCGGATTTGCCTGAACAAGTTAAAAAAAAAAAAAAAAGTCCTCCAAGAATGAGAAAGGGACCTCAGGAGCGGGGGAAAGCCGGCTCCCGTGAAGAGCTGCACCCGCTTAAACCATTTCTGCAGAGTTCGCCCTGCGGTCACGAGGACGAGGACTTATCACGGCCACTTCAGCAGGGCCGGAGGTGCCGCCCTGGGCTCTGTCCCCCCACACTGAAACCCCAGTGCAAAATCACAGGTGACGAGGGTGACGGTCCTGCCCCTCGGCCGCTCGTCCCGCCTGCGCCCCAGCAGCGGGCCCGCCGGCCGCAGGTCTCCGGCGTTCCCGCACCGGCCTCGGCCGCGTGCTCGGACCGGCTGCCCCGGCCACCACCTGCTCTTGCCTGAACCTGCCGACCCCTGCAGCAAGCGGAGGACGGGATGGAGCGAGAAAGCGCTACAGAGCTCTTGGGTTCCCGCGCGCAGCCTGGTTTGGATGGCCAGTTTGTTCTGCAATGATTTCCGCTGATCTGGTTTGCGCGTGGAGGCAGAGCAGCTGTCACGCTGCACGTATTTTTTTGCTCGATACCTGTTGTAGAAAGTCGCTCGCTTTCTGCGCAGCAAAGCCGCTCTCGCACGCTTAAAGAAAAAAGTGACGCACGAGCAGGAGAAACTAGGCAAAGTTTGAGTTTGAAATCATAGGACTCAGCATTAGCCTGCCTTAAACTGTGTCAGAGTGGGAGTTTGAATTTATAAGCTCCTTGTAAGCACTACTTAGCATTTAAATTTAGGTTTTTCTCTGTGGGCGACGTCAAAGACGACAAGTGTCTGCAAAACTGGTGGCACCGCACTGAATGTGACCTTTCGGCAAGCCGTGCATTAGCAGCCTGCTGGCAAGTTCCCGCTGCCTCTTTCCCACGAGCTCCCGGCGGCAGAGCCCGCGCCGCGGCCAGGCCCGCGCGGCGCTGCGGAGCCCCGGCTCTGTGCAGGAAGGTTTAGCGTCGCAAAGTGGCGCCTCAGAAACAATTAAAACGTATAAACTTTCATGGCTGAGTGCTCTGCATCTCCTGTAGTAGCATATTTCCTGTTGCTCACTGAGAGGTGTATGTGGGTAGAAGCACACAGGGCAGGTCTGTTAGTACTCTGAGCTGCGTGGGTTAACGCGTGCAGGGGGATTTCACGTGAGTTTTCATTATTGTGGCCACTGGATTACTCCAGAAAATCTTTACTGTATGGTGTATTTCGTTGGGATGTAAAGTGAATTTCAGAAGCAGTACTTTGCTGGGTTACTCACCCGGTTTAACTAGAGAAGCAGTATTTATTCTAGACATCTCAGACTTTGCTTTCATTTGGTTCCGATTTTAATTAGCTAATTATGCTGTGACCTAAGTATTTGAGGAGCAAAACAGCAAAAATTTTAATTAGCTTACTGCAGTAGATGACTACTTTTCTTTTTAACTAGGGGGTAATTGGCCGTGCGTTCCCGAATATGATTCCTTCGGTTGTTAATTACCTCACCCACTGGATAGGCAAACGCTTGTAAGCGATTAAGTCACGACTCCTTAAGGAAACAACACACGCACGAATTTGTTCGCCTTATCGCAACAGGCGCGGCAGGGAGGGCGGGAGGCGGATGGGGGCCGGCAGCCTGCGGCGCCCGCAGCCGAGGGCGAAGCGCCCGGCGCCGCCGGAGCCCGCGGAGCGAAACCCGCGCCGCAGCAGGCCGTGGGCTGGCAGTCGCGTGCGCTGACCGGCGTTATCGAGGGTGTTGCAGCAGCGCTGTTCGTCATAAGCCGCAGCCCCGTTGCGCCGCGGCGCGGCCCGAGCGGACGGAGGCGCCGCGGCTCCCTCGCAGCCTGTGAGCGGAATTTAAGAAATGGCGAATGTCTGTGATACCGTTAACGATCCGCCTGTGGCCTAAAATAAACGCTCGGGGTCCAGGCTGCTGTCTGCCAAACCCCTCCGCCTTCCCCGGCGGTACCGGCAGCTGTGACTCAGCTGCGCGCCGGGGCCGGAGCATCGCCACCGCCATCGCCCTGCCTTCCTCCTCCTCCTCCTCCTCCTCCTCTGCCCCCGGAGCGTCTCTCTCCCCGGGCCGGCTTCCCACCGCGGCCCCGTCCGGCGGCCTGTTCCTACAGGTGTAAAGCCACAAGGTGTTTTTAAGTCATCCTTTTGCTCTGCTTCCGTCGCCCTCAGGTGATGCCAAGCCAGCGGGCGGGGGGCGGAGGGAGCCGGGGCGGCCGCGGCCCAGCTCCCTCCTCGCAGCGGGGTGGCCCGGCGCCGGCGGCTCTGCCGAAGGCCTCCTTCCTCCTCGCGCCAACGGGCAGCGAAGCCACCTGCGCCCGCCGCCGCGGCTCCCTCCTGCCCGACGCCGTTTGGTCTCTCTCAGCTCTTTGCCGGCGCCTGCCGGTAAGCGCCGCTGAAAGGCCCGCAAGCTCCCCCGGGAACGTAGCGCCCGGCCGCCGCCGGCCTCCCCTCCCCTCCCCGGCGGTTTTGCTCTCGCTGACTTTCAGGCTCGTTCTGGGCTCTGCTCTGGGGGGGACAGAAGCGCTGGACGCAGAGACGTCCCGAGCTCGCGTCGATCAGCTTTTCGTTTACGGACGTCGGTGACGGGCCCGTGACGGGCCTGCGGGGAAGGAGCGGGCGGCAGAGGCGGGAAGGGAGCAGGGAAGGAGCAGGAAACCGGCGGGAGGCGGGTGACGGTACTTTGCAGCGCAGCCGAGTGACCGCCAGACGCGACGTTCCCGCGTCTCCTCCGTTTCCCTTCGTAGCCTGCACCTAGCAAGCGTTGCTGACGCTTTTCCAGGACAGGCCTCAAAAAAAAAAAAAAACCCCAGCAAACTCTCATGGCTGAGCCACGTTGTGCTCTGTACGAAGGAGACGACAGCTCGCCGAAGGAGGGGGCCTGTCGGGAGGCTGCTGCGGGCGCCCTCGGGCTCTATAACATGTATTGACTTGCTAAGTCAATAAATCCAAATAATTAATTTGCACAGAAGTTGCTGTTTGCCTGTTGTTTTTAGAAATACGAAAAACGTGAAGCTGCTGCCTTCTGGAACGAGCGGCTCAGCGAATCTGCTGGCCAGAGGGCCGTCTTGCTCTTCATTTCTCTACCGATATATGAGTTTAGAGGGGTCAAAATGACTTTTAAATCATTTGGGAGGTGCATACAAAGGTGCTAGGAAAAAAGCTTTACTTACGTTCCCTCTTGTCCTTTAACCTTCTTTTTTACTTTAATTTGATTTTAATGAACCTGTTGTTTCCTTTTTCAGTTTAATATCCCATAAAAGGCAAGCCATGCATTTACTTTATTGTCCTGAAGAAAACATAGATAGAGATTATTTTATGTCACATGTACATTTGATATTTTAGTATTTTAAAATATGGACTATAAGGATGTGTATTTTGCCATGCAAAATACTGAACTGATGCTTTCTGGAAACTAACTGCATCGCTTGTGAACTTCAACACATTTTTTCCATTTGCCTAGCTAGAGCTTATCCCTGGAGGATGGTCAGTCAAATGTTCCGTAGAAGGAGCTCAGCACAAAAAATCCTGTACGCTGGGGGGCAGGACTTGTGTATGCTTCGCTTTGCGGTGAGAATTAGAAAGCCATGGCCAATACACGTGGGTAGCTTGGCCACAAACACCTCGGTACAGCAACGTTCAAGGGAGCGGAGCAGCAAAGGAACCCAGGGGTGTGCGCATGTCAACTGGACTTTTAACTTATTGCTATTGTGTCAGTGCACTTTACTGCACACCTGCATATACCCAAAGACTTAGTAAATTGGCCTAGTTTCACTTATATAAATACATATACATGTGGAGAAAGTGAGCTAATGCCATGGTTCCAGGTGTGAAAGGAAGTTCAGCTCCTCTGAAAAATCTCTACCCTCCTCTATTTCCCATATAAGCTGCTGTCAAAATAAAATAGAGTATGGCAAAAACTCTGAGCCTTAGAATAAAAGAAAAAAGGAGAAAGCGATTGCCTCATGTAAGGTAAACAAGGTAAGACCTTTTCGAAAGGGAGATGCACCGTTTTATGGGTGAGCTAATCAGGAGAGTAAACTGGCTGCAGACGATGTGTGTAGATGAGGTGCTACAGCATGTTAATTTAGGAGTTTGTGGATAAAGGCTTGTACCCAGAAAGGAAGGAAATTGCACATGAGATTGAAAGGCCAAAGCAATAAGGAGTTTATACCTGAAGTCTGAAAGTCTACATGAATGAGAATGGAGAACAGCACTAGGTACGCAGAGGCTGTAGGAAAAAGCAAACCCAGAAACATGCAGTCTGACCCCCCCCCCCCCCAAAACTCAGGGATATGGATGGGATGCAAATCCTTCCCCCTCCTCCACTGAGACATAATTATGCAGTCTGAAGAGAGATCGTTGCTGGTTTCAGTGCAACGAGAAACGCATGCAAGAGGGAGAAAGAGCCTCCTTCCTGGCTTTGGATGAGCTTTGCTTTTTGAATCTGGAAGCCTCATGTAGGAAGAGACAAAAATAAGCCATGCAAAATTTTTTCTGAAGCAAGGTGTGGGCGGCAGAGAGCCTGGCAAAGGGGCAGAATACCCGTCAGTCCCAACACAGCGGCAGGGTTCGATAGAGCTGGGAAACCAGGGAAGCAGCAATCCTCCTGGCACTGAAAATCGCTGACTGAACAAGCGTCTGGAAGCCTGCACTTTTATTTTACATGGATATGAACAGGGCCCAGCTGTCCCCAGAAACAGAGAGGAGGAGGTAGGGAGCTGCTGCTCGCTGTTATGAACACAGCCCTTGGACACCAACTGAGGTTGGAGGAAAGTCTGCACTGTTAGTCACTGTGCAAACGCGGAGAGACAGTCACTAAAGATCATCTACTGATTATCTAAGCAAGTAATCCTTGACTTGAAAGGAAGCAAGGTAATGACCAGGCTCTGAAGTAAGAAATCCAGGACTCCGATGGAAGGTGCCACCTGAGCTGGGGAAGATCTGGCTGTTGTTCTGGTTTTACCATTTTGTTCAGGTGAAGGGTCCAAAGAAAAATTCTTACAGGTCCTGTGCATAGCTGATGGCACGATGTTAATGGCACCGCTGCATGATTTCCTGTTTCTTACAGCCTCAGAGACAAAAAAACCCTCCCTGGGAGCACTTTTCCAATAACTGTTCTGAGCCGTGACATGGCTTTGAAATGGTGTGACTTCATTCTGCGCTTCTATCTGAATCCCAGATATGTCCTTAGAAAGAATTATGTTAATTTATATCTCATTAGTATGGTTACATAACTAAAAATATTCTATGGTAAAATATTTCAGAGTTAGAGAGAGCCAATTCGACACCAGAGGGAACAAAGCCTGTGTTCTGCAGCAGTCGGGGCCAACTGTTTGACATTAAACACAAACAGCTATTTTCCATCTCAGTGTAAAGGCTTCACATATTCTGGGGACTTCCAGCACTTATCATTCCATTAATATGGTCTAACCCATAGTAAGTTGTTATAGGAAGAAGTTTTTTTTTTTCCTCGTTTTTTTTAAATACCAAGAAGCCCAGTCCTCTTATAGGCTTTTGCTTGAACTGGATTTTATTTCTCTTTTAGCATGTGTTTCACTTCTCTTCACTGTTGGGACATGTAAAGCAGCAAATCTGCATGGGGTTAATGCCTTAGTACACTAAAAAAAGCAGAGGCTGGCAAGGAGGAGTGGGAGAAAGTAGATCAAGAGAGAGTGCTTTGTTCCAGTTCAAGTGTTTGAAGTATGCGAGAGAGACTCATGCTGTTATTGGAGGCTGAAAGACTTTTGTTAAAGGGATGGGATCTGATTTCATTTCAACTTAAAATGTAATATCTCTATTGACCAACCCGATAATGTGGAAAATGCCCTTTCTGCAGATATTCTCATGTATAGTCACCTCATTTAATCTCTTAATACAACATCATTTCAGATGATTGTGGTAACAGGTTTGTATTTGCAGAATTAAAACTTCCTTTGTCGTACTGAGAGTATTCAACTCTAGCAAATTGTTAACATCTCAGTCCTCATTGCTGTGGACATCATCAACAATCAATCACCTATGTCTTTTGTGCATAGATATATTGAACTTTGTTGGTTGAAGTATTAAATACATTTCCTCATATTGTTAGGGATATAACAGCTTTGGAACTATATTGGAGCATATGAGTTAGCTCTTGCTTCTTTTATGATGTGACCTAAGTTGGAGATGTCCACTTCTGTTTAATACAACGCGGTATTGCCCTTGCTGGTTGGGAGACGCTAGGAAGGCATGGAGGGAAGGGAGAGGAAGAGAGGCTTCTGCTTTCCAAGACAGACATGAACAGAGATTAGGGAGTCTCAAACATAACAGGACTTTAGAGGAAGGAAATTGCTTTGCAGCAGCTGATGTTTTGCCCAGGTTGGTCTAGATGTCTGCATATGCAAGCTAAGAGTGTGTTGTGTGTGTGTTTGTGCTGAAAGTGCTCCTTTGCGAAGCCGGAGCCCTTTGCACTGCCTGGTCACTGCCGTGTTGAGCTGCCACAGAGTCCGTGAGAGCCTGAGCCTGCAGAAGTGCCTGGGGAGACCTGAGGTTTTCAACATGAGTCTTTGGGCACTGGGTCCTCAGCTCAGTGTGAGCCTTGAGGAGAGGGGACAAACCCAGCGCTCCCAGGGTGATGTCTTGCCTTGCTGAGACCAGCTGAGCACGAAGGGCTGCAGACGAAGGCTGAGCTTCGTGCAACTATCAAGAACGATGTAGTAAAGCGACTTAGCAGAAATAGCAAGGCTAGCGCTTGTCTGCCTGACCAAAGAAGAGACATTAGATAGAAAGAAGAAGGGATCTGCAATATGAAAATCACCAGAACTTCTCAAGAGTCATATTTTTGTTTGCTTGTTCATTACTGGGGAAGGTGAGCAGTTCAGGCTTGGCAGTTTAGCACTTGGAGTTGTCATCTTCTCATTTTCATGTGCTTCAGTACTTTGTAATCTTGGCAGAAGAAAGGTGCTGAAGGGGGCTATTCCTGAGTTTCCAATTCTTGTATTTTCAGTGTTGATTAGACAAGAAAATCTTCTACAAGCCTCTTCTTGTTAGATTCTTCAGTTCTATTTCAGGATCAAATAGGCTTTAAAACAGGTCTGGATAAGCTCGCAGGCTTAATCTGCTTGAAAGGTATAGATTGGGCAATACCCCAGGCACAACCATAGATCATGCTGTGTATCCTGGGTAGCCCTCCTGTCCCCTGCAGGCAGCTCATAGGCATTTTTGGAGCTTGCCTAGGACACGCGTGTTCTGCAACTGGCTGTGCAGCTTGCAGAGCACGGTTGTACCTGAAGGCAGTTGTTTAATGGAAACATTCAGCTTGCATTTTCTGCTACTAATACTTTAGTGGGATCAACATTATTGAAGCTAATTAGAATTCAGCGAGAACTGATTGTTCGTTAGAGAGAGGAAAAAATGTTCCATGGAGCCTTGGGTTTGGTAGAACTATTTCATATAATTAAGCAGTTCTACATCTTGGCATTTTATCCCTCTTGTTATCATTGCACTTTGTTAATAAGTTTTTAATTGCAAATTATCTCTATGACACAAATTACACAGTGTTTACTGATCAGCAAAAATGCCACGATAACCAGCTTGGGTGCCAAGCCTTTTGAAAATAGTAGCTGCCAAGTTCTCTCTCTAACGTGGTTTGGCATTGAAACATCGCCAGGTTACTTAAAATATGTTGACCTCCAGTTTAAAGCATGATGGACTGCACAAATTCTTGGCTAAGACTTCAGGAATAGAGAAGGAATAGCTTTCATCCCCAAAAGACATTCAGTTATATGTTGCAGACTGGCAAGTTTATCTGTGTTTGTCAGATGTTCTGTTTTATATTCTGCCTTGCATCTGTGTATGCTGTACACATCTCACAGTCATGAAAAGGGGCCATTAATACAATCATTTAAGGTTTTTGGATATTCACATTTACCTTTATTGTTCAGGCACCTGGCTCAAATTCAGTCATAATTTATGTTAGGATTCATTTTGTTTGGGTTTGTTAAATGAAGTGCCTAGGCTGACTAAACTCCTGAGAAATGTCTGCCTTCTCTTCACAAACGAAAGACTAAGAAAGCTTAAGAGAGAAAGCCCCTTCCTCGCTCTTAAAACCTTTCCTTATCACCTTCAGGTCCAAATGGAGACTCCAGAATTCAGTTGTATAACTGGTTTATTCTACAATATATGAAGGAAATTTGTGAATATCTATTCGTGTTCAGCTGTGTGGTTTCTGTTGAAGTGACTGAAAATAAAGTATAATTGTCATTATGTCAAGCTACCGTAAGACAAACAGTTTACTGTATCCTGCTTTCTGACCCCTGGAAAAACACAACCCTTTTCTCAAATAGTCTAGGGTTTTAGATGAGATTAGTTGATTAGCTATTAACCTCAAACACTGGTGTTTGTCCACAGTCACTGGAAAGGAGATGAGGCTGGGATCTCTTTGACCTACAAGACTGATGATATCGCAGTCATTAAGACCTGAATTCTTGTCCCACTCTGTTGATATTTTTGTGAGATCTCAAGCAAACGTTAGTCCTTCCTGCTTAAGTGACTGCATCTTTAAAATATTTAAACACTTTTCACTAGGGCACTTAAAAATAAGTTGACAAGAGGTATGCAGCTCTCCTGGAGGCTCTTGGTGCTCTTCTGCCCTCAGCAAGTTGCATGTGGCCTCTGATCATATGAGGCACGCTCTCCAATTTTCATAGCTTAACTTTAAACTATTTAAAAGCAAGTGAAGTCATTCCAGTCTTAGTTAAATTGAATGTGTCTGTTTCTTTGTCAGATTATAAAAATATGTGTCTTGTGCATATTTTTAACAGGGAAAGATTCTAAGTCCACTTTCAAGTACTGCAGTGTAAATTACAATCCCCTTAAGTCAATGTCGGCTACCCTCAACTGCCAAGATACACTCCTGGGCCTCATTCCTTCTCCGAGGTAAAACTTATCAGAAAATAATCTCTTAGTTCAGGTAAACTGAGATACCAGATATACAAAATACTGCTGGATTTTACCACTTCTTTTCTGTAACTTGGATTGTATTTGGTGACTAGGGTCTCCTTGCCTTGCACTGTCTGATGAGAAGGGCCACAGAGCTTTCCTGCGGTCAGATTTTGCTCATTGCCCTTCTTCAGCCCTCTGCAGTTGTAAGTCTCCAAAGGACAGAACTGTAGCATAGCAATCTCTGTCGTTCAATCTCTAGTCTTCTTTCAAAAGGACATATTATTTAGACAAAACTGAGCTTTGTGTGAATGAAAGCTATGGATACTATTAAAACACAATATTTTGTTTCAACTGTAAATCAGTTTTACTAAAAGAACTTGTTTAACACATTTAATCCCCGTTAAATGCCCCTTGTATCAAACATGTGCACACAGCGGTTTGGTTCATTTATAGAACACGGGTCTGTTAAGACTAATTTGCTACTGCTTTTTTCCAGCACCTACAACTTCATTCTTTCTTAAAATCCAGAAGCCTCTTTATACTACCCCTTCGAATCAGAGGAAACTGCTGCTTTCATGTCATCTTCATTAGCTGTTTCTCTGCATTTTTCCAATATATTTACTGGAAACAAACATCAGCGTTACCCCAGCAGAAGATTAAGGTTCATCCGCTTGCGGGATAGTGGTAAATGTGTGAGACAGACACTGGGAAGGCTGCACTAAACTACTGCTGACGTATTTTTGATCCTGTGTCTCAATAAGCAGGCACCAAGAAAAGGCTCTACAAGGTGCTGGAGGAGGAGAACTTGGTTATTTGAGCTTGACATGATTTCATTTATTTTTCCTCATATTTACCGGTGGATTATGTTCCTGCTGTAGTGCAAAGACGTTCAAGACTGCGTCCTCCTATTATCTTTCCGTGTCCTCTACAACACAGCATGCGTGTGTGTCTTCACACACCTCCTAACATGGCTTGGATTTTAACTCCAAGTCAAGGGAGCAAGTCTGCAAAGTCAGTCACTAAAGCGGATTGGCTTGAACATGAGCTGGGTTTCTGCCCCAGGGCCAGGAAGGACAAAACTTTGTTTCTTAAGAAAGAGAAGAAGAAAGAAGTCCTTGGGGCTTCTCCAGTGAACCCCCTTAAGACATAGCAATAAACACATATGCAAGCCTGGTCAGTTATTTATTCAATGTTCTCTGAATGCATATAAATATTGTGAAATAACAGGTAACTAACAAGTGAAGATAGGTTTGTCATGACAGTCAATATCTTTTATTAAGTCAAACAATATAGCTGGTAGAACCAGATGAACTTCTGGGCATATAATTCCTTCTTCAGGTCATCACAACTAACACGCATCTCCTATAATCAGCTGAGCTTCAGGATTGAACCTCCATACCTAAAATCTTAAAGTTCACAGGGATGTGAGGCCAGGAGAATGTGCAGATAATCTGCAGAGCTTATTTTAATCTCCAGTAAGATAGTGATTGATTTTTATTTCCTATGCCTGATTTTGCTATTTCCATTTCAGAGAAAATGATGTAACATTAACTACTGCCTTAATATCATACTTTATTTCCTTTGACTCATTGCAGGATCAGATTCCCCAGTCAAGGCCGAAAACATCTCTTTAGGAAACATAGCTGGCAAAAACTATCTGCAGGTAGACTTACCTCAGCTTGTGATAGAATAGTAGTATAAAATATTGAATACAAAGGGCAAGAAAACAAATGCAGATATAGCCTCATCTCATTACAATATAACTAATGGCTATCACTCATCAGACTGGAATTATTGCCCATGGGATAATTCTGTGAAAATCTAAGACTTTTAAAATACCGGAATAGCATGTGAAAAGAGCTCTGCAGAAGGTAAAGACATCCCGCTCCATTAGCATTCCTAGAAGGTCAAATAACTAAAAGTGACAAATACGATGTTTGAGTTCCTTTAAACTGGGTGTAATGAATTAGATCAGAAGTGAAAACAGTTGCTTAAGTACTTGATGTTAAAAGAGGAAGCACACCCTGCAAGCCATTATCATGTGCCCAGGATAAATTTTTGTAGTAGTGTCAATCTATTAGTCATCAAGAGTGCAAGTAAAGCATTAGTCACCGACTGCTCAGAAAATTATATGTTTGAAACAGAAAGGGTAACTAGCCGTAATTTTTCTTAAAGGGCATCCTTTATTTTCTTCAAGGAAAACTAAATGATTGAAATAGTAAAAACTTTTGCAGAGTCAAACCTAAGAAATATGACTGTTGATATAAACACTGCTTTAGTGCAGAATTCAGCCTGAAGGCCACCTAATCTCGTAACAAAATTAACCCAAAAGTCTAAAAAAAATTATTTTATGTTGTCATGAGACTGCGTTGTACATCTAGAATATAAATCATGCACTTACTCCAAATTTATCTTCTTGCACTGATAACTCCAGTAAGGAAAGGGCATAAGGCAAAAAATTTCTCCAAGGCACATCTCTTAAAAAGAAGCGGAAAGCATGCATTTCCCAGAATGAATGGACATGTTATTGTGCTTGTAATAGTAAATATAGCAGTAACTGTTGGCACAATGCTTGTTGTAGTTTTTCAGAATTTTCTTAGTTGCCCTTGATAGATTGTCAGATGCAGGGCAGCATGCAAGCAGAGCAGATATTTTAAAATAAACCCTGGAAGCATAGTTTCTAAGAATAAAATTCTTGAAATATTTTTTTGTAGCTAATCAGTATAAAAAGTTGTCTGTAACAGGAGCAATGAAAGTGTACCGTTAATTCTGTCCACAGTCATTTATATAGACAAACTGATTGTGATACCAAATCAAATAGAACTATTTCTCAGATACACTGAGGGCTAAAATTATATATCCTGGTAGGATGAAAGTGTCACAAGTTACCAATAAGAAGTTTCTCTTTCATTTTGGGAAAATGGCATAGACTTGCCTGAAAATGATGCGTTTTCTCTGCAGCTACTGAGCCAGCAAAACAGGAAAACAGCTGAATGTTTCATTATGATGCGGTTTAAAGGAAAACTTTTCTTTCTGTTCAGACATAAAGATACAGATACAGATTGTTTCTTTGGGGAATCTTCTGCACTGAAAGATTGAGTGAGTATGTGCTTCAGGAACCTTGCATGAGGAAATGGTGTCATGCTTTGTCTTCCAGTGCTCGTTCTCTTAATTTTTTTAAACCTATAGAATTTATTATGCCCAGTCCTACTTCAAATGCAGCAATAGAAACAGAAATTTCCATTTATAAACCAATTTTGTTGGAAAGCAAAAACTTAATATATGCAGCTATTGTAAGATGTAAACTTAAAATGAAAGTTAATATCTATGACAAATGGAAAGCATTTGTTAATTGCTTTTTAATGATGCATTAATATTTATTTTAAATTATGCATATGGATTTTAACCATAAAATGAAGCTTTAGATAACTGTGTTATACAGAGAAGTGGAAGAACAGCAGAAAAATTCAAAAATCAATGCCATGCAAAAGGAAATGAGTTTACCTAAAAATATCTCATAAATAAAATATTTTCACTTATTTTTCATGTGGTACCACCTTATTTCCTTCCAAGACATGTAGTCATTCTGATAATGGAAGTTGCTGCCGTTGATTTGCAAGAGCTGTGGAGGACTCTACTTTCCTTGCTGTTTTTTGTAAGACAGCAAGAGATTTGGAAAAAAGCATACGTTTTATTTTAAAGCTCACGCAAACCCAGCTCAGCGGGCTGATTCTGCAGTCTCTCTTCCACAAAGCAGAAAGGAGGTATTATAGTTTATTAAAAAAAACATCATATCAGGCAGCCTCAAAATTCAAAGACAAAGCCCCCCTCCCAGTTTGAAAGCTTAGGTCTAAACTAAAGTCTGGCTAGTCTTGAAACCAAAAGAATGGAACAGAAAATCCTTAAAGAACCTGTGTCCTCTGTGTTATGTCAGTTTTTCAGATCAAAGCCACTGCAGTCTCTCAGATTTCCCAGGGATAAGAGAAATGCTGGTAAGACCAGATCAGCCATGCACCTCTCCAGTGGCCACAAAAATCAAGGCTATGGCTGGGAAGAAGCTTCGTCTGCGACCACAGCTACAACTGGCCAATAGGTCTGTGAAACGACCTTGTGGTTTGCAGGGGTTGCAGATGTGGACTCCCTGGAAAAGGCCGGCTGCTTGCAGTCACACGAGTGAAATGAGCCCGTAGAGCCTTCTGCTTCTCTGAAACCTTGTATGAACATGGTAAGTTTTGCTCTTTGACTTGATTATGTATCAAAATATAAATACACCACCCACAGCAGTTTTTACTAGGATTTTTTGCTGACCATGAGTTAAAAATAAGACATGGAAGGTTTGTGTTTTTTTCTTTTCTTTCTCTTTTTTTAGTTAGGATTTCCGTGCAGGAGTCATGTGAAGCAAATGGCTATATGCCATTTTGTCTGGACCATCAATTACAGAAACAAATAATATGAATGTAAAATTGTGATTTTTTAACTTGTAAACTGAAATAAAGATGTAACATTTTTACAAGCAGCAATTAACCCATGGATCCTTGAATGGGGAGTGCCCAAATCTGGAATAAAAAATGCTGTCAGCAAATCTGATTCCACGAATAACTCACGCTTCTTATGATTTCCTCCTAACATAAGACTTCCTAGCTCATTTCACTTGGCTTTTTTAAAGGTATTCTGAAAGTGTGTGGAAAGCAGTGAACCCTGGAAGTTTGTTCCTCAAAATTCCTTCTCTCTTTGTTGTCCATAGGAACTCCCTGAATTGTCCTTCAAAGCCTGCCAAAGCCTGTGCCTCATCTTGCTTCAGCACATTTCCATAGGAAAAGCCTGAATTAAAATAATAATAGACCCTAAACATCCTCTTCAGCCACAGGCAAGTCCAGGGAGTGTCCTCTTAAGAAACAGCCTTGGGGCAGTAGGGGTGATTAATGCTGCGATGGGGGTCCCAAAAGAATTTTTTCCCTAATTAAAATATGCTCAGGGTCTCCAAGGACGCATGCTGGCATTCGCAGGAAGCAGCAAGCCACTCCGCTCCCACACCCTACCTGCCCCGTTTCCGTTTCTCTGCAGTCATTTTTAATCTGTTTCTTTAGCATGACAGTGTTTTCTCTACACATTTAACCGTACAAGGGCATTGAAACTATATTTGGTGCTCTCTGTTTTCTTTCTTGCCACAGTTTAAGGTAAAGGGCTGACATACTCACGTGGATGCTGTAGTTATTTTCTCCTTAACATACCTCTTTCTTCAGAGTGTATAAATCAGGAGCTATTTGGCAGATATTGGGAACACACTCATTAAACCAAGCTTTAGTACGTAATTCCAAATTCTGATTAATTACCAGATGTGTTCCTCCTTCTGCAGTAAAATTATGAAGCTATGGTTTCAAAGGCAAGTTTAGGAGTGATAGTCCCACATGCAAGATTCAGTGAAAATGAAGTGCAGACGTAACTAGTGTTAACTACACCACTGATGCTGAGCACTTTGGGCAATCTCTGCAGTGGTGAGGCTTGAGAAAGCTACAAATTTAGCCAAAATCTGAAGGTATTCTGTTTCAAACCTTTAGACCCAATAGATCATTTTCACTTCCATTGACAATGGATGATAGCCTTCATATAGAGATACTAAGGTGAGAGATTTATTAGATAGAATAATTAGAATTATATTTGCGTGATTGAATTGAGGAAGCTGTATTATATGTTTCTGTGCCTAGCATTACATTAGAACAGTTTTCTTCCTTGTTCAGAATTGATTAAATCCATTTATCATCTCCTAAGTTCATGCTAAACTCATTCCATCTGCATTTTCTTTCTCTTCATGCACTTTACACCATGAGAAAGACAGAACATTGGAAAAAGTGAATAAATATCTCAGTAAAACCCAAGTGTTCAACCCAAGTCCTTAAACACAAGGGAGAAAAGAGGAGAAGGAAAACGGGCTAAATTCCCGGGTTACATAAGCTGACATACATCTAGTTGGAGATGCTTAATTTTCCTCTTGCCTAGGCAGTTCAGGGATTTCTCTGCAGAAACCAATGGAGTTTGGTCTAAGTAAAAATGGAAACAGTCTGTCTGAGTTATAAATGGCACTTGCTGCAAGTAGCATACAAATAATGAGAAACAAAATTCCTACCATCAGGAACTGAAAGGAAGGAGTCTGTGGAATAGAGAACAGAGAACAGTGATGGCTCTGTCATAAAACAAAAATGGACTATGGTGTTTACAGAATAACAATTTATTTCTTAGCATTTTCTAAAATCCCACCAGTTTTACTTATAGCCAATAGCCATTGTCAGCCTCGACACCTCTGTGTCTAGCTCCACTAATAGTCACATGAAGATTTCCTCTGTGGAGATGATGGCTATGAGGTGTATGCCTCTGCTGTAAATCTGTTTCTGCTGGGGTAGGAACGGCTGTTGGCAAAATCAGCAGGATTTATTATCATAGAAGCATGGTAATATAGGCTAGAAGGGACTGTGAGCGGTCATTGAGTCCACTGAGTCTTGCTCAAAGCTATCCAAAGCTATGACTGGATTGTTGCCAACAAATTATTGTAATTAGATTATTCTTGTAATATAAAGTCAGCACAGACTTCCCCTTACTAAATTTAAGATCTTCCATTCTTATACACCTTCCATAGAAAACAGTATTTTGGGCTTATGTTTTCTGGTGTTTATTTATAAGTAAGAAACTAAGGAGATTTCTAAAAAAAAATCTGTGTCTCTTCAATTAGCAAGAGACCTACAAGGCATCTCATAAATGCCTCTGCGCTTTGTATATAATATTAGATGGAAGTATTAAATTGCAAATTGCAAATGTAAATGTATTGCACATGGCAGGTTGTAAATCTAAGAGAGAGAGAAGGGAATAAATACGGAAACCAAGCTGGATGTTTGTTTTTGAAAGGGCTGGCTTTAGAAGTGCGAGGATGTTTTTGGTTTACGATCAAGAAGGCACTTGTGTCAGAAGCACTGCACCACTTCACAGAAACATGATTTTCTTTGAAAAAACAAGCTGAGTTTCTAAAAATCTTTGAAGGCGACCTGTTCTTAACCAAGTAGCAGCAGAGAAAGCTATTTGAGTAAAACTAGATTTCTGTTTACGGGGCCAGCACCAAGGGAAACGAGGCACCCTGAGCTGGCCAGCCCCAGGCAACGACGGGCTGCAGCTGGGAGCCGTCGGCTGGGTGCTCCTCGTGGAGGGGGGGGGCACAGGTAGAGGCGATTTCCTGGGGCAGCTCTTTAAGCCGGTGTGCAGGGAGGTTGTTTTTAGGAACTATAATGAGAAGAGAGGAAATTTTGGTTATGTGTCTTGAAGACTGGCAACCTGAGGAGATGTAGGTACAGCAGAAATCTTTCCTGAGTGGGAGGACCAAGCCTGCTGCTCCTATGCTGGAATCAGCAAGGAGTTGCTTACGGGGAACTGATTAGCTCTCTGGCAGTGCTTAAGTGATGTCCTTATTAAATTTAGAGAAATGAGAATTGCCTTTCCCAGGATGACAGGAGAATGACTCCTTGTGACTGGTCAAACAAAAATTCTTTGACAGCTAGAGCTGAAGATTTCTTTTAGAAAAAAAATGTGCATAGAAGAGCACGTTCTGGATCTGACAGAACTCAATACTGATTAAAAAAAAAATTTCTTTTTCAATGAGAAAATTCATTTGTTTCATTTGTGCTTCAGTGATTTCCCCTTGCACAAACACAGGCAATTTGGAGCTTACAGTCCCTTCCCTAACATGCTACCTAATTATGAACTGAAGGTGTTGAGCTAATTCAAGAATGATTGCAGTTGAACACCTGATCTGCCTTAGCAATTGAAATGTGTTTTGCTTCTCCTACAAGATGGTGGAAGACAAATGTAACTGTTGTGGCTGACCATGGAGCGTTACACTGTGGAGGCTGCCCTTGCCTCGTTCTTCCCTTTGCAGTCCCACCATCGGCCTGTGTGGAAAAACAGAAAAGTTAAAAAGAGGAGGGATGCTGCTTCATGCTGCAGCCTGGGCTCTTCAGCAACATGGACTCAGAAAGGTTTGCCTAATTGTAGCTAAGAAATTGGACTTAATATTTTGAGATTGCAATAAAGCACTGCAAAAATCATCCCTGCTTTCCACAGCATGCCATGCAGGAGCTGCCCCCCTCTCCCCCCCCCCCCTTTAATGAAGGGCTGTTTTTTGACCACCTGTAGTTTGTTTTGAACAGCCCTAAGACACGAGGGTAGGACTTGCTGTTACTTTGAAAGTGTTATATTTGGTAAGATACGGCTTTCTTAAATGAAAAGCTGCTCTACTGAAGGTGGTCCCCCTCTCTGCTGCTTAGGCCCTGTTTAAAAGGCTGCTCCAGAGAGGCACGTGGACTCCAAGTGAAAAACAATAGATGTGGGTCTGTTTCCTTTTGTTCCCCTCCTAATTAGTTATAGTTAATTATAATACTGCTAATCTGTAATCATGTCCCAAGGTATAATGAATATGAATAAAATAATAGAGTATTATTTTATGTGAATAAAATAGTAGATGTCACATTCCTGAACACTAAGATCTTGACCTAACAATTTCTTGTGCACCTAAAGAAGTGGATATATGTTCAGCTGCTACCTTGAATTGTGTTGTTAGGTGCCTAATGCTCCTGTTTATACGAACCTGCCATATTCAGAACGGTTTTCAACAAGCGGAATTCCACTATGCCTGTGTTTTTCCCTCAATGTAGGGGAAAAATGCTGTACCAAACACCCATAATAAGGGCCAAATCATCAAAGACAAGTAGAAACAGGGATGTCAGGGACAGGAAAATAGAACAAAGGAACTAACTACCCCTTCATTCCTGTTAAGCCATAATATAGCAAATGGGATTTTAAAAAGGGGGGAAAAAGTGTATATATATACTTAATGAAAAGTACTCTCTGTATTTTTCTTTTTTTTTTCCCCTCTGTATATGTCACAACTAAAGGGTTACAGTGGTGTTGAAATTTATTCTTTCCTCTATTGAGGAAGATGCTGTTGCAGATTTGCCTGTTTATTTTTCCCACCTTCTTGCTGCACGTCACATTGGAAAGGAATAATAGTATTTTCGATCCTTTGGGAGGAGGAGAAGGGAAGCTGGTGTTTCTGTAGGAACAGGTAGAAGAAGGCTGTGTAACTCAGCTCAGATAACTCTTTAAACTATAAGACTTTCATCTTACAAACTCTGGAGCGTATGTCATAACTTCATTACTTATTAAACACATTGAAATAAACAGAACTAGTAATGGAAGAAAAATAAAATATGCTTGGGAGCATTTGAAAGATCAAGGCCTACGTTTGGTCTGACGCTGCGTAACCCAGAGCAGTTCACAAGGTGTTCTTGGGTTGGATTATTGGACTGGATTATTTCATAGCCAGGCCTGACCCCATCGGGAATATTCTGGGGTAACAGACTAACTTGCAATACCAAAGTCTAATGCACACTGAACGAAGAGCTGTAACTTAGTCTAGGAATGAGGTTTTGTTATAATGCATCCAAATACAAGTAAAAGAAGGTATTAGTCTAAAAGTCAATACAGCGAAGTGATGCCTAAAATGAGGAAGCGTTTTGGGCACAGGTTAGACAAGTTCTCCCGTTGCCTGTTGGAGAAGACGTTTCCCAGTGTTTAAGTCCATATTAGATTTCCATTACTGCAGCTAAATTAACGGAGCCCTAAGAGGTGTAACTGTTGTAAAAGCAGCTATTTGCAACGGCCTCTCCAGGAGAGCTTATTTTGTGTTTTAGAAGTGGTTTTACATACCAACGTGAGGTGCAGCTATGCTTTTCTGTTTGCATCCATGTGGGCTGGCTTCTGTTTTTAAAAATGCTGGCTTTTCCATGGCTCCAAAACGCTCTATGTTAGAGGGATTCTTGGTTTCAAAAGCTGATTTGAATTAATACTGTGATATAATCAAACATTTGTCCGCTGCAAAAGGCGTGATGTTTTACCCACTTTGCTATGGATGTACATCAAAAATGGCACAGATATAGTTATCAGACATTAAAAATGTGCAAGAATTTACTAAGGGAAAATCCAAGTAAAGGAGCCCAAAAAGCTGCTTCTGTCTGGCGGGGGGGGGGGAAGAAAAAAAGCTTAATCGTTCCATGGCAGGGAAACTGGCATTTTCGCTAATAGCACTGAACTGTGATTCTCACCTTTTCTTAAGAAAAGAAGCAGCATGCTCCATATGACAGTCTGCTTGCTTTGGAAAAAACATTTGTTTAAAAGATCTAGTTAATACAGAGCTGTTAATTATCTGACCACTAAATCAGTTGGCTTCTACTGAGCACCCACTGGGGACTAATTTTAAATTCAATTAGCACACAATTTAAAGGAATATAGCTGAGAGATTCTAGAAGGCTACAGAGATATGAAATAGGGTTTTGATAAGATACGTTTAGGAAAGAGAAGCTTCTTGTCTCAACTTCAAGGTTTTGAGCCAGGAGGAACTCCACAGGAGAAATGAAAATTACCTTTGAATGCCAGTACACAGATGAGTTCTTCATATCAATTCTAATTTTGTTATTTCAGATAAAATGTTAATCATCCAGAATTTGAACTAACCAATAAGAAAACCTGAAGTATTAAAAAATTCAAGGGGTATATTTGTAAGTTGACGCGATGTTGAATTCTTTAGGCACTAGCTAAGACTTTAAAATGTCAAAAAGGCCACTTCCACCATCTTCACCCAGTCAAAAACAAGGCATATAAGAAATCTCATCGAGTGCCCTGATTTCCAGACTGCTTTTGCAAATGCAAGAAATCTAGATAAGTACCCAAAAATCAGGGGACTGGCTATATGCATTTTACTCCACAGAAGTGCAGCCATTTTTAATTGAAACTACTGGTAGGATTATGGAGGTGGAGAATAGATGGTTTGGCTCAGGCTACTTTCTCTCATGATGATCATTCAGAAGCACCACCACCGTGAAGCGCTCTCTGTATCGACTCCTAGCATGTCTGCCCTGCAGCTGCAGCAATGACAGCAATGTTTACATACTCAAACTACCATTAAACTTGCATTTTTTAAGACCTCTTCATAAAATCTGTTTTACAGAGATTATAGACTGCGTAGCAGACTTCTAACAGAGTCACTGAAGCAGTATGGGGATATGTGTATTATCCATTAAATGACAAATGTGTCATTTATGAGAATCACATATTAAGGTCTTATTGCTTTCCTGTAGCCAGAAATAGGTAAGACGGAGCCGTAGGGTGCGCTCGCAGCGCGGTCTCGTTCTGTGAGCTGGGCGAAGAACTGCGCTGCTAGCTACTCCTGTGCAGCAGCTCTCTCGAGGCAGTTTGTGCACCTTGTCTAGGGCTTTTAGTTAGGATTTTCCAAGATTCTTAAAAGTTTGAGGCACTCAGCTCTTGGAGTTTGGTGGGATATGAACGCTTGAATCTCTCTGAAGTTGTAGCCTTTCAGCTGGTTATTCCTGCTGTTCTGTTTAACAAGGGGTAAAGTCTCCTTACTTGGAGAGCTCTGGAAATGTGTGTAATGCTTTGAATTCTTCTGCTGGTTTAGCAATGCGTGTAGCAGCAGACACGGTAGGGCACAAGTGGTTACCACAGAAATGCATCCTGTAGTGTCACCACAGGAGACAGCACCAACCTCTCCCTGGCTTCTCTCCCTCCTTTCAGTCTCACCTGTTTTTTTCTGACGTTGTAATCGCACTTCAACGCTGAAATCAGAACTAAGCACGCAACTGACGGCAGAAGCATGGCTCTCTGAGCCACTCTTCGCTGCCTTGGTTGTAATACGCGGTTTCTTTGAGGAGGGAAGATTGACGCTTCCTCTCTGCTCCTGCAGCTGTCCATCTGCTGAAGGACAGATGTGTTTCACTGAAAGAGCTGGTGTAAGGCACCTGGAGTATTGCCTAGCTATTGGAAAGATATACAGGTTCACTTCGTTTATGTGCTACGCTTGCTTGGGTGTGGTTTTGAATATTTGCATTTTAAGATAAACTTTGATATAGATCAGAGAATTGCTTAGAAATGCCTGTGTTGAAATGTGTAAAGAGCTTTCCTTCTGCCCGTGGTCTCAGCACTCATCTTGTTCACAGCTGCCAGCCTTAGTGTTAGTAGCAGTTGGGGCTAAAAAAGGTAGGCTGGGTTGGTAGAAATGTTTCTGTCGCATCACCCATGTAGCCCTAAGGCATAACGACAGAAAAGGTGGTGTGGGCCTTGCTGTCAGTGCGTTGGCCCCCAGGCTCGCGCTGGGACAGCCTGGTGAAGGCCCTGGAGAGCGAGACCGCGGCTGCGGTTGTCAGTGCGGTGCCGGGCTCGCTCCAGCCCGGACGGGTACTGGCTGTGCCGCGCGACGCCGAGGTGGGATCTGCGGGCACCGTGCCGTGGCGCTCGGCTGCTGCTCGCTCCGCTCCGCCACGCTGGAAGCAGCGTGCAACTTATGTGGTTTTGGTTGCCTATTAACTGCCATCACAAAATGAGTTAAAGTGGGGGAGAAAAGTTTAAAGAGTCCAATTAGTTGAACTTGCATGATTTTTCATGAGCTACGGTTCACGTCTGCTTCAAGTCTTCATCCCTGCAGAAAACCAAATGTTACAATGCCCAGACAGCCCGTCCCTTGCTGCAGTATAACTTCTAATCAGTGTATATTATTTTGATTGTATTGTTTGCCTTAATTTCTTTCCATTCCGTATTACTTTAATTATCCGCTTCTTTTTCTGTTTTGATTTCTGTGTATGTTTTTTTGCAAACTCCTGGGGAATTACTGCAAATAGAACCTTATTTAAGAAATGGAATTTTATTTTAAAAAGCCCAGCAAAATAACTACAATTACATTTAAAACTTTTTAAAGGATGCCAGTTTTCCTTCCTATACTTTTCTGGCACAAATCCATTCTGAAACAGTGCTTGCCAACTCATCTTAATTTTAGATAATTACATTTTTGCAGTTTCTAATTTGTTAATCTATAGTAATTCTCTTGTGATTTTTAAAAGGCAAAAGGGGGAGTAAGGAAAGCTGATTTGTGATCAGAGTTCTCCCAACTATAATTAACTGCATCTGAAAAACCATAATTGATGCTTATATAGCTTCCCAATAGCATCTCTTGAATTGGAACACACAGCATTGTATACCGTGCTTTCTGCTCTGAAAAGATTGATTTGCAAGCCACTTTCAATCTGTTGCTAAGCAGTTAGTGACGGCACACAGTAAAGTCCTCAAGGACAATACAGAACAGCCAGAATGTTTTTCTCAGTATCAAACCTTTTTTTCCCTTTTTTTCCCCTCCTCGTCTCCTGAAATATTGCATCAGTTGCTCCTTAATCAAAGTATAAAAAATGTTGCCAAGGCAATGCCACATTTAGTGCCACAGATCTCGGCAGATAAACCTGTACTGGGAACTACAAATTTTAGAACTTTCACACTAGGCAACAGAGGTGTAATGTGTTTTTGTTGTCACTGGCATCTTTATTTAAACTCAGGTTTTAGTTTTGGTGGTGGGGGGGGTGGTGGTGGTGTTTTTTTTCCCTCCTCCTTGCACTCATTTAAATAGGGTTAGTAGAACAATGGTAGAACAAAGTAGGCTTTCTTTAGATAAACCCAGTGAATGTGGGTTTACTGATCTTTTTGTCTGAAAAGTGAAAGCAGCCATAGGAAGAACTAGCCTAGCAATGCTTTGTGTTGTAACATGAGAAATAAGTCTGTGCAGAGATGCAGTATACGATGCAGTGCTTTGCATCTATGCCAGAAAACAGGAGCTACTTGTACGTCACTCTTGCATCTTTTTCTCTGTGCTGATCTTAGGAGTGTATTTGTACAGAACGAGAATATGAATGTTAAACGTAGCCTGGAAATAGAATATTCTTTCAGAAGCCTGCTGTTCCCCTTAGGACCATGGAGGGGAAGAGAGAGAGAGAAAGTGTGTGTCTAAGGCAGAGGCATGATTCCGGCATGCAAAAAATAAATCAATGAAGCCATTAACCTGTATGCATTTTCTTTATGTGAAGATGCAAATTGAAAACCAATCTTTAAAAAGACATTCTAAACAATTAGGTCAGAAAAGGGATTGAATACTAAACTCTCTGCTTGCCTGGCTTTTCTGTTCCACTTTGTAATGAGATTTTAATAAAAAGGCAAAAAAGAATGCCAGCTGAGCTGGCACATCTGACATTTTGATAACCTTGTCAATAATACAGTTATTTTATTGGCTTTAAGCAGCTGCAGAACTTTTCCTTATTGTTTAGCTGTCTGTTCATTCTATTTCTGTCTTGTTGATAACAGTAAAAAGAAGATGAGTAACAGTGGCAAATCAATAGAAAGGCATGTTTCTTCTTATATGACCATGAATCCAACTCTTCAAACTACATCTTAAGGCTCCAGGCTCTCTATTTCATCATAAATAGATATGCAGGAAAAACCACCTGAATTTAGCTGTTGGCTTAGGGTTTTAAAAATGTATTTCTTCCCAGGTTTTCTCTCTTCTAAATTAAGTTTATATTTAAAGCAAAGCACAATGTTATTTAAGTGAGGGACAAGCTTTTAAGCTTCAATATAAGCATCTGTTGGACGGGTGACCACTAAAAGAGCTTACATCAGTGTTCAACCTTGTGACAGCAGACAAGAATCTTTACTGCTATTTTATGAGGTTGCATTCCTGTTTGAAAGGTAAAATGAGGACTTCTGTTTTTTCCCCTTCTGGCTGGGTCCTAAAAAAAGGAGCTGAAGGTGAGCTTAAAAGAAATAAAAATTTTCAGGAATATGTGCAATGTACTACATCTAGGCAAGCAAATTTGACAGATACAGCATGGCTATGGTACAGCTGGCTGAGATGTAGCGCTTGAGAAAGTGATGTGGGAATCGCTGTGCCTTGCAAGAGGAGTGAGAATCATGTGAAACTCTAAGACAAGTCCTTAAATAGAACCGGAGAAATAGAGATTTTAGTTGGTGACTGAGCAGAACAAGGCAGAAAAAACGGCTATGACTTTTTTTTCCTGCTCCTGAGTCCTGCAGAACAGGCAGCAGGGGGAACACTTTGCTTCAGGTCAACTCTGAATCATTTTTCTTTGCCTCAGAAATATATGCATATATTTTTTTTCAGATTTAGAACATTGGAAAATTTCTGTTTTAATTGAATCAATTTTTAAACAAAAATCCTATTTAAAAAATTAACTGATGAAATAAAATATTTAAACATTATTAAAATATCAAAATTAAACACTGCAGCACCTTTTAAATTGACTTCCTTCACTCCCATTTCTGTGTGTCTCCTCCCCCCCGCCCCCTCCTCTTGCATCAATTTTGACTAGCTTTAGATGCTTTGATTTAGTTCTCATCCCTGAAAGTCCAGGTTTTAACAAATGTATTGTTCCGCTTTTAGAAGGAGTGAAATCTAATCTCAGGTGCCCCTGCTCCTGCCGCCTTCCCTGGGCTCTGCTCAGTCCTCTGGCAACCTGGGCGCTATTAAATGTGTGTCTGCTGACCACCTTGCACTTGAAAAAAATTAAAGTTCATTCCCTAACTCTCTACCTCCAGTTATTCTGGGTTCATTTGTGGAAAACAAAACTCTTGCTGAGTTGTAAGATCAGGAAGATCAACAACAATTTACAGGGCAAAACTGCAATGTGTTCATTTAGCAAACAAGTTACGCAGGGAGATCTTTTACACCGTCCAAGAACATCACTACATAAATGTTTCTGGTATTATTCATCCGAATTTCTAAAATTTTGTTTCTGTGAAACTTGCATGTTGCTGAAAAGCTTGAGGACACTTTTCACCACTCTTGTATTCAGTCCGGCCGTACAGGAGCAACCAGAAAGCAGATGACGGTGTCAGCGCTCAGGAAACGTGCTGCTGCCGGGTGCCGCGATGAGCGCTTCCTTGCAGCTGAGGATGTGGCCATCTCTGAAGCCCGGTCTTGAGTCAAAACTGATGATTGCGTTGCTCTAGACGACCCGTCTCGATCGAATGCAAAACCTGCAAAATCTTGCTCTTGGGTTGCTTTATAATCTATGTATGTACTGAACTTGCAGGAATTGCAAGAAAGCTGCGAAAGTCAAAATTAAAAATAGAACACTTGAAAACAACAAAACACTGCTCTCAGCAACACGTAATTTCAATCGAACAGAATATTCAGTATATGAAACTTCAGCTGTGATCACTGAAGTGTGTAAGGCACCAAAAGTGGATTCTAACTTCTAGCAGCTTCTTCGTATTCATGTAAGAATGAATATATAAACGTGTCACTTTAAAAAATCGAATTTCGTTCCAAAATTTTTCTCTCCTGCTGTCTTAAAAGTATTTTTCCCCTCATAAAATGTCATCAAAGGCAGCGCCGTGGCGCGCTCGGACGAGCCGCCTCGCCGCCGGGGCGAGGCCTGGGCCTCCCTCGCGCTGCTGCGCCGACATGAAACGTGGGGCCGTGGCGCGAGCGCAGCTACCCCGCCGCCGGCGCCGCCCGCCTCGGGCGTTGTTTGGTGACAGAGAGGGGTGAAAAACGCTCCTGCCTTCGCTTGGCTCTAAAACGTCCAGCCAGATGAGTGCCGGAGCCGAGGTCTCAGAGGAGAGGCAGCCCGCGGGCGCCGCCATCCCACCGGGCTGGCGCCTCATGGCGCCCCGCTGCCTTCAGGCGGCCTCGCGCTGGAAAAGGTGTTTAAAAAGTTTAGCGGCGATGCCAGAAGCGAGTGAGAAAAACGCCGCGGAGCCTGGCGAGCCCCTCGAAGGGCCCTTCGGGAGCCAAAGCACGAGGAGCCCCCATGGCTGGGAGCCGAAGCTGGCGGAGGCAAATGAGGTAAAACAGGTTTTTAAGTGCTGCTTTACCAAAATCGCCGTATGTTGCTGGAAGAGTCTCCTTTCTAGGAGCAGATGTCGACCGAAGCCGACTTCTAGGACCCCGCTCGGCGCGGGGCCGGTGGCGCGAGGAGGCTCCTCGGCCTTGGGCGCTGGGGGCGCGCGCACGACGCGAGCGGCGCTGCTGCCGTTTTCCCGGTTTACGGCGGGATTTATTGGGGCCGGCTTGAAACCGCCTCGCGGCCGGACGCTCGTGGGTGCCGGGGCCGCCGTCGGCGCGGGCAGAGGGCTGGGCGGCCGCTGACGGCTCCTCGCCGCTCCGGGGACTGAAACCGTTGGGTCTCTGGGAAAAGAAGATAATCAGAACACGTCTCCAAAAGAAAATAACCCTTCCGCTTATCTGTGGGAGATGATTTTCCCCCTCCGGCCCCCTGGTTGTATGTAGCTGGAAACTGAAAATAACAGCAAAGGCTAGGTGCGCATAGGTAGACGCGCTTGGCTTCAACAAAACGTTTGAATAAGACTTAGGAAAAAGGCCAAACAGACTGAAAAAATTCGCACTTCTAATGAACAGGGTCAAGATGTCTCAGCGGGAGACAGAAACCAACTTCTCCAGCCTCTCGGTGAAGTAGTACCAGATCCCCTATAAATTTAATAATTTGGAAAGTATCTTCTCTAACTCCTAAGACTAAACCTGAACAGTGTTCTAGTTTTACTAACTTACTCTATTTTCTTCCTCCTGTAGTACTGATAGCCGTTTTTCCTTTCTTTTTTATTTTACTGGATTCATTCTGAACAGTTTTCCACTGTTATTTAGTGTTTGCTGTTCAAACTCTAACAGTTATGCTCATAGGCGAAAAGCTCGTGTTGTGTTGCCAAAAGGAGAAATATTAGCCAGGTTGCTTCTGTGAATATTTGCATTTGCAAGCACAAAACTGAGCTTCCTCTGGGGCTATAACACTTGTCTAGGAGTAAAGGTGCCTGAGGAAAAAAGTTTGAGCAGAAGAAGGGTTACAAAAACATTCATCGAAAATATTTCTTTGTTCAATGATGCTTTCAAAATAGATATAATACTTGAAAATGTTGACTCTCTGCTTAGCAGGTAGGAAGTGTTATGCTACGGTCCCATGCACCAGAAGAGTTTGCTATGTGCCTCTGCCTGCCATGTACCGTGTTTAAGAAGCGATAGTGCGTGAGGGTTTTGTGGCTGAGAAACCGCTCTAGGTTGGTTGCTTTGGGCTTTTTGCTCGTAGCCCTTGTAAAGTTGAGCTGTGATGCTTTTGCTGTCTGTCTTGTGTTTGAACTTGGCAGAAGGTGGCTTTCCATAAAAGATCGCGTTTTCTTCCCTTTTCTAGACTTAGGAGCCCTGACTGTCCATTTGAGGGATGATGCGGAGCTCATTTTTGTGTTCCAACTTTCCCCTAAGAGGAAAGTCTGTCTCATTTTATCTTTAAAATTGATCCCTCTTGCTTAAGAGGATATTTTTTAATGGCTGAATGCTGTAGCTTGCATGTACCACTAGTGCTTAAGCCCATTAGAGATAAGGCTTTAACAAAAAAAGCCTGTTTTGGGCAGATAAATGCTGTTTGGGTCACAGTGCTGTAGGACTGAGATGTAATGCCTCCTTGTAGGGCTTCAAGAGGTCCTACCTAGAAACCAGATATGTGAATTTTCAGGCAACTTGTACTGGATGCTCAGAGTCCAATGTTGCTACTTGTTTTTCTCAACGAAATGATAATTCTTATGACCAGTGGTGATTTTTTTTTTCCATGTTGAACTCCTTTAAGTACATTACTGTTATTAAAGCATCTGAAAAATAAGGGTTGCTGATCTACAGATTTCAATTCCATCTTTTCTAGTTTTTCTGTAGAAAAGCTTTATTTCTTTCTCCCACTTCCTCCTCCTCTAGTCCAAGGAGGCCAGAGGCCAGGAGAAGGCTGTGCCTGAGTGATAGCTGATCCCAGACCGCTTAGCAGGGTATCCAGATCTCCAACCCATAGCAGTGGGAACAGGGTGAATGGGGACTAGGCAGCACGGGAATGTAGCAAACAGAGGGGGGATATTTTCACCACTTGCTCTTTCTTATGTTTCAACCCCTTTGAAAGCTGTGGTTCTGTGATACCATCTCATCGCTCTGAAATGAGGGGGAAGGTGGGTGGATGAGTGTATAAACTGGTATCGAATGTGGTGCCAGTAGATGGCACTCAAGAATATGCAGCGTCATTTCTGGGGTTTGGAGGACCGGCAGAGCTCGATGCAGTAGAGGGTCAGTGGTTTTCTCTGGCAGCTCTTTGTGTTTACTCCTGTGAGAGGAAATAAGACCTGTGCTGTGCATTAATCTGACCATATCCAAAGGTGTATCTGAATGCCCTGGAGGAGATGTGGTGCTTGAGGCGCCTACAGGTCACGATTTGCACCACCAGTGGGGCCTGGCTGCCATGTGCATCTTGCGCTGGGGTGCCATTGTGCTTCTGCCCTGGTTCATGGAGCCAACTTCTGCTGTGCTGACCTGCCAGGGGCCTGGGAAAGTACAGAGAGGTGGCAATGCCAAAGCAGCTTTTTCAGCAATGGAAAAAATGTAATTTCTTTCTCAAAAGGGTTTGTGGTGATCACAGTACTGACTTTAAATGGAGACCTGGGTACATGCTAACTCATCTCTGCTTGGCATTCCCATAAATCTTGACGTGGACGTGACTTAGCTCTTCCAGGACTCCTAGGTGCCGAGTTTGTCATCTTGAGTCAGTCTGTAGCATCTTAGTGCTTGTTTGTCTTCCCCAGAATAGATCTTCACCAGCTCATTAGTGATGTCTGCCCACAGATTCTCACCACTGGCAAAATAGCTGTGTCGACACAGCTGAGGCCAGGAAGCCCTTCTTGTCCTGGCTCATGTGTTGAATGCTCCTTATCTTTTAGGCCAGTTTCTGTGTGATTTTTTTCAACATTGGCTCCACAGCAAATGATCTGTCATAAAAGCATAGAGGCACAGCCAGTGTTCTTTAGAAATAATGCAAGACACTTCCCAAGCTATCTTCAAAGGCCACATAATTTGCCCCAAGTGTTTATCACTGGGACTGGTAACATAATAGTTGTTGTCTGATTTGATGAATTCCATTTTCTTTTTTCTTAGATGTAATTTATTTGACAAATATTTCTTTTGTTGCTACTCTTACACTCTGTCACAATAGCTAGAGGAAGAGACTTTTAGGGCAAAACTGTACTCCGAGTTGCGTTGATTTGGCGGTTAGTGTCACGTTCCTCTTGAACTTTTGTAATTCATACTCGTTAACCTGAAAATGTTATTGTAATTTTCTTCTCCTAAACTAGTCTTTAAAATATAAAAGTATAAAGTAGCTTCTGTTTTGTTTCAAGTAGCCTGAGAGGTACTGTCTCTTGCAAGACACTAAATTAGGATGCAGACCGAGAATCGCTTAGTATTTAAATAAATACTATTTAAACCAAGGATTTAAACAAATAAATGTATTTATGTGTTTTACTTCTATTTTTTTGAAGAATTAGGCTAAATCACTGTACTTAAAAAAAAAAAAAAAAAAAAAAAAACACCTCTCTCTACATTGCCTAACTCTTCTACCTGGTAAATAAATAATGTGATCCTAATTCTAATCTCATTTGCTTACTTATACACTGGCATAGTTCCATTGACTGTAAGGAAACTGATTTCTATTTTACAGTATTTTGCACAGCTTACTGCACTCTGTACCGTCTGTGCGGATTTGCTTGCACCCCGTCATGCTAACACAGATTTATTTTAGAACTGAGAGATGTGTAGATCAGACAGAAATGATATCGCATAGCCACATCCATGCAACCTGTGCTAAATTAAGTGGTGACGTGGGGGTCGATGGCTGCAGTGCCATGCCTGGCCTGAGGCTGCCGTGCCAGTGTTGCACTGCCCCTTGCACCCCACGCTGCCCTCCAGCCTCCTGCTGTGTCCTGCAGCTGCTTTCCAACCAGGACACCTTCTCTTATGTGAACCCATGCGAGTCCTGCTGAACTTTCCAGCAGGTAATGTTTGATTGTTGTTGTTTAGCGTTTTTTGTTTTTTTATTCATAAACTATGCTTGTTTTACACATGCCTTATCCATTGGTGTTCTTGATACCAAACACATCTGTTCATCCTCTAAAATTAGCTGCAGCACAGGCAGGTTTGTTGTTGGCATCATCTCCAATCTACTGGGATTAAGGCTCTTTACTGGGGAATATCACTGGAAAACCTGTTCCCCTTGGAGAGCTGCAGATGAGATTCACCCAAAGTGCTGTTGGAATCAGTGAAAAGTGTTTCTTGCAATTATTATTGGATATTATTATTGGTAATACAAAGTTGTGCCTAGGTTGATGTCCTCAGCAGAGAACCCAAAGCAGGGGGCCTGGCTTGTCCCACTTTTAAAGGCAGTGAAAATGTGAACTCCTTCAGCTTGTGAGTTCATTTATTTTAAAATGTGTTATCAACTCCTGGAATAAATATCCAGCTACTTTTGTGACTTAGTGAACAGGCCCTCGATTCATGCAGTCTAGCCTAAGGCACTCTATGCCCTTTCCAAAGGTATAGACTCACACACTGAGACTTCACACTTCACAGAATCACAGAATGGTTGAGGTTGGAAGGGACCTCTGGAGATCATCTAGTCCAACCCCCCCCTGCTCCAGCAGGGTCCTCTGGAGCATGTTTCCCAGGATCGCGTCCAGATGGGTTTTGAATATCTCCAGCAAAGGAGACTCCACAACCTTCCTGGGCGACCTGCTCCAGGGCTCAGTCACCCTCACAGGAAAGGAGTTTTTCCTCATGTTCAGATGGAACTGCCTGTGTTTCAGTTTACGCCCGTTGCCTCTTCCCACACAAGAGATGGAAAAAGCGCTATCCCTAAAAACTGTACCTTCAAAAGCTAGCTGAAAGGAGGCCTCTGAGCCAGTCAGTGAAACTGTGCTGTAGAGGTATGGGATTCAAACGTTGCTCCTCAGAGGAAGACACCTATTGATAAGGCAGTAAGGAGTGGACATTTCTCTCTTGTTCTTAGCCATAAAGTTTTTCTGGGGCAAGGTGGAAAAGCACAGGTACAAAAGTACGTCAGGCTTCTTCTCCAAGATAAAGGTTTGACCGTGCTTAATTCACACCCCTTGAGTTTGGAAAACTACTTCTAAATTGTCTTGCTCTTCTTTCCCAGGCCCCTTTTGGGGGCCAGTTTATAAGCTCATCTGTCCAGACAGTGACCTAATGAGTAAGCCAGTGGCTGTTCCAGAATGTGAAATCTATACCTTTTGTCTGTTGTTCTTACTCAGAGCATGAATTTGCCCCACTGGACTCTCTTATATCTTAGATGGGCACTGGCAACAGTCATGCTGTTCCTTTGTTTTTGCGGAGGAGGAGAGAGGAGAATTGTTTGTTTTGCTTTGTTTTTTGCAGTAAGCATCTATAAACCCTTTTTAAAATAAATGCTTTCTTTACAAATAAAATAACTTTTTTGCATGCTAACTCCTTTTAATATAATCAATCTCTCTATTCACGAAAACAACTCTGATGAAACATCCCGTTCAGTGAGGGCAATTTAGGCTAGACATCAGGAAAACCTAGCTAATGATTAAAATAGTGAGGCACTGATATAAGTTGCCAGGAGAGCTTAAGGAAACTCCATTATGGGAAGTCTTTAAGAATAAGTTTGGCACGTATTATCAGGAATGATTGAGATATAATTGATCCTGACTTGGAGCAAGAGAATGGACTGGATGATTTCTTCTTTTCTTGTTCTGCATGATATCCAAGATTTAAAAAAAAAAAAGTTAAATGGTTCAATGTTACCAAATGTTCCCTCCCCTCTTTCTAAGGGAATTTTTCACTGAATTTCAACTGAACGTGCAAATAGTTGAGCATGCTTAGTGATTTATGTCACATGTCAAGGTCTAAACCTCTTGAGGATGTAACTCCACATCCTTAAATATTTTTCCTTCTCTCCCCTACTGCTTAATAAGTTTGGTGTATTGCTAACAGCGACTTTGAATTGCCGTTTCTCCACTGATGCTGAAATCTGGGCAATTATAGTGAAAGGAGCACAGTTGCAGCCACCTTGCACAGTAAGGCTGAGCCAAGCCTCAATTTCCACAAATAAGAATTAGAACAGAAAGTTTTAAACAAATATTATTCATCCTGAATTGAAAGGAAGAGCTGAGTATTCAGAAAATGACTCATTGTGAGGGCGAAGTGCATGCACTACCTTGAAATGTTGTCTTGAGGGCTGTTTTATTAAATACATGAGTGAACTGACTAACAACAAAACTGATGCAGAATGCTGATGGTACTTTTGACCTTTAAAACCTTTATGAAAGTTGTAATTTGCTCATTTTTTAATTTAGGAAAGCAATAAGATTAATCATTCTTTACATTTGCTTCTCCAAACAGGCAGATATATTTGCATCTTTTAATGATCAGAATCAGTATTTTAGCTTTGTATATTAAGACTAAATTACTTAAAACTGCCTGTTATATCCAAAAGAAGACGTTGTATGATGTACTGATTGCTTCCTGTTTTTCTCGTTGCAGTGATGGACACAAGAGAGAAAGCAATGTTAAAATAGCTACCTCTCGCACCTAAAATTCATATGCAAAGGCATTTTATTGCATGTTTTGCTTCCCTCTCCTAAACTATAGCAGTTAGTTCAGATGTGAATATTCAGAATAATCAGCTACCCCCAAATCAGAAATGAATATTGTGTGTCTTGTTAACCATGTTTAACATTTCTTCCGTACGTTTTACTTGGGTTAGGCTCCCTCAAGTTTAAATATTACTGTCCAGAATAAAAATATGTTTACCCTGATAGGAGGGATGAATGTCCATAGAGCTGCTGTCACAAATTTTGTCAATGACCTGCTGTTGCCTGAATGCTGTCCATTGCAGAAAGAGCACTCTGAGTTGTCCAATGTGCCAGGCAGCTCTTTTGGAAAGCTGCCCATTTGGCACCTGATTACTCATTAGCAGCTTCTCTTTGTGAAGATAAAGCTGGTGGTCATGGATGCACTCCAGGTCTGAGGAACTGAAACCATACCTGGGGAGAAGCCAAAGTCTGCAGTCAGACGAGGTGGGGTAGGTGCATGTGTAGAAGCCAGAAACTTTGTGCATGATTTGTTCAAAGGAGATTGCAATGCTGTGGAAAAGGCCTTTGCTCTTGGTTGAATATTTGGCTGGCCCGGAGGTGGCATTTCAGTGGCACAAAGCAGTCTTGCTCAGTGAAGGCTTTGGAAGCCTAAGGCAACATCCCGTGAAAACTGTAATTCTAATAACAGGTATACTCCAGTTAATATTTCCTGATAGGGGCCAAAGCTTGAGTTACTTTCCAAATCCCCGTAACTTTGCAGGTTGGAATTAAAATAGAATATTTATGCAAACCACAAAACTGATTTTGGCCTTAGAATGTGAAAAACTTGCCTGATGAGTTTTTGCCAAATAAAACCACCCTGGGTTTTATTTCATTGCAGTTTTTCCAAGCAAGGATAGTTTTCAGAAAATGAAATCCATTGACATAGGCCAGGCCAAGAAATGAGTGAGGAGTGTACAAAGGTTATAACCATATAACTTTAAAAACCTCTAAATCCTTCCCTGTGTGGCTTTGCTGAAACCGGTGTAGCTCGCTCTTTGACCCTTGTGCATTTTCAGCCAAGATCACATGAGAATAGCAAAGCTTCTTTCCCATCTGAGAGCTATCTCACAATTCCAAAAGTCTACAAAACACCTGAACAGTTAATAATGCTTTATATGGAAAGCAGTTTTCTGACTTGCTTTGGTGAATGGCCATGTCCAGTAAGTAATTGTCATCCCCATTTTGCCACAGGGAGCAGAAGGACGCTGTACCGAATATCCTTGGTACTTACAGATCAGACTTCAAAAAATGCTTCGTCTCCATCAAGTCCTGTGGTTATCCACATACATTCAGACTCCTACTTTCTCTGTTCACTTCACACATAGGTTAAGTATAGGGAGTCTGTGTAGAGAAGAACATGAGTTCATGATGAGGAAACAGCTCTGTCCATTTCTAATCTCAGGTCTTTTATGTAGTGTTTCTGGACAAATTGGTGGGAGCTAGGCTCTTAAATATTCTGCCCAGCCTGCTTCAGACCTTCTTTCAAGGTCCAGTTTTGGAAAAAAGCTAAAGAACCAGCATCTCCCATTATTTCTAATTCTGTATGTGTGTACAAGTAGCTTGTAGAAGTTCACCAAACAGTTGAAGCACATCCTTGCACAGATGGCGGAGGTGCATGTGAGAGCTGAGGTTTCATGCAAAAGGCACCAGGCGCTTTGCCCAGTCACTGTTCCCGATGGCTTGCTCATGTACGTCTTTTGTAGACACTGGAAAGACACATCTGTGTATGTCTTTTAAAGACATCAGAAAGAAATGGCTGTTTTTCTTCTGAATGTCTGTTTGCCGTCAAACTGGAAATACGAGTAAAAGAGGACCTGAATTGTGTCACTAAGGTAGCATTCTGCTTCTTTCTGTGGGAAAGCATCAGAGATTTTGCTTTGTAAAACTTTGCGGCCATACATTAAACGTTTTTCAGAATTCAGTTTCATCTACATTTTATCTTTCCAGCAGCACAAGATTTAAGCACATTAAAACAAAAATCTTTCTTATCTCCCATTACTTTTTCTTAGACTCCTCCCAGCATATGTGTCTCCCTTTCTCTGTGTCTGGAGGTAAAAGGCTCAGAAGAAAAAGAACAAGAAAAGACCTAGAAGCTGATGACGTGTCAGTGTGTTGCCTCTCGTGAGATGGATGTGCTAACGCTTTGGCATCACAGAAGAATAAAAGGCGGTCAGATATGGTGAAAGAAATGATGAAACCAGATGTAAGGTTGATTAAAACCACTTCTATTGATTCATGCTTTTAATGTATTTCTCGGCCCTGGTATTTCATTGCTGTATATTTCCCCACTGGAATTCTTTAGACCCTCTGTGTGTGTGTGTGTGTGTGAGAGACCTCTCAGCTACCAGCTGTGGAAATGATTGTGTAGTCACTAAAAATGGTGACTTTTGGTGAGGAATGAACAGTAGAAATGGAGAAAGTATTAATACACGCATTCTGTTCTCATATACATCTTATTAAGTGCTGAAGAAAGAAATGAAACCATACAGAATCATGAAATACTTTAGGTTGGATGGGACCTCTGGAGGTGTCTAGTCCAGCCTCCTGCTCCGATGAGATCTGGTTGCCTAGGGCCTTGTCCAAAATAAGTCCTTACCTATAGTTTCTGTGAGCCACTGACAGCTCTTTGATATAGCCATGGTTTTACTTTGCAGACTAAAGACACACCTGAAAAATGTAAGGTTTTAATCAAAAACAGCTACTATTCCCTCCAGCTGTACCTCTGTTCTATTAATGAATAAATTTTCTATATGCCGGAGATGTCTCTAGCATCCAGTTTCTGCCATGCTTAGCAAATGTGCACCTTTCTGTCCATGAACCCCACCTTAAGGCTTAGCAAAATGACAGTTTCCCTTACACCCTCTGCCTGGCGATGAAGTGACCTGCTTTCTGGGCTGGGGCAGTGCCAAAGCGGACCAAGAGGAAGTCTTTGAAAAGTGCTGAGCTATTCCTTCCTCACCTACTAGGAACTGAACTCCACAGTTCTGCAGCATCCCGCTCAAACCACTCATATATGCCTTAGCTTGGCTGAAAGCTTCATGAGCCTGAGCAAATTTGGGGTTTGTGATCATATCCAAAATTGGATGTGTTTTGCCAGGGTTTTGCTATGAAAATTGCTCACAGCTCCATTGACTGGCTGTGCTGCCTCTGCAGCATCAATTCTATCCCTGGCTGACACCTTTGATTTTGGAAGTTGTCTTCATTTTCCAGAGCAAAGTATGTACATTAGCTATTTTTGGATAGCGTATATTTAATCTCCTGTAAGAAATGGAGCAATTCACTTGTTCCTTATTTCCAGAGCCATTACATTTCTCTTGGTGACAGCTCCAGGGAACAGAAATCCGTAACTTGTTTAATGTCTTCATCTGAGTGATCGAAAGACATCTAACCAAAAATCCCCTTCTGTACTACCAGGAGGAAAATAGCATGCAGCACCTTCTAGATGAAATAGTTTCTTTTTCACCGTAGGTAAAAAGGAGTGTTAAAAAATAATAATTTTTGAATGGTTCTTCTATCTATTAATTTGGAAGCCAAATTAAATTATTACTGCCTGTTCATCACTTTGTCTGGTCATTGTTTTATTTTGTTTAGCTGCTGATAAACTGTGGACTTTGCACCATGTAAAGTGTATTTAAACTCTTAGCTCAAGTGAAAAATGAGTTATCTGTGCCAGTATTTAAATGTGCAGGGAGAAATCTGGGACAGTCACATGGGCTGCCAACGGAAATAACTGATGGAAGATTTTACTGTGTTTAATTGAAAACACATAAAGTAGAGGCATATATTGTGAGTTCTTTCTGATGGAAAAGTGACAGAAAGTACGTAGCGACTTCAGAGGGGCTGAAACACGCAGCCAGAGAGATTCTCAAGCCTGTCTGCAGGCTTACTCTGTATACGTGTACTAGGGGAAGCTAGACTGCTTGCAAATTGTAGAGATGATCTATATTGCTAATAGCTAGAAGGGCCTCTCTTTTGATCAGAAAATATGAACCTCGCTAGAGTGTTCCAAGCTCTACAACACGCAGTTCAACAGCAGTTGTGAAGTCCTGAAGTGTTTGCAGATTTGCTTTAAAAAAAAAAACAGCAAAAAAGGATAGCAATTGCTGTCCTTTAACTACAAGTCGGACTTTGAAAGCGTGTTGTTGATTTAATGCAATGTGTGCAGATGAAGTTGTTTATTGGAGGGAATGCTACCTTCCTGTGGCACTATAGGAAGGATATCTTTAACAAAAATGAGGCAACGTTAACTTAAATACAAGGTTGTGTTTGTGGGTTGAGGCTAAGTGCAGGGAACTCCAGATGAGATTAGCATTACTTAGGTGAAAGCAGCAGCAGTCAAGATCTGGATTTGGGGCCAAGGTAAATAAGAAGTTGAAACAAGGTAAAGAACATCGGGTCGTGCCACTGGAGCAGTGCAAAAATACTGGCGCTTTTATGTGCTTGATACTGATGAAGTAGCTCTAATGAGGAGACTAATAGCTGAGGCACAGGTTAATGTTATTTGGTCTCATACAAATTAAACCATTTGTTCATATATCGTGCAGGGTCACATACATGGAAAAAAATGAGGCGATGTTTTGTCAGCATTTTTGGTTGGTTTGTTGGGGGGTTTTGTTTGTTTTTATTTGTTTATTGTTTTTTAATGTCAGTTATTTTTAAAACCAAAAAGCAACAAGATTTTTGCAGAAGTTCTTGAATTTGTTTTTAAGGACTGCAGACTTGTGTATGCCTCGGTGTCTTTGGTCATGTAAAGAGCTCTCTGGTGCTGAACTCCCCTGAAGCCTCCCTGAGCTCTGCCCTGGTGCCTCCGTGGCGGCCGGAGAAGGTGCATAGTCCTCTTTCCTCTCTGAGGGCAGGAGATGCTACAGGCAGATGTTTGCTGCCTCCTATCCAGCTCTCGGGGAATGCCTTTGGAGAACCTTTTGGCTGTCTAGTCAGTGAGCCTTGCTGAATACCAAAAGGTACAGTTTTGTCTTTAAATCCTGCATCCTGACAGCCAAAGGACCTCTCCAGAGCCGTTTCTGTCTTCTGCCGTCTGACGCTCAGTTTGCAGTACTCCTTATGGGTTTGTCTGGCTGGGGTTTATTTCCTTTTCTACTGTATTTTGCGCCAGAGCTAGGTGTGTTCTCAAACACAGCTGCATGGAAATGTCACCGAGCAATGTGACAGTTACTGTTTGAGAGTTCTTATCGCTAAGATTTTTCCTTAGTGAAATCATTAGCCATAGAATAGAAAAACACACTGAGAAATATTTTATCTTCCCTTAAAAAGTGACATATTTTATTCGAAACCCTTAGACTGATGAGAAGTCGTAGGAGAGAACACTGGCATCGTTTAGAGAGCAAAATAATGAATCATGGGATAGCCTTTGAATTTCTAAATCTGGCTACAATCAGCAAATGAGTGTGGAAAGCATTGGTAAAATAGATATCTGTATCTAGTACCTTTTTGTTCAAACTCAAACGCTTCTTCAAAGGTCAGCATAGTTCTTCCAACCCCGGACGTGCTGGGACGAAAGTGAAATTTGGGGGAATATCTGAGCACCTTCCGTGGGCACTGTTTGTAACTGGAGCAGCAAACTCACTGGACCTGGAGAAAAACAAAAACAAGCACGCTTTTACGTTCTCACAAAGAAAGGGGAGTAGGTTTTTCTTTCTCTGATTCCTTTTCTCTCCCTCTCACACGCATGCACAGAGGTATGCTTTTCCCGTTGTCTAAGTTATTCTAAATGAATGTGATTGAGTGGAAGTACCAAAATGAAAGAAAACTGACATCTTACTGTCTGATATTTAACAAACCTTCTGTGTGACATGCATCTAAAGCTTGTGCAATAATGCTAGCACATCTGTTATTAGAAACAGTTACCAGTGGGAAATAGTGCACTGTATATTCTCTATGGTTACCCACAACATAAGAGTTGTAATATGAAACACTTCGGGCTAGTGAAACAATTCATTACCTCAGAATCACAGGAAATAGAAGTCAGGTTTTTAAAAACCAACAAAAATATTCGCACTAAGCTCTGTTCACCTGTCTTTGCCTTTTATATGGCATCACTCCATATTCCTCTTGCTACTGTCTGTGCAATCATTTGCATTTCTCACATTTCAGCCTTTCTTTCATGCTAGTCCATTTTTCCTGAGTTATTTTCCCTTTCTGCCTGAACAAGTCATTGCAGTCAGCTTTCTGAAGCAGTTTCTCTCTCTTTTAGTAACCATTTTGGATCTAATTTTCCCTTCGTGTGTAAAGTTGTAGTGATGGACTGTCAAATCTTTTTTGACACCTGAAGCTTGCACCAAATTAAATGACTTTCCCCTTATATAATTGACCCTCATAATGTAGGAACAAAGCTTTTGTTTTGCTCACATTAGCAAAGTCTGATACAGTATTACAGGAAATCAATATGATTATTCAGTTAGTAGCTCAGAGTGTTGGTGAAAAGACGTGTGGTCTGGCATTTACAAACATCGTAGCAAGCTACTACTTTATTACTGCTATGTCACGCCACTATGATGGGAGGTGACCAATCTATTTTAAAAGGTGCCACAGAGTGTAATTCCTTGTAACCATCCTTAGCAATTTAATATTTTATCTTGCAAATCTGTGAATTACAGATCCTTGTTATCATTTGTAAATCCTGATACAATGCAAACCCTTATTAATTCGCATTTTTCCCTGTGCTGTGAGGTAAGAAGTGGAGTGCTTTGATCTCAAATGCAGTTTCATAAGCTGTACTTCGGGAATTGTTCACCTCTACTATTCTGAAGTTTTGACCTTAACGTTAGGTCTGGAAGCGTTGTTAGTCCCTTAGATAAAACATAAGATTTATGTTTATATATCAACCCCTATTTACAGCGTTTAGATACCATTCTTTGGGATTTATGTAACGGAATTGATTCAAGACAGGAAAATTCGTTCTTGCCGAGGAATGTACACTGATTTAAAAACACTCATAAAAGGTCTAAAATACCTAGAATTAGAGATCTGACCTCCAGCACCTGGGATGCAAAAGGAGAGTAAATTCTAGCTAATTTTAGTTACGTGACTTTTAATGTTTCTTAACTGCAGTTCTGCCAAAGTGGTGCTATTCAGGTTGGAATGCATTTCTGCCTTGGAGAAAAAAATTGATAATATACACTTGTAATTGCTGCTTTATTGAAAAGCCATGGAAAATTTGCATGGACACCCTACTCTTCAAGTAAAGGATTTTGGCTAAGTAATAAATGTGAAGTAAGTAGGAAAAATGTCTATGTCTTAAATATTGATAGTGCTGTGTAGAAAGCAAGAAATCTAAGACTTCTGTTTGGCTCTTGTTTCAGCTCTCAGACACCAATATTTCTATTTGCTTGGAGGATTTTTTCTCATCTCCTACAAATTCCTTTTTAATTATACTTCCTAAAATTAAAAGTGAGTCATTGATGTACATGTGTATATAGGACATCTGGAATCATGATCTATCTTGTAAATATAAAAATGCTAAAAGACAGGCTTATTTCCAGTAATTCTTTAGCAATAATTGCCTGGATTATTCTAGTCTAGTCTCCATGCAGAAGTTTAAGATGACAGTAATGTAACCGCTCATTCCCATCCATTGGCTGTATGCAAAAGCTATTTGCCAAAGGAAACAAAACAAAGCAGTTACTGCAGTTTCAGACTTTGATCTTCTGTCCTTAGGGAGCTTCGGGAATTTACACAGAAAGGTCAAATAAATAACATAAACATTTTCCAGTCTCTAGTTTCACTTGATTAAAAAGGAACAGATATTAATTAGTGATATTAATTAAGCATAACAATCTCAAATGAGTCCGACAGAAGCCATTAAAATCTGAAGTGTTTTATTACTAGTGTAAGAAGCTGTTTATTTTTCTTACAAAATAAGTTAGGAATTTGCAACCACTTTTACTGAGGGTGAAAACTGTTTGTAAGTCCACAAAGATGTTGCTGCTTACATTGAGGTGTTGCTTTTCCAGTGAAATGACACTTTTGGGCAATGCTGTGAGCATGATGAGCTCTCTTTCAGTTATTTTGCCTAGTAGTCCAGCTTTGCTTTTGCCAGAGATATTAGAAATTGTAGTTTCAAGCTAATTGTCCAAAAGTTCTCAGCCTGTCCCTGAGAAAGAGTATTCTGTAATGTGCATCTTTGAAGTTCTAGTCATGTCAAAGTAAGTGAAGAACGACTGATCTCTGACTTCCTCATCCCTTGCCAGGTCCTCTTTGGACTTGCAAGAAAGTCATCTTCTGTCATCTATCTCTGATTTTTCTATATCTATTTGATTAGCAAGCACATTTTTCATATCATTGCTGGAAACTGTAGTAACAAAGTACTGCCCTGTCATTTTTGACACTGTCCAATTATTGTTTTATGGAAAAGTCAGTCTGCTGGTCCAGGCTATTTGCGGTATTCTCACACGTATGTCTAGCTCCGTTGCTGTTTGGCATCGCATGTGAGCGTATGTCGTGGAATTGCAGTGCTTCCACAATGGAGCGTTTGTTAAAGCGCACTCCTCAAGTGATGCTTTTATAACTATTAATCTTCAGTCATTACGAATTTCTTTTTTGATAGTAAAAGCAAACTACATGACAGCTTCCTGTATGTTTAAACATATATGGCTGTTCTTATGCTGAGACATATTCTGGAGAGCTGGAAAAAATGTGTCATTTATTCCTTTAGGAGACAAAGGTTTGATTAAGCAGTTTGTTATTGTTTCTTTCACTTATACAATGCAATGCATGACAATAGCAAATGCATTTGAAATGCTATGAAGGTGTATAACTTGATTTTGCTAAAAAAAAAAAAAAAACATAAAAAATTGCAAAGCAAAGGAAATATGGCTAGCATTGTTGTGTACTCCTAGCACCGAGTGCTTACAGTTATGGTGTTGCATGCCTATATACTGGTACATACAACTTGGTGTACAATTGTTTTGAGGAGTTTGGTTTTGTGATTTAAGATAATACGGCTAATTTCATTCTACACTTTTGGCTTGGTTGTTTTTTTTTTTTCTTTAATTCCTAACTCTTGTAAATGTGGTTTTCTGTGAATTGACCTGTTTCTTCTCATATCGCTTTCAGTTATGGTTTTTACCAGTGCCAGCTCCGGTGTTTTGTGACCTTGCTGTCCCCAAGGAGAGCCGCACAGGCGTTCCGGTGCTGCGCTGGGTGCTGGTACTCACAGGACCACACTTCATGCAAGAGGGCGCTCAGGCTCGGAAAAGTTTTGCTGAGGGTGTACAGTTCAAGGTGGGGGCAAACCTCAGGCCCCAGGTAGCTGTCCCTAAGTTCAAATCTGTTACAATTCTGTTAAGTTTAAGATTAGTAATCTTCCCACACTGACAGGCATGTTCAAAAACCAGGTCATCCCTCTCTGTATTCTTAAAAGCATAAGATTAACTTTAAAACTGCAATAGTTCTTCATGAGACCTTCTAGGTTTTTAGACTTTTGGGTCCTCGTTTTCAAGCTGTTTTTCTCTCCAACCATCGCGGCTGAAAACATTCTCTGCGGAAATTCGTTTTAAAAAATCCTCGTGCTTAAAGAGAACATTTTAAAGAGAAAAATCGATATATCAGGATTCACCTAAAATCACAGGCTAGTAAAACTGGTTATATAGTTTATACATTGCCTTATGTATTTGCAAGCGAGGACTCTTTCTGACTCCAGCCAGTCAGCCACAGCTGGCCTTATGAGAAACAGACGCTCAACCCTATTCCCTTTTGGTGCATCTCCCTGGCCCCATAGTTTACTTGTGCTGGATGCAGGTCTGCAAGCACTCAGGGACCGTAACAGTAATTGTTGCTGAGGAATGGAAACTTTGACCTGCTTCTCCCTCACACCCTCACAATAGTGCAATAAACCTATGGGTTTCACTCACAAGAAAAACATCTCTTTTCTCTAAGGTACTGCTGGATTCAGCAACAAGTGTTGAAGCAGAAAACTGGTTATGCCTTGTTAACTGTAACAGTTTTATTCCTAAAGATAAGAAATACTTATGAGATTAGGTAAAAACCTAAATGGCAAGACTGACAGATCTAATCTCAAAATAGTTAGTTTTTTAGAGTTTATATTCTGTGAGTACTGTACTATCACCTCTTCCCCAGCATTTTGGAAGAATGTAATAGATCATGTGCACCTCTATATTAGCATGGTACTATTTGAGATGTAAGTCTATAACACTTCCCAAACCTAGTGACCAGTAACTTCTGAAGTTGGGAGAATCAGCAATACCCGTAGCCTCACAGAGTTTGCCTTTTAATTGTATGGGTTAGATCAGGGACGACACTGAATTTAACAGTGAAGAAGAAGAAAGCGCAGGTGTTCATAGGAGGAAAGTAATTTTCCTTTGATAACTCCATCAATGAATACCAAATGTCTAAGAGTTTTCTGTAAAGTCCTCAAGAGTGCTAGGTAATGGCCAAATGATTTCACATCACAGTCACCAAAATTCTCCATGGAAAATGTGCAAGCTGCAGGAAGGTTAACTCTGCAGAATTACATGGTGTCTTATGGATAGACCACCCAGGCAAACATACAGAAAACGTTTAGTCCAGGTCTACATAACAGACTTTTTCCAGTATAGCCGTGCTGGGCATAGGGATGGTGGCCTGTGATCTCTCACCAACTCTGCTAGCAGAAGCATGCTATTTTTTGAAAATATATAAGAAGAAATGTAGGCTTATTTTCATTGGAATCCTCTAAGGGTCTTTGACAATCATTGCCATCATATTGTTTATATAAGCAGAGGTACCCGTATATGAAGTACAGAAATATTGCTACATTATAAACATGAGAGCCGGGTTAAGCCTGAGATCCTCTTGAGTATCTATGGGATGTTGCCATTCTACTGACATATGGTAATGTTTTCTCCCAATAATCTCCTGCAGTAGAAGTTCTGGGCCAAGTAGTCATACATTTAAATTCCATAAAATATATAGCAGAGTTTATAAAGTTATTAGAACAGAAATGTTTTTGGAGATCTCATTTCATTGTACAATATGCGGCTTCAGCAAAAGATAGCTGTAAACAGATATTTTAGCTGAAAACAAAACCCTTTTTAGTGTTTACTCTGACAATCCTAATGGTGGATTTCAGCCAAACTGTTTGTGTAGCTTCATGCCTTAAGGTTTCTACTTCAGATTCACAGCTGAATGTTTTCCTGTGTGATGGATGATTATTTAAAACTGCTGCTCTCTCCAGTACTCAAAATGCCAAAGTCGGTTTTTGTTGCAAGCTATGATTTAAATTTAGAGCCAGATTCTGCATGTATTTCATGACAGTGTTTGTACATGAGGATCAAATCTTGAAGGCTGTTCTAAGCAAAAGAGAAGAACAGAATCAGGTCCTTCAGTTTTCAGTTAACGAGTAATAATATTATTTTGCATCTAGTAAATAATTATGTTTGCTAAAGTAATCAAACTAAGGCACTACCAGAATCCTTCTGGCAATTAAAAATCTTCTACATTAAAACTGCTGTCTGCATTTGCTGTCTATACTTCTTACACTGCACTTGAGCCTGCAGAGAAGTCAAATGGCAAAAGCTTTATATGCTCTGAGTACATATTAATGTCTCTGAAGGCCAAAGGATGTTTCAGGAGAAAGATACAAGCAAATTGCTAAAACTGGCTGATCAATGAAGAGTTAATCAATGCAGTTAGTTGGATTTTGTCAAATGATTAGACACAGAGTTTTAGTATCAACTACATTTGGCTACCTAATATTGCGCGATAGCATGAGTGGTAAAATGGTCTTTGGCAGCAAGAGCTGCACCTGATTTCTGAATAGGTAAAATTTTGCATCTCAGATTTGGCCAGACTACTGTTACATTAAATATTTAGAAGCCTTTGTCGCAAGCGAAGACCATACTACCTACTGTGGTGTCAGCAATGACAGCTATTGTCCATCTTTTGATGCCGATGTTAAATTTCTTCATACCCCATTTGCACAAGGCAGGGTGATACAAAATGATGTGAGAAGTGTATAAAAAAGTAGGTTTTAAAAGTAAATTGAAACAGAATACCCTTTTAAAGGCCTCAGGAAATGCTACTGAACAATAGGAGCAGTTAGTATAATAGTGTAACCGAGGCATGGTTGTGGGGACTATTGTGTTCATTAAACCCGTACTTTGAATATAACCCTCTACTCTTCCCGTTTCTATGAAACATAAACCATAATTCAAAGTGGGTGATAAGCACGTAATATAGTAAGGTGCACGTGAATTGCTCAGACTAGTGATTTGTTATGAATCTATACTAAGCCTAGAATTTCACAGTTGATTCTTTCACTTATTTATATTTAATCTAAGTCTGAACAGAAAAGGCAATCAAATAATGAGATTAATACAAATGTTGGTATATCCCCACTGAACAATTGATTACTGGTATATGTTGTTGTTGTTGTTGTTGTTGTTTTTTGGCTATATGCTTAGGTAGCCATCAAAAATAGTATGATTCCTTTATTGGGGTTTCTTTTCAAGATCTTTTAGAATATTATTTCCAGAACTCAGTCTTCTCAATTCCCTCTTAGTTCTTCTGTGAGACTTAGTCATTTTGTGAGCCTCTCAGTATTCATGGCTAGGTGATGAGAAAGGGTACATAAGCAACAGGAAATACGTTGCATCAGAAATGCAGTTTCACTGCAGTTTCTACAGTTTTCACCGCATACAACAAATTGTGCCGTGTTGGGTTTTTGTCTCCATTTCATTGTAGACAGTCTGTAATTTTGAGCATTGGGACTTGAAAAGCCAACTCAATTGTGTATGCAAAGCTGAGTCAAACAGGAACAGGTGGCCCTCAGGCTTGGTCTCGCTGAGGTTTGTGGCGCGTTACTGAGGACTTGGGAAAGGTGTTAGGAAAATACAACTGCAGAGGTTTCTACTTTGATATTACTGAATACAATTTTATGTTAAGTAAACATATGCATGCATTTTATTCCAACCTCTGTAACCAAACCTAAACTAACTAAATAAGACTTTGCCCAAAAACATGTATTTTGGTTTGGTTCCTAATTTTACGGTTTAGATAAAACTGAAGAGATTTGTTTTTTATCATCATTTTTTTTCATTACTAGTTGGCATCTAACTCATGAATGAAAGCAGACTGGCTGCTCTCCCTTAGCTAATTTATCTAGGCCAAGCTGAAACATCTGATTATTATTATGTGGCCTTACTGACATACTGGTTAAAGATTCCCTGAACATAATTGAGGGAGACAGTTTTAATAGCCCCTTCAAAAAAATTTTCCGGGAATAAAGGTGTTTATTTAGATACAGAGTACGTCTCTGTACATGATTTTGCCCTGAAATCTCCTAGTTGCCTTGCCCTAAGGGAAACAACAGCTCGCAGCATGCGTCGCTGTTGCTGGACATCTGCCTGCGTTGGGGAGGAAGCAGCCGCTGGAGATGTGGGCAGTCATTCACCACAGAGGGGTGCTTCAGAGGGGATCCTACAGTAAAGAAGAACATGTCAGGTAATATGCTGTGGCAACTTAAAGAGCATAGCCATTAACCAGACTCCCATAACCCGTCTTTAACACCACAGACTGGCTTTGCACATAACTGCCATGACCATCTCCCCAGCTGGTACAGTACAATCTGACAGGAGTTGGGAGTCTGGGCCCAGGGCGCACGTATTGCACATAGAGCGTATATTTGCAAGTTATGGAAAGAATGAAGTTACGGCTCCAGGAGTTATCCGAGGAGCACCGCACTGTCCACTCCACTTCTTAAGATGTCAGCGTTGGCCCTTGAAGCAATTAGGGTTTAGGCACAAATTCCCTGGCTCTTCTGCAGGTTCCCAGCCCATCACCCCGTGACTTGTCACTGCTTGTCTGTCCATGCTCCCACCTCTGTCCTTTGAGCGAGGGTGGAAGGCAGCTAGCAGCCTCTGGGAGGCTGGCTGCTGTCTATATGCAATACAAAACATATTTCATGGTTTCCAGGGATTTGAGCTAGAAATGTCTTAACTTATGGTTTTCTGTTTTTCATAAGTTTGAGGTTTTCAGAAACTGATGTTTTGGGACTGTTGTCATCTTGATTTATTTTCTGGTTTTGAAAGGTTTGAACTTGTATATCCGTCCTTAAGTTCGTGCCTGTCTGTTCAGCACTTCACTGAGCTGGGTTCAGTATTGGTTATTCTGCATGGGAAGAGAAAAAATTTCTTTGCTGGAGTAAAGAGGACAAAACTCTCTTGAGATGAACAGAGCTGCAGTTTGATCTGGGTTACCCAAAGAAAAATGTGATAGGAGATTTTAAAAAATTCAAAAATGCTGTTGTGGGGAAGGGAAAGAGTTTGGTTTTGGAAGTCTTTTGCACAAAGGATCCAAATTATTTAATCAATAACCTATTCCCAAGATGTCCTTCTCCCAGGGGAATTGGCAATAGTGCAATTGAGTATGTAGGAAATTGGACACTTAAACAGAAAGGATTTTAAGGAGAAATGTGAAGAGATCTATCAATTTCTATATGATGATCTCATCTGAAAGACGAGGTGAATATTGCTTGAAACAGTAATGTGGAGAGGTGTGAATAGGAGCATTCATCTCAGCGGCTGTGACAAGGCTGTGGCATCTGTGTCGTTCTCTGTTCATGAAATTATTCTGTGAAATTATTTTGGTCATGATCAGAACCATGATTTGAGCTCTGCATCTGAGGACAAAAACAGGCTAATGTCAGCCTTAGGAAAAACTGTGTTTCGTTTGGGGGAAAAGGAAAGGAACTTGAGTACTTTATTTCCAAGAACCCTAGCTAAATTATTCCAAGTCTAGGACTTTAAGTCTCTTCTGTATCCAGCTGAAGTACATAGTTTTTCAGAGCATTACAGGTAGATATGTAGATTTCAGATTATTGAGAAAAGTTGTCCTTCAAGCAAAGAGGGAGCCTCAGCTTCGCTGCAGGAAAGCTAGTGTTCCCTTTCAACGCAGTTCTTCATCTTCAGGGCAGCCTTAATGGCAGTGTTGACTTTCCCGGCACGAGGAGTGTAGTGCTGCCTCAGAGTCGGGGTGGTCACTCACCATGAGCCTCCATCTCTACCAGCCTCATGGGATGCAGACGCTCCAGAAAGCAATCCTGCAGTGAGAGCTGCGGGGTGGCGAGGCCAAAATGCAAGCTCCTGCCCCACCAGGTTTCACTCGTGGCCTTGAACGAGTCATTTGGCCTGTTGCCTCAGTTTCCCAGCTGTACCAGCACTGGCAGGGAGGACGGGAAGTTATTAATATTCTCTGTGCTGGAACAAGGAACAGAGGAGTCGTGCTCCCCACTATCATAATGTTCAAAAGTTGAAGTACCTGCGGTACTTGTAATTCGAGGTCTGCAGACAGGCAGTTCCGATATCCAGCTGAGGGGAGCAGTGATGTGGGTACATTGACTGCTAGTACTGTTTGGAGAAAAGAAAACTTATCAGTACATGACTCTCAAATTACCTTGCTTGCGTTGCTGAATCATCTAACCTATCATGCAGTTGTTTAGATGCTCACTCCTCCAACTTATCATTTTCTTTTATGCCATTATATTTTTATATTCTTTCCCCTAGTTCCCAGTGATCTCATATGAAATTAACTGACATTGTGTTTCCTAGCCTTTTAGCAACTATTAAAGCAGCTTTACCAAATGATTGCTAAAAAAGACTTTTAAGCTTCCCAAACATAATCATGTATTAAAAGAATAAAGGAAATAGCATGCTGTGTTATAGTGACTTCACAGGCTTGTTTCTTTCTACCAATTAATGGTTTTGAATGAAGCTGTAATTGAGCAATGACTAAAAGTGAAGACAGAGATTGTCTTATCTTTCTTATTTAGATCTTGTGCATAGCTTTTATAACAATACTGAATAATAATAATAATAATAATAATAATAATACCGTATTGTGGTTTCTCCAAGGATCTCAATTTGTTTATTAAAGTTACTGTACTGATCCATAAGGGCTCTTAGGAAATCAGCATGGTTTAGCAGATAAAGGATTCAAATCAGAATTGAGAAACGTATGGCAGAGCCAGACAAGAGAGCTGAGCCGATATGATGGCTCAGGGCTGCCAAAATGGGCAGCTGTGCTGCTGCTGCCTCCTTCGCTGCTGTCACTGCTCCACAGCGGGTGCTGGCTGGCTTGCTACGCCCCAGCCCGTGCAGAGACGGCAGTCTGGAGTGCATGTGGGGCCAGGAGGTGAGCAAAGCCCAAGGCAGGACCACCCTTTTCAGCCCACGCTAGCTAGATCGTATGCCTGCAAAAGTAGGCTCTGCCCTACCAGGCGGTTGCTTTGGGATTTTCCTTCTAGTAAGCCATATTGCAGCCTGTGCCTTGCTGTCCTCATCTGCAATTTGCTATTAAAAGTACAACGCAGGGCCAAAAGGGCAATAGTGCCTCCTTGCCACCACTGTGTAACCTGAGCCCTGGTGAACAGTTCTGGACAGATCCCAGCATTATTGGTCCCATTTTACAGATGCAGAGATCTGACCAGTCTGAAGCCATGGATGCAGGGCAGCTGTCCCACTTGAGCAGTTGCTGCTCTAACCTTGTCCCCGTTTGCTCATTCCCTTGCCTCTCCACTCCCTGCGTGCTGTGTTGACACACAGCACAAGTTCTCTAGCCAGAAGATAACCGTGGGCAGGGAAGGTTATTCCATGCTCCTGCTCTGCTCTGCAGCTCTCCAGGCACCGGTGCCAGCCCAAGCAGGGCTGGTGCAGGAGCAAGGCAGACCGGCTGGGGCAGGGCAGGGATGCCTGGAGCCAGGGTACCTCTGCCATGCGGCACCATCCGTGCAGGGCTCAGCCAGGCATCTCGGCAAGCCCGAGACACCGGCCACTGGCTTGTCCACACGGCACAGCCTTCCCTCAGCATCCCAACAGGTAGGCAGGTTGAGTGGGTACCACTTCTCAGAATAAGACCTTGGGAGACCTTGCTCAGCAAGATGAGGGGTTTCTCAGTTTCTGCAAGTGTATATGTTGTTTATAAATACATGATGTACTTAGAAAAGTGCTGTTCAATTTACCAATAATGCTGTATTTATTTTTCCCAATTGTATCTAGTCACTAAGTAGTATTTCTGCATCCTATTGGCTGACTGAAATGGTTTCTCAGGAAACTGGCAATTAAGGAGTAGGAAAAATGTCTATGAGTCACAGATACTTATAAACAACCAGAAGAGATTGATTGGGCTACAGTGGTAATCGCTCAGACATTGTGAAGTCCCTGACAAAAACAAGGCGCTCTGTTCTGGCTACGTAGCCACAGCTCGGGCTGTTTGTCCTTCGGAGCTGGGAGAAAGGCCAGACTCGCTGGTCCGTGGCACAGGTAACATCATGCCGGCTCAGTTCAGGCGTTTCCCTGAGCTCAGGAATTGCTGGCCGTTTTGTATCGGGGAAGCCAAATCCTCGCCACGCAGCAAGGCACCAGTCTGCTGGATGTGCCTGTTGTGGCTCATCAGGGCGCCAACCTGTCCCCACACTTCCCTTTGGGGTTAATCCTCTGCATCTTGGTTAGTGCCTAGCCCTGGTTTCCTGATGTTGTGATCATCGTCAATACCTCCACAATCTGCTTCTTCCTAGGTTGCTAGTCCAAAGCCCATGTGTTTTGTGCCTTTTCAGCTGCAGGCAAGCAAACTAGATGGTGCCTGCCATTAGGCAAATTTGAAGAAGGAAAGAAAAGGATACTTACAGTTTCTAGGCTATTATGCTGTGTCCCTATTAGGAAAGAGGATTCCTTTTGCCTCGAACTTTTCACATTTGCTTGTTCATCCATGCAAAGAGCAACAAAGCTGAAGAAAAAAATCTGTGTGCACTTCATCTCTACGGTTGGGCAATCTACGTGGGTATCTGGACTGACTCTGCAAAGACCCAGATCCCTCTTGCAGAATTGCTTGCAATCTCACTCTTAGATCTGGTACAGACTGATAGCAGTAGCTTCTTCCTCTCCTTTCCCTGCCATTTGAGGGAAGGATAAGGTGAAGCAGAATATATTAGAGGGAAGTGCCCTGAGGAAATCTCATCTTCCTGTTCTCTCCCAAACCCTCTGCTCCCAACACTGCTTAGGAGTTATATATATGTAGGTTTTATTTTTGAGAACAGCTCGAGATTACTCTGAGCTACCTGCAGCCTCCTCATCCCTTTTTCTGAAAATGTAATCCCTCAGCTCAGAGGCAGAAGGTGAATTTCTAGCAGGAATGCTTTCTCTCCCTTGCACACTTATTTCAGCCCCTTCTCCAAGGGACAGTGCACTGGTGATGGACATGCTGAGGAACCGATCCACCCAGGGATGAGCGATTCCAAAGGCCTAACAAAATAGTACAAGCTCACACACACACAAAAAGGAACAATAACTAAATAAGTGCAAGACCGACTTGCAGGCGCTGCTAAGAGCGTGCTGGAGGCCAGAAATTCTTTCGTGGACAGACTGCATGCAGAGGGGATGTCCATCCACACTAGCATGGAGATGATGAAGTGTTGAAATAGCAGTGAGTATGGCCCCACGTACAGCCAGGAATCAGCCAGAAAGAGATGTGAAACTGTGACTGCATTTTAACAGCTCTTTTGCTATTTAATAGGTATCTATTGGAAAAGTGATTCTGTTCTGAGAGAATTCATCTAATGTCATATGGGGAGTTGATGATAGAACCAGAAATAGATTCCCATGTTGGTAATACCTTGTGGTGTGCTACTTTATACTGTGCTACAGACACAGTCTTGTTTTCTTGTCTTTTATCCTCTAGTTTTAGAGAAATTTTCAGAAATTTTAGAGATTTTCTCCTTTTTCTTCTTAATCCACTTTTCTGCTCTACATACAACTTAATTTCTGTTTGCTGTGCCATTGTCTTTTTCATGAATTCTGATGTATGTTGCACTCAAATATAAAAATCTTATTTCATATTAAAGCTAATCTACAATTTTGATTTAATAAATTGGAGCAGGCTCAAGGAAATCAGCCTGAAATATCAGCTTGTTAAGTTTCATATCACCAGCCCTCTGATAGGTATAATATGGCAATTTCTGGTGAATAAATTAGCAGGAAGTTTTATATGCTATGTCTAATCACAATTTCTATCAGATAGAAATTACCACCTACATCCCAAAGGACGGATTTTTTTTATTATTATTATTATTATTCTATACAACGGTGAAATTAATTATGCCATTTGGGGGTGGGAATTTATGAAAAAGACTCAGAGCGGTTCTTAGGGAATTATCTTACTAATGTTACTTCAAACATCTAAATAAACACAAGGGATTCATTTTAGAGGGAAATATAGTCATCAAATGCTTTGATTCTGCGTATCAACTCTTTCCCGCTTCAAAGTCTCTTCTTCATTATTTAGCACCAGCTTTTGTCTTTATCATTTTCTTAAATGCCCTCTTCTGCTCAGCACTTTTGAGACGTTTTCCTAAGTGGGTTGTTTTTTCCACTGGCCCTTGTTGAGCTGCATCATTGTTCTGCATCTTAACTGCACTCTAATCTTCTTCCTAATTACATGTAATGAGTATTTTGGAGTTGACAGAAGTACATCAAGACCTAATAATAAAGAAAATGACTAAATCTAGTCTTCCCATTATATTCTATTAGCTTGGCTGGTTGGCATCTAGTAGATATAAAAATAGACATTATTAAAATCCTCCCATCTTCCCAAGGTGTTTCATCCCCTACTCCACATTGTGTTTCAGCATTCATATCAACAATAGACTTTTCTGCCACAGTCAAAGATTTACAGAGTAAGAACGGAACATTTAGGACAATGTGCAGCATTTAGTCTGCACTGGAGCTGAGTCTAAATGACAGCTAGGACCAGAATTCATCCCTCAGTTGTGAAGTTCTGTATCAATTAAATACGCCCATAATATATGAAGGTGCTAAAAGAGGTGATTCTCAGCACACAGGAGAAGTGTGCTGAAGTATTTAGCATTTCTTAGGATAAGCATCTTTTTTCTCTATTGTTTACTGAAAATAAACATATTTTGTTCATTTTTGTGACTGAAGAGTGCAGTTTTTACTCTTATTTTGTTATTGGATTAGCAAATGTTCTATTACTTATGGCCTCTTTCCAGAAGGGTTATTTAAAATGTAAATATAGAAGAGGTCTTATAGTATGACAGCTTTTTCTTCCATCCACTTGGGTCTTTCAGATTTTATCTGGTCATAAAGCTATGGTCATTTACATTACAGTGTATGCACTGCAGTATCTACCACTCAGAAATGGAAAAAGTCTGGAGGTTATAAAATTGGAGTTTTGAACTGATGCTGAGCCCAAGCCACAGGATTTGCATCCAAGCTCTCCCAAGGTCAGGAGTTTGGATTGATGTTCCTGAGTTTGGAATCTGAATGCAAAAAAGGCTCATAGACAAGTTAATGTAACCTATGGAGAAATACTATCCTCACCTTTTTCCCAGTCTTTTGCTTCTCTTCTTCAGTTGCAGCCCTCTAAAATACAGGATAAATGTTGAAAAAGTACGTCCTAGCAGAAAGAGAACAGTTACAGGAGGTATTTAAATATTTAACCAAGTCCATAAGTCACTATCTTTATATTTTCAAGAAAGACTCATAGTCTTATATTTTCATAGCTAGGAGAAACACAACATAATGTGATGTTACTTTCACTCGTCCCATCTTAGACCATTCTCAGTAAATGCTTGGAATAGATTAACTAAACTCAGAATTAACCATTAAACACAAGTCAGGATGTAACTTTATCATACAACAGCAATTTATTGAAAAGCATTAAGATCTTGAATGGTCTGACCCAGACCTGTTCAGCTGCCTTCACTGTTCCCAGAAAGACTTCTCAGATTAGCAGCTCAGCCCACATTTAATTTCCAGCTCATTGTTTTCTCTTCCCCATCGCTCCACGAAGAGCCATATACTTTGCTTCCTATCACTCAAGAGTACCATCTCATAATAGAAAGACTCATCCCAGCAACCTTCAGATGGTCTGGAAAGTCATTTCCCGTATAAAATGTTGAAAGAACATGTCAGATTAAAGGTGCTCCCTTGTGAAGTGCCATTTTGAAGCAGAAGTGTGATCAGACTAAGAGATTGCATATTAGCTGCTTGAGTGGTGGAAATGAAACTTGTTAACAATTCTGCTGCTCCTCACAGAAAAACGGCCCCAGTGAGATTTAACCCAGCTGATCTTTCCTAAAGACAATTATAGGATGTAAATATTTATAAATCTCTCATTTGTTTTATGCCCGTTGATAAGTTGCACGCAATCTCTGTGTTTCCAGCAAAGCTGGAACAAATGCTGCCCATTATCTCCCTTTTCCTGGCTGCTGTTGAATGGAGGATCCAGCAAAGGCACAGAAAAGCTCTTTGTCCTGAATGTGAATTCACTCAGATACACCTTCTGGTACATCTGAGTTGGCTGCAAGGCTGTCCTTACACATTTTCACAACAGGTTGTCCGGGAGAAGTAATGTTTTGCCACAGTACGTGTACCTATCTTACTCAGACTGTATTGCTCCTCTTTTATAAACTTCACTAGAAGATCCATGGTGAAATTTGAACCCAAAGTCCCTCCAAGAGTTTCAGGTGTTGAAATGCAGTGACAACAAAATCATTTACCAATTTTCAGTATCATTAATACTATCCTTCTCCCCTCCCGCTTCCCTCCCCCATAGAAATACACACCTCCTCCAGCCCTTTCTCGCTACGGTTTTATTACCTCCAGGCCTAGGCTGTGTTAGCCTTCCTGGATGAGCGGCTCCTTTTGCTTTTCTTATTTTGCAAGCCAGAATTAATGAAATGCTAACATTTCTGATACATTACCACTTGTGCAGTGATTTGAGGACTTATGTGAATATAAATTGTATTTATATAAATAAAAGTTAATAAAAACAAATTATGCAACTAGTACATGTCATAGCTATACTGTGATTTTAAGACCTGCCTTGGGCTAGTGAGTGATTTATTGCCAAAGTGCCACTGGCACAGAAAAGAAGGGGAATTATAGATAAAGACAAGACATTTGATCATAAATGGCTTGCAAATCTTAAATATTAGGAACATTAAGATTTTTCACCCTGATTTGTATGTTATGTATTTCACACAGTTTGTCTTTGCTCCTGTCCCTTCCTGCATTTGTTAGCTGTCAGCTTCCCACTGAGGAGAGAGGTACTGGCCCACACCGCTGTATATGTCGTACAGCCTTAATGTCACTTAAAATCTACCTGTGCTAGTGGGAGTATGTTAGCAAAGTGCTGCTAAGCAGAAAAGCACTGTGACTGTACTAAAATGTTATCTCTGCTTCAAAGTGTGATGTGGCATATAGCACAGAATCATAAAGTGAGTGGAATTGGTCTCCTTTGTCCAACTCTTTTTAAGAGTCCTAAGGTCCGAGATCTACAGCTGAAAATCTAGGCTACAAGTTCAAAGATGGGAGATCAGTGACCGTAAATAAAGACAGTAAGCACTGAAAAAACCAGCCTACCTGAAGGATCACATAGATGGATGGGCTGAGAGACTTGCAGCAGCCTTGCAGCACATGCACAGCTTGCAATGAGGCATGTGGGGTTGAAAACCAGGTTTAGTACTTGGGTACTGAACCATACCCACACTCAAAGTGTTTATAACTAGGTTGCTTCTGTGGAAACAAAAGCCCCTAGCTGAAAGACATTAAAATTGTCTCATGGCCTTTTACAATGACTGTTTTCACTCCTCTCTTTCCTTCCCCAAAATAGAGTATCGCCAGCTCCAGCTATGTCTCTGCAAGAGCAGCCAGACTCTTCACGAGGCAAAGGGCTGGGACCTGTCTGTGTAGCTGAGGATTAGCACAGGCTTAGAACTGGACGCTTTAGGCAGGGTGTGATTTATATACCCTGTCTGAAATAATAGAAAATAAAGGAAAGCACCTACTGAAATTGCCACTGTCACTTCTACTTCCTGTTTATAACATTGATTCATTTATACTGATGTCAATGGTGGCATCACAAGCATAGCATTGACGTTGGCTTCAGGTAAGGGAAAAAAAAAAAGTGCTCAAATCCCATTTTGATGCCAATATCTTCCTTAGCAATAAGAGAAAGAAGAAAAACAATTTCAGAAAAGCTCCAGTATACAAGCCACAGTTGTTCCTGAAGCAGAACAATTATTGTTGCTATAAAGGAATCTGTGATATATCATCTGCTCCTTAACAGCTCCTTGGAGAGAAGGAGGATTATCAAGGGAGTCAAGGGGAGCAAATATCTAACGCCAATCTTTAATAAAGGAGCTGGAAAGAAATCAGGAAATTATACACTTGTAGGGCTGATCTCAATGATAGGTAAGAGACTACAGAAATTAATAAAGGATGAGGTCACCCAACAGCTGGAGGAGTTTGAGTTGATTTTAAAAAATAGTCCAGATGGCTTTTCTAATTTATTTTTTAAAGGAATAAAATCTTACCTGACAAATCTGTAAGAATGTTCTTAGCAGCTGCAAAACAAAACAAGGTGAGATGAGCAGTGATATTATCTATATCAAAACAGTAATTAATATTCTTAAAGTCAGTGAATGGAAGGCAGAAAGATGTAATCACAGAAAGGGTGACAGACCCTTATCGCAATGTGAATTTGAGCATTGTCATGAAAATTGAAGCAACCCAGAGAATTTTCTCAGCCCTGTTGATGGCAATAATAATAAGAAAAGAAATTTATATTTTACTTTAGGGGGAAAAAAATATATCCTCATTCCTCTTCCCACCCTTACCCCGCTCCCCTGCAGCAGTGATCAGGCTGAGCGGGTGAGCTAAGTGCTGGACGGCTGATGTGACAGTGAAAGGGCAGATTAAGGAAACTGATGTATCTACGTACAGTACCTGGGGGATCGTGCTCTTCCATCTGCGCATAGATGACGTAGGGCGCGCTCTCGTACGCTTGGAGGCTCGTTCCTCTGGGAGCACTTTTGAAGTTCAAGCAAGGCCAGGGAAAACGGGAATAATTACATATACATTTGTGAAGAATTTCTGGCTTGTTTTCAGTGAGTGCTACAGCAAAATTGCCTATTGTACTCTGAATATTTTACAGACTGTCCTGCATAGCTGAACCCTTACTGAACATGAGCTTGTGTTTGAGGTTGGAGCCAACTGGTATATACTAGCTTGCAGAAGGGTTAGATTTGGGACTGAGCAGTCGTCCCAAATTGCAGACAATATGGTTTGGTGCCAGGAGGTACAAACTGTATTGAAAAATACACTTTGAGCTGAGCTCTGGTCTATCCTGTGGTTAGTTTTCAGTAGTAACTAGCCCCAATAACTCAACTCTTGAGTTAGCACCTGGGGTCAATCAGGAGATGGTACAAGGTGGGATTGACATTTGGGATCACTGATTGATTTATACATAGGTTCAGGACTGATGGGGTGCTAACCACTGATCTGTAGGCTGGCAGGCGATGCTGGAAGGGGCACAAGGGCTTAGGCCTGGGAGAGCACGCAGGTCTGGGCTGGCTCGCGCTCCCCGCTGGGGTTTGCCGTTGGCCCTGGAGCAACTGGGCTGGGGAGTATCGTGGCTGGCCGGGGGCTCCTCGCTGGGCTGGTGCTTGCAAGACCCCAGGATAAGTTAGGGCTGACATTCTCCGCTGATTCCTGTCCACAATTAAGATAGAAGCTGGCAGGTGGCATAGGCCTAAATTCAGCGTTGTCCGTGAGGGGCAGACAACTGAATACTCTTAAAACTAAATACTCTAAAGCAGACACCTTTAAAATCACTGGTTATTTCCCAAAATTTAAGTGATAGAGACTGTGAAAATAGATGGTGATTTGGCAAAAGGGTGTCTTTCTCTAGAGTATTGCATGAGACGTTCAATAAGGAAAAAGTTAGAAATCTCAGTATTTGCAGAAACTAGATTTGCACTGACTTGAATGCCACATGGGGAGTGGTGCTTCGTACTGGAAGGGTGAATGAAAATACTGATAGTGCATCCAGCCTGAAAACAGTTTATCAACAATGCGTATCTCTGTTTTGTAACTAGATACTTTGCCACATGTAGTATCACCATGTCCTACTCTGGAGATTTTTCCCTGAATTTCAGTAGCATTTTTCTTAGCTCTCTTTCCAAGACTCGTGTGGATACATACGTTTACTCTGGTTTTAACACAATGTGTCGTTTTAACATATTACTTCAGCCCTTAAATTGCAGTAAAATACTTGTGACTGGGAAATGCATCAGAAAAGAAATTGCAGAAAGTTTTCGCAGCCGGGTGGTCTATCCATAAGACACCGTTTAATCCTGCAGACTTAGCCTTCCTGCAGCTTGCACATTTTCCGTGGAGAACTTTTGGTGAACTTTTAGCACTGAGCTAATACTAAATTTGTGAGAGCAAGCTCTCTCAATGGGAATGAGATTTTATGGGGCATGGGTCCTCTTACAGTGGAGTTTCTGGACCTGTCTTAGCCACTAGACCACCTGACTGTTTAGAAAAAAAATGGGGGTCATCTTGCATCCCCTTATTGCTTGGCAGCTGAAAGCAGGAAGATATGTAAGTTAATCATATGTTCAATGTTTAGTGAACAAAATGTTATTGTTTTAACAAACCATAACACTACTGTTTTAATTGCAAACATTTTAATTACTCAGTGAGAACTGTTGGAAGCTAGCACCTGACATTACATGCATGCAGGCTCTGCCAACTTACATGTATGTGCTTAAAAAAAAGTCTGCCAGTTTTCAAACTGATTTCTAATGTCTTACAAATTTTTGTGTAATACTGAACTGGAGGGAAAGGACTCTATTTTTCCCTTTTTGTTTAGCTGTTTAGTCTTTACTCTTTGCTGTTTTGACAGCTGGATAATTAGGCATTGCTTCCATGCACTGACTGATTTTAGGGGTCCCTCTATGCCATCTAGGTAGCAAATGTTCAAACTGGTGAGCTGGAAACTCTTTCTGTGGGGATCTTTTGACATTAGCTGCAATGCGCTCTGTCTGCACACCTTGCTCGTGAACTTCGTGATCAAGCGAGCCGGGAGAAGCAGCAGCCTGGGAACGCGACCAAGCCTCAAACACATTCAGTTTTTCATGTAAACATTCATGACAAAAATAATAAAGTGTTTTTTCAGATCTACTTTTTTCTAACCTGTGCGTATGACGTAACTGAATTGGAAGCTAGACACGTCCTTTGATTCGTTCAGTGACTACTCGTTTGTTGGAATTCTCTGAGTTTCAAACACATTCACCTAAATGCTGGAGCTGGCTCGTTCCCCGAGATGTCCTTTGCCTCTCACTAAGAGCCAGTGAAAGAAATGTCTTACAAAGCCCCCTCCGCACAACGCCTTCTTTATTCCCGAATCGTCGATGATGAATACTGGCTCAAACAGCGCTATGCTCCCTGCCTCCGGCTGTTGCTCGTGGTAGCTGTAACACCCAGTGTCACATAAGTGCAATTGGAATTTCGTGTTGATAAAGGTTGTTGAAAGTAGATAAGGATGAGAGGAAGGGGAAGTACTTGTAAATAGACTCTGGATATTTTATCTCCATATCCTTTTGCACTTCCTGATTTGGTCTCAGCCCAATCGGTTGACTGCTGAAATCAAGTTAGGAAAAAGCATTGCATTGCCCTGTCTGCAGCTATGTGATTTTGTGTGCAAATTTGTGTGTATATATTTACACATGCCTATGCAAGTTAGAACCTTTAAATTTTTCAGATGCTTTTTTAACATTACTTTTTGTGACAAAAACTGTATTTTGAGTCTCTTTCTTTTCACTCATTCCTCTTCATCCTAGTTAAGTTATATATAGAAAAAAAAAAAAAAGAAAACCCAACATTTGATCAGTCAGCTAAAGATTTCCCATCAGTATTACTTTTGAAGCTTATGCAAAGAAAGTTATAAAATTTTTAACATTTTTATTTCTATTAAAAAACTGAAATATAGATGTATGTTGAAGCCCACACTCTGTAATCTTTCCTGTCTTGTCCCTCTTCAGCTTTTCATGTTGTCTCCCTATTTTGCCATTTCATTTTTTATTCTCTCTCCTTTTCATTAAATAATGATTAGTGCCCCTCTTTTTTTAAATCAATGCTAATTTGCTAAATCATGGTGCAGATATTTCTAAAGTTATGATATTCAAAAAAACAATGTGCATGGACATAAACAGCTGACAAATAAATCTGTTTGTTAACATTTAAAGGTGTCTTCCGCAGAAGAATTTTCTTAAGAGTCATTTACTAGTTTTATTGCTAATGGATTTACCAAGTCATCCTTTCTTCCTTGGTGAGATAAAGAGTGAAAGAAGAAATACGAAAAAGTCATTCATCCTTCAGTGACATCATCCATTTTTACTAGACCAGTAGCAGTACACATTGGCTCAAAAAAGAGCTCTGCTTCTACTTCCAGTCAAAATGAACTTTAGCTCTGAAAAGTAGTATCTTTCAGATGTGATTTGGAATAGTTTCTCAAGAAACCTTGTTAAAAATAAATAGGAAAGCAAGGAAGAGGTTTAGCCCGGAGAAGTAGCTTATACCACTTCCTGCGGCTGTAAATGCATTTTCCTCCACCATTCTCCAGAATATTGAATAAGTCAGGAATTATTACAGTAATGTCTCTGTCATTCTGAATAATACATGAACAAAATTAGTTACTCTTCATTCAGATTGAAGCAATTATTTCATGTCTCCTTGCATGAGGCCATGTGTAACCTATTTCTGATCACTGTAGACAGGGCCTTAAAGGATGGTGAAATAACAGCTGGAACTAATTGAAATTATGGTTGACTTGATTCATTAAGTTTATTTATTTATTTGTGTGTGCAGAGAGAAGAGTTAAGTTTAATTTAGTAGGTAAAATATTTAAAGGAAAAAGAGCCATGCGAACTCCATTGTGTACAATGCATTGTAATCTCTGCTGTTTTAATTAACCTTTAAACATGAAGACCATTCACCTTTCTACCTGGCAGTTCATAACCTCGTTCAGATAAGTAACTATTTTTATATAATACCTATCTGCCCTCTCAACACCTTTGAGCACAGAACTGCATAGCCCCAGTAGTGTGAGGCGCTAAGGCAGAGCTCCAGCAAAAGCTGTCCGCGTACCTGTGTAAGATCAGAGGAGAGGTGACCCACTTTTTCTGAGTCTCACGTGCTTTCTTCACAACACTGTGTAATCCTGCAGGCGCAGCTTGGCGAGGTCTGTGTCTTCTACCCCTTGCCCAGCAGGAAGCGTGCTGTTAGCATAGAAAAGCTGTTTCTTAGAAATTGAAACTGTTGCACTGTTTATTCATATGCATCTAATTATTTATAGGCACAAAGGGTCAACTCTGAAAATACTCAGGTACCTCAGGATGAAGATTAAAGTGGGTTCTGGGTGCATTGGTGCCTTTTACCACCAGGCAGGCTGCATAAAATGGCTTTGGCAGGAGCTGATCAGAGGCTGGAAACCCAGACGCCAGGGAGATCGCAGGTGGGCGGGCAGGAAACTAGGAACGTTTCTGATAAGCTTATTGAAAGTCTGTCAAAACCAAAATGTTTCTGCAGACTGTCTTGGTTCTGATCAAGTGACATTTTCTGACAAAAACCTCTTTTTTATCCTTTGAAACCCCCAGCCCATGGAACTTGGGATTCCTTACTTCTGCCCTGAGTGCCGTCCACGGCTAAATGAGTTTTGACTTAGAGCCCATCACTGTGGTGTCTAAGTGCTGATATTTATGTCTGGGAATGAATCTCCATATTTCCAAAGTAGGAAAATGATAGTTGGCTACACTAGGGGGGTATTCTGAGGATTATTGTTTACAGAATGTTTCAGAAATGCTGTAGCCCTCTCATTTATAAATAAGTAACGTAATTACTAATGGTTAAGTTATGTTCTGAACTGAGCACAATCTCATTTTGGGTCTTTCTGCTCTACTTTCTTTTTTTTTATTTAAGTTGTGGCAGGATGCTCTTGAAAATGTATAACTCAGTGTGCTGGAGAGAATCCTGAAAGTTGCAGTAAATAAATGAAGAACAGGGAGCATGAAATATATGTGCTTTTTAATATTTATCCATATATTAAAAAGCCAATACAGTGGCTGAGATGAATGCTAAAAACTTTAATTAAAAACAAAACAACAATGCTGTCTTTCAGTTGCCTTAGCAGCAGAGAAAATATAGGTAAACACCCTTCCTTCTGAAAAATGATCTTGTTCCTAGCAAATCTTACGATCTCCCTTTCCCAATGTAAATGCATCCTTCTGTTGAAGTGAACCACAAAATGACACTGGTTCAAAGTCCAGTGAAGTCAATATGAGTCTTTTTGCTGATCTTGCTGGAATCTAGATCAGGCTCTTTATAGTAGGTGGAAAATTATCTCATTTCATTAATTAGTTGGAAGAAAATTAATCATCTCCCTCTGATGCATGAAATTTTTAATACTAATTCCTCCTTTCCTGGCAGGTGCGTGCCAGTGTTTTGGAGAGCCATGGCTGCATGCTCCCGTGCATGCACACACGCACGGGGGACTGACTAACAGCTCAGACTGCCTTTCAGTCTACTGCTGGGCTTTTTTGGAGCGGCAGAGGCATGAGAATTGTCATCTGCTTACAAAGCAAAGAGTTGTAAACCTCGCTGCATTGCAAGTAGCCAATAGAATCCCAGTACAGTTAATCCTTTTTATAAAAAACACATTTCATCAAATTTTAACTCTATTAATATTAATAACATATTTCAACATGAAGAATACCACCAAGCACCATCCGTCCCTTTGATCTGCATTTCTGGGTGGCCTTTCTCAGCCGCCGCGGCTGCCCCGTGTGTCCGGCCCCGCGCGCGAGGCTTAGGTGAGGGAGCCCCGGCGCAGCTGAACGGCTCTCGTGGCCAGCGCTCGGCACTGAAGGCGCTCAGCGTGCTGGCGGAGTCGGCATTACTGCTTCAGCTTGGTTCTGCGGTGCCCTGCGAATCTCCCAATCTACCCCATTTTCTGTGCTTTGGTAACCATGGCGAAACAGTCTCAGAGTACTCGCACCGGACTCCGTTTAAATGAAGCTAAAGCAGAAAATGAAGTCCGGGAGTAAAACTGATGCTCTCCAACAAGCTGAATGGGTGTTTGGTCCTGGCTGGCCTGTTTTGCAGCAGTGCGGTGTGTGTTGAGATCCCCTTTCCCCAGGATTTCTGCTGCAGATTGCAATCTGAAGGAACATAAAGCCAAGGCAGACAGTCAGGTGCAGTCCCTGCAAACCTTGAAAGTTTACCTGTGCTTTGTGGGTAAAAGCCTCATGTTTTAGAAAGCAGTGGCGAAATTCCCAGTGGCCTCAGCAGGACGAAGGATTCCCTTTGTTAATGTTAATGCCTGCAGTCAGTTGCACTGTGAAGTGATGATGGTCCACCTGGAAACCTCTGTGGCCTACAGTTGCAAACACAGTCTTCCAGACCTGAGCCATGGCCTCCTAACTCTAGCTGACACAAGGGCTGTACAAGATGTTTAGCTAGACCCATTTAAAATAACAGTTTAGCTAAAATTTGTACCAATTTTCCCCACTTCCTGGGAGCTGGGCATGGCTAATTTGACCCCGTCTGAAGTGTGGTACATCATACTCGGGGCTGCTGTCCGCCCATCGGCTCCTTGGTCAGCTTGGCAGTTCATGTCCTCTCCGCAGAGGAGCGCAGCTTTGTCTCGTGCCCAACGGTGTTCCGCAAGATGCTGGGGACAGTTTTCCTCCCCATATTTCTGCTACCAGGACTGCTACCTGGTCATGGACTGCTACCTGGTCAGACACTGGCAGTGATTTCTTTGCAGTTGGAGGGCTTTCCATGCCCCTTTTCATCTTTGGCTGATGGTGCTGGCTCTGATTGTGATATTGCAGTAGAAAACCAGCTGGTGCCGCAGTTGATCCCATGCTGCCCTGCAGGGAGGGGGCTTGGGGGAAGCCTGCAGGCACAGAGCGTGGCAGGGTCAGAGCATGACCACCCATGGGTGCCACAGCCAGGAGGCAATGTACACCATTGTCATCTTCACTGGTAGATCTCGTTTAGGGCCACATTTTCCAATTTCCATGAGCTGAAATTTGCATTAGGTTTGGCACGCAGAACGTAACCTCATGTCTGAATATTCAAGATGCTTTATTGCCCTCCAAGTGCTCAGCCGTTCAGAAGAAATAAGCTCCTGGGCCTTTAAGCTGAGCCTCAAAATTAGAAACCATTACTGAAGATTTTTATGAAAATCAACTCGACCTTGACTGTTCATAAATATGGCGTGACACTTCACTCTTTACAGAGTGTACATGTTTTTAAATAGTCCAACTTTATATAAAGGCTCACTGTTATAAAAAGTAATTTACATTGGTTCCTTTCCCAAATACATTAATTATAACCTCAATAAGAGCATACAGTATTTGCATTTCCACTTACAACGATGTGTTTCTAAGAAAGAGCGCTAGGATAGCTGGAGCACTTTATTCAATTCATAGACCTTGGCATTTCTCAGCTCCAGTGAGCCTTCCTTCATGGAAAAATCAAAGTTCTCAAATCAGTTTTCCTTTCCAAGCTGAGACAATACAAATAAAATAGTTAATATAATTCTAACTTCACTCCGCATGTTGGCAACTGGAATAGTTAGACTGTTAGATTGTATCAAATATTAGCAGGTAAAATATCTATTTGCTCATTTTACCTCCAGGTCATGAAGAAATGAGCACTTCACTTCTTACTTTATTTGCTAACACTTTTAATTCGTTATAGATACACATTTTCTAAAATAAGTGTCTGGATTTCATGTTTGTGTTATTATTTAGGCTGGGAAAATGTAAAGACCACAGGTACCATTTAGCTTCTCTGTTTTCAGATGGGTATTCAGAAAGGGCATGCTCAGGAGTATCCACGTCATTGCATTTTCCTGCCTCCCTTGTAATGAGTTTTAATGGTGGGTGACGCTTCTGCCTTCTATGTGTAACAGAAACTGAGACAGCTAAACCGAAAACACCTTATAGCTCAGTTTCATGATCATGAAGTAGGAGAAAATGGGGATGGTGGAATTGTGGTCATTCACCTCCCAAGCTTAATCACAAGAAATATTTCCCTGATACAGATGAGCCCACCTTATATTTGACTCCTAGGCCAGAATTAGCATAGTTTCTAAGTTATCTGTACATCAGAATCAATTTGGGTAGTAGCAATATTTGTCTAAGTGGCAGCTCTCAAGGATACACTCAGGATCTTGTGGTAGCAGCCAAGCACTGTTTACACAGGTGGCTACAATCCAGATTTTGTTTTGAGATGGGAATAAAAAGAATGCAATTGTTATCTCAAACCGTGATCTCATCTGTTCAGAAACCAAATATGTTCTTGCTAAATAGAAGGTCTATTTTGATGTTTTACTCTCTAAGGCCAGTGGAACCTGACCTCTCCAAGCAGAAATGTTCTTCTGTTGCTGACCATCGAGGTTTCTGAAAAACAACTTTACTCCCTCATCCTAAATCATTATGCATTTACATGAGACAACTTTGGAATGAGCTGCCAGACATGAAGCCCAGCTTTAGGTACCCAAAAAGCGTATTTGTGGAGCATAGCTGATCTGAGTTCATATAGTCACTGAGGTGCATGTATATGTAGAGAAAGGCGCCTCAGAGAGATCACATCTGAAGTAGAGCTGCTTACTACCTTTGGACATATTTGACCATTAAATGTACAGGGGACTTGAGGTCACAGTCCCCCTGTGCTGAGCATCTCAATTAGTTGGATGCATATACACTGTTAACTCTATTCGCAATTTGCACATAAGATGTGACAATCTGGCTGAGAGTTTCCTGATCCATGTGGCATAAACCATCAGAATAACAGGCATGAGCTACAGCAGAGCAGTTTGGGCCCATGTTTCTGGAAGCCAAAGAGTGTGGATAGATGGCTGCATTCAAGTAACCAGAGAATAGCGAGTAGTTTGTTTCCCTCGTTGGTTCTTTTCTTTAGAAATTATGGTGTTAAAATGAGTTTTTGGGTGAAGTAGCTTTGATAACGATGTTTGGTGGATTGTCTTAGGAATTGGTTGTGCAGACAAAACTTTTTTTTTTTTAAGAGAAATGAAAACATTCAGAATTCAACTCTTTGCTAAAGAATAATTATAATGAAGTTGTTTATAGTAGCAAATGACTGCTGTTTACTGTCCCGCACAGTCATGTAAACAATGTTTTTTGGCTTATAGTAAGGTCTTTCATGTGACTTAATTATCACAAATGTGTGATGATAAGAAGTAAGGAATATCAAAGGAAAAATAGATAAAATAGCAGTTCTCTAAAATTATGTAAATAACTGATTGAGGAGTGTGGTAAAGATGGATTTTTTTTTTCATTTGAATATACTGAATAGTTATATTTGCAGAATTATCACATCTCTTGGGGCCTTTCTAACGTTGTGGTTTGTATGTGCTACTCTTGTGCATAACTAGTTGTCTGCATGCCAGGAACATTTTTTTTTCCTTTATAAATGACAAGATTTTGATTTCACACCACAGTTATATCAATATTCCAGTCTCCTGAGATCATTTTAATGTGATGACAATTGTAATATTAGTTCAGTCTGTTAATCCCAGGGCTCCTATATTTTAGCATCTCCCCAATCTCATTAGAATTATATTCTTGCAAGAATATGTTCTTGCATTTATCTTCATACACATCCTATAAATAATGCTGATGAGCATTCAGGCAATAGTTAGAATGTCAAACTGGTTTGAAATATGCTGGGCTTATTTTATTTCTGTAATCTCATTTTATTTCTTGCTTAGTATGTTTTCATGAAGGTGTGAAGAATCGCATGTGATTCTTCGCAGCAGCCACTGCTGTGTGATTGCTCTGATTGCACAGATTCTGTTTTCCACATCTCCTCCACCTTGGGCATCAGTTGGTATCCTAGAGTCCCATCAGGACAGGCTATTTCAAAAGGGACCAACACTCTATTTACTCATGTGGACTTCCTTTCTTCTTAGTTTTTGTTGCTTTAATAGACATTAAAAGCAAATTCTAACTAAAAATATCTATTTTCTCTATAAGAAAGTGTTTTCCTGTGTGAAAATACACACAGATGCTCCACCTCAATAGCAGATGCTAATTCCCTTTCAATTAGCAATGCAGGTTAACTGCCCTGATGAAGGGAAACCCAGCTGGCAAGGTAGAAGTGAAAGTAATCAAGGAGTAATCATGGGACTGGAAAGGTCAGCTGATAAAAATTAAGCATTAAACTTGAGTGGGAAAGGATTTACGGGGTGAGTTGTGTGAGTGATGTGTCTCAGTGGGCAGTGTGCTGGGAAGATGGCTGGGGGAAGGGGCTCTGTGAAGAGGCTGGAAGAATTCAAATGCAGGTGGATTCACAAGCAGTGCCTTGAGGAGCTGGAGGAAAAAAATTGTTGGGAGCATAAAGGTAAGATATTCATGTACTTAAGGGTAGATAGCCTAGGTCTTAGAACCAGCTCCCTTTATTAATTTATTTAAATTTTGTGTAGGACAATGTAAGAAGCCTCTTCCTAGTTCTGAAGAATGCAAGCAGATATTGTATATAGGATGCACAAAAAGGTCACTGAGTTTGGGCTGTTTTAGACCACTGTGGGAAGTTAATCTTCCAGAGTCTCAGAGCTCTGCTAGCTAAACCAGTGCTGGGCAAGATGGGCGCTGGGGGCCATGGGCACAGCTTCTGTCCTCTACTCCTGCCTTTGGTTCTTGTAGTGTAAGATGAAGTTGAGCAACTGTTGAAATGAGAGCAACAATGTCATGGGAGACTATGTGAAGTCTTTATTTTGTTGAGCAACTTGTTTAAATATCTTATGGCACTGTCTAGTCACAACCTTTTTCAGCTGCATGTTTTGGAGAGTGTTGAACTTGATTCTTTTTTCATTGTAAAGTGCTCAAAAATTACTTGAAAACAAATGCCTTTCTAGTATATTTTCTAAGTGTCTATTTCTGAGACTTGCAAGATAGTAAAGGAAATAAGGCTATTATCAGTGTCAGCAAAAATTCTGTCTTGATAGTTGTACCTCTTCAGATTGAAAAATGAAGGCCTGGAATAGTACCCCAATGAACAGGTAAGAGGCAATAAAAAGTGGGGGGGGGGGGGGGAACTTATGCCAAAGACGATTGCTTTCAGATCACTTCTGTGTCAGAGCCAGGGTTTTTGCTCTGACTCTGAGCAAATATGATGCACAGTATGGTATAGCTGTTGCTTGTGTTCTTGTGCATCAGCTGCCTGTAAGCCTTTGGGGGGCAACAGGTATCACCACTTCTGATGTGAGCCCTAGGGTAGAGATGTGTTAAGAAAAGAGTTCAGAAATGATTTCCCCCCCCTTTTAAGGGTTTCAAGGAGAGGTGGTGCATGATGTGCATTGTAGTTCTCAAGTATGTAGTTCAAATGGAAAATATGTACCGAACTGTAGCTCCGCACATGGAAATGGTTTTGATATCTCACTATGAATACATGACAAAATTAAGCTAACTTTATAAAACATTTTTCCCTAATAGCTTGAATATAGTTGAGTCTGGTTGTGGTGAATCTTCACTTTGTGAAGCTGAGCCATCAATGGAGGTTATGAGTCCAAAGCTTCCAAGTCTGAAGAACTGCTTGTATTTCTTTCTCATACCAATGACTGTGATTTGTGATTAACCAGATAAGCTGATATTGCCCTAAGCTCTCTAAATAATCAGAATCTTATTGCGTAGTCATCTTCTGTGCCAGTATTTAATTAGCCTAATTTTTTCCTTTCAGGTAAAGCATGGAGACATAGATCGGGGTAAAAGTTCTAGAGAGATTATACATACCTCCAGGAATAATGCTACTGAATCTGTTAAGACTGCTGTGCCAATTCCTCTATGCTTCTGGGAATTAGGCATCAACCTCACAAATTTGTTAATAACTGAGGAGAAACAGAGTAGATATCGCAGCATGTTGGAAAATGAAGATGTCATGAACTTATGGTGGTATGAACTGATTATCATTTTCCGGCTTAAAATAACTTATTGCTTGATATTTAGAGCAAATAAAGGGATTTAAGTACTTCCACTCACAGAAGTGGTATAGATAAACTATATTCCTTAGGCGTGGGTAGAGGTCCACAGAGGACAAGCGACTGTGGTACTGTTTGAGTACTTTTTTCCAAAAATTTGTCAGACCTTTGAACCAAAGTGAACTTGTGGCGTCTTCTATGGCAGTGTTTTCTGCAGTGTCGCTGTGTTGTGAACTCCTGTTCACATGAAAACTGCCATGCAATAACTTCACTTAATGTCTTGTGCTCTTGGACTATGAGACAGTGATGAGCTTATTCCCTATTAATCTTCTCTATGTTACTCCTAATTTTATAGGCTTCTGTCATATTCCCTGTCTCCCACCTAGTAATCTCTCTTGCAGCCTGAAGAGTCATAGCTGTCTAGTCATTTCTCATATGGAAGCTATTTCATACCTATGCTCACTGTTTTCTTCCCTTCTACTGTGATCAAGTAAAATATCAAGCTAGCCTTGTGAATGGAAAATTCAATAGAGGGATTATCTTTTTCCAGAGTAGGAATATTACCTTTAAGCGTCTGTTTTCATTACAATATAATAGTCTTGTAGAATTGCAAGCTATTAAAAAACTTTAAGGCATTTCAAATGGGATAATTTTCATTCCACATACTACTATCATAGGGTTTGTCTGTAAGTCACTTGGGCATCTAAAATTCTTGAAGTTCTTGGTAGTCGCTAAATGTCTCTTGTGTCTGTTGAAGTAAAGCATGGCACACGTACTCGATAGGCTGCAAGGAACGTTTGGCACAGGGCAGTGCTTGGCTGGAATAATCTTAACCTGCCCTGTGGAGGGTTAAACACAGGTGCCAAGTTACTTGCCTAAAACAGGGATGACAGCAGCTTCCCTGGGCTTTTCTAGAGGTCTTTATGAAGTGCCTCACTGACTGCAGGAGGTTGTACTGTGACAGATGGAGTAGTGGCAAGAGGGAAGACCTGCTCTGAGGAAGCAAAGCATCCTCAAGATCCCAGGGAGGAGCTCTGAGCCTCCTGGCAGGAGGGGGATTGGGAGCTTGGCTCCTGTTCAAAACCTGTGGATGAGCACAGGTCTATTTGATACACCTTCTTCACAGAAGTGTTTATAACTAATCATGTTGGCTCAAATTTGATGTAGCTGACCCCAGCAGTCCTAAACACCCACTCATATATAGAAACTTTACTTAATTTACACTTCTGCATTGATAAAGAAGATCTGATTGCATATCTTGTTCTTATATGAATGTATGAAGCTACTTACTTTCCTTGGTGTCTTTGCACTGAAAAGAAATTACAGCCTCCTTTTTCAGCTGAGAACTTGAGTCCTCAAAACAGAATTTTCTTTCCTTAATTTAGAGAAAGGATCTGATACTATCACTAGAATGGTAATATAGTAAAGCCCTTTGCATGCAGGAAAACCTGAAGAAATACTTGAAAAAGTCTTTAGAAAATGTGCATGTGGCCTAGAGCTTGTTTTGTCAAGAATTTAAACATGTAATCTTGACATGTAAATATTTCCAGAAATATTTCCTGAATAAATAAAATTCCTTCCCAAATGACCTCACCCTTTGGCAGTTGTGAACATGTATACTGTACATCTTCCAGAAGGATTCATCTGGGGCTTAGCACTATGTTGTGTGCAGAGCGTGAAGAACATGCAAGCTTTTGTAGGCATGCAGACTTCTACAGGGTTAGGTATTTGGGGAAGAGTCTGGAAAATATTGCAAATGTAGAGTTAGCTACACTCAAATATAGAGTCTTAATCCTGATTTCCTCCCAGGTATGTATCTCCTAATCTAAGCCATACATAGTCAAATTTGAGGCACCAGGATGTGAATGTCATTCATTTTTGTGGACTATAAAGCAATTAAATTTTATAACTTTTAAACACTTAAAAATCAATTATCTTGTATTCTAGATAACTAAGGCAGGAAGTGGATTTGAATCCAGTTTCTGGAGCAGGTTGTTAGTCAGGATGCTGTGTTGAGTTGTTCTCGCTGATCTGGTGTTTTGAGCCTCTCTGTGTGAGTCCCCTCGATTTAGAGGAGGGGGAATGACACTTTCCTTCAGAGCAAGCACCTATCTTTTCAATATCCGCCAGGTGCGAGAAGAACAGCTCATTCACCTGAGCATCCTTGAAGAAGTTCATGCATGCTTAAGGGGATGGGGAAAGGGAGTGCATTTCCCCCTCCATTTATAATCACTTATCCCTATACAGTAGAAAATAAATGCTGCTCAGTATCCCTCTCCTACTGCTTAAAAATTATAATGTTTAGTTCTTTATCTCCCTTCAGCAGCTCTGAGAACTTCTAATTTGAATCATTCTTCTGGCCAGTTTATTTTCTCTTTTCTTATTCCCCCTTTTTAATTTTTTTCTGCTCCTTTCTTGCTGTGGCAGCTCTGGGGAGTCAATAGTATGGCCTTATTGGATCACCTTTTTATTAAAAGGTACCAGATGCAACTACTTACCTTATTCCTAAATTAGGAAGGCTGTATAGAGCAAAGCACAGAAAATACTGAGGTGTGTCTCTTCCTCTGCCCTGCCAAAATCCCCATTATCTTCAGTTAAATTGTAGCACAGAGGAAGCCTGCCAAATGGGGGGGGGGGGGGGGGGGGGTTGGCTTTCTCCAGGATGGTTAATGAATGTGCTCTACAACACATACTTCCATCAAAATGGTCATCTCTGCCTATGTGAAAGGCTGGTTTTCTTCCTGCTTATCTAAAGATATAAAACTGATAACAAATTCAAGTCATTTCTTCAAGTATGAGAACATTAATAGTTCTTTGAAAGGGTAATTCTATAATCAGTTTCATTTCTTGGCCAATCTATTACTCATCCAACCATGCGAAGCCCTAACTGTGTTATCAAAATACAGCATTGAGTAGGGCTGGCTAGAACACAAGAATGCCATTTTCCAGAAAAATGGCAAGATCGAAATCTGTTTTCAATGTGCATCAGACACAACCATGGTGAAAAATTCACAGCTCGTGAATGTGCACGCCTGTCCCAAATAATAGAGAGTCACGAGGCTTTGCCACACATCTACAGAAGTCCCAAGTTTTGGGACTGGACTTGACTTGGAATTTGAGGTACTTCTGTCTTCTGGAGTAGAACTTGCTCTCTTAACCTCTATACTCTGGAAATGCAAAGTAGAAATATCTGTTAAGCTAGACAGAGGCTGACCTCATAGTTTGGCGTGAAGTCAAGCAGGCTCAGCACATGCTGAGCATGGTCTCAACCTTGAGCTGTGTGATTTCTGGGAAGCTCAGTAAACTGGGGTACAAGAAGGAGCTATTCCGCACCCAACATGCACCTTCATAGAGCTTGCTTATACCAATATGTGCCCCCAAAAGTGCATGCCTCCTAGAAGGAGGGCCTTTTTCTTCTGGAGAGATCAGTTTATTCCAATAGAAATTCTTTTCTCTGAAAAATCCCCAGGTAGCTCAAACACGGAGCTAGTGTTCTCAAAGTACCTTTTCCTGCTCTGGCATGTATGAGCACGTTCATGGATACTTTCTGTTTTCCCAAGCAAACATGGGACTAATGGATTTCATATTTAAAATGAACAGTGCAGTAAACTTTTTTAATATTACTTTCTGGATCCTAATGCAGCATGACTTAGGTTTCAGGCATTGAAGGGCAAGTTCCTTATTAACAGTGACCTTCTCTGGACTCTTTATTATGGGATGTCATGCCCCAGTACAGCCTGGGGGCCAAGCAGCTGTAAAGAGGCTTTGCAGAGAAGGACCTTGGGGTTCTGGTAGGCAAAAGTTGAACATGAGCCAGCAGTATGCCCGTGCAGCAAAAAGGTCAACGGCATCCTAGGTACCATTAATAAGAGTATTGCAACAGGTCGAAGGAGGTGATGCTTCTCCTCTACCCAGCACTGATGAGGCCACATCTGGAGTTCTGGGTACAGGTCTGGCTACCCAGCGCAAGAAAGACATGGACATACTGGAAAGAGTCTAATGAAGAGCCACAGAAATGATTAAGGGAACTGGAGCTTTTCGCATAACAAGGAGAGGACTTCTTTAGCCTGGAGAAGAGAGGGCTCAGGGGACTTTGTGTATATAAATATCTGATAAGGCCAAACTTTTCTTGGGTTTCTCTACTGACAGGCAAACTGAAACAGAGGAAACTCCATTTCAACATATTTTTTTTAATCATTCTTTCTTCCTGTCTTTACTGTGAGGGTGATCAAACACTGGAGCAGGTTGCTCAAAGAGGTTGTGGAGTCTCCATCTATGGAGGTATTGGACTGGATTTGGCCCTGAGAACCCTGGTCTAGGTGACTTTGCTCTGAGCAGGAGGGGATTGGACTATACAATCTCCAGAGGTGCCCTCCTATCTCACTGCTTCTGTTCTCAAAATTGATAATTTCTAGCAACTTCAAGTTTGTACAAAGACTGATGTTAGTACCTGCTGACCCTCTGTTGTGTAACCTCTTTTACAACAACTCTTCAACAGAGCAACATAGCCTCTTATCTCATGATATGAGGAGTCAGTGGAAGGTCTGCTAACGATAATAGCTTTTCTTCAGTATTCGGCAGTCTCAGTTTATTATCTTGGATGCAATGAACTGTGCATTGGCCATTCTTCGCACCATTCAGTTATTGTTTGTTATATCATAAGCAAGCCCCACTAAAAATATAAAATACTCAACTCCAGTTATTAAAACTCAACTTTCTGTGCCAACAGACTTCATATTTCATACATATATTGTGCACTTGCATTTGACCCTTTTGCAGGGCTGAGATGGAATGAGGCAAGCTGCAGATCAGAGAGCAAAATCTGGAGCTCTTTAACTGCAGGAATATTCAGCCACTTGTAATGCTGTACTATACTCTATTTTAATTATTTACTAGAACAATGCATGCTCTGTAAGCAAGGATTGTTACATAACTGCCAGGAGGAAACTAGTTTGTTCCCCAGAAGCGATGGGGAGATGACCCTCTGAAGCAACAGGAAAAAGCTTCCCAAGTTCCTCTTCCACTATGCTGTCCAGCAGCCTCCATGTGAACGGCTATTGGACCAGAGCTAAAGCCCGGAGGGAAAAATCTTGCCAGCTGTAGGAGGGATTAAAGGCATACAGTAGAGCTGACATATGATCAGTTAGCTAGAAGGGAGGCAGCTGTTGAAAATACACGTCTGTGATCTGGCTGTAGCTCAACATCCCTTTGGAGGAGAAAAAAAAAGGGGGGGGGGGCCAAAGCCAAGAAGGTGAAGGCAATCTTTATGGAGACAAAGGTTGTACTGTTTGACATGGCTTAGTTCTGCCAACCAACACTGCCTTCTGCGTTCCCAGAGGTGAGAGAAAGGGTGAAGATACTGTATTTTTCAAATTGATCTGTGCGTTTTCATACTAGAGTCCAGCCTTATGCAGACTTAAGAATGCAACTAATAAGGGTGCCAGTGGCCTGAACTGATTTGTAAGTGAAACCAGCAAGGCTGCCAGATGTGTGCTCTTATAAATCTGAGCTGCCTTTACACATTCGCGAAGAAAAGACCAGCATCTGAGGCAATCTTACAAATGGCCATGCTCTCCTTGGACCTTATTCCAGTGCTGAGCCTGTGGTTTTTCTTCTCTCTTCACCTCTGATTCACGTGCCCCTTCTCTTAAATGTTGTAGAATCAGTCACAAATGCAGCAGTTTGATATTTTTATATATATGCATGCACACACACTTAAGTCAGTTTCTCTTTTTTTTTTTTTAAGTTTTTTTTATTTCACTGAGAGGCAGAAGTAGAACAGATGTAACGGAGATGAAAGAATCCTCAGCTGCTGAAAGCTCCTTCATACTGTTCAGGTACCTGCTCTGATAGCTTCCCCCTGCACACCTGATGACCAGGTATAACAGGGAGGAACGAGTGTAAGCAGCAGATTTGGAACAAGATGGGTGTGGGTACTCTTTACAGACCCAATGCTGAGTGAGGCTGGGCATCATCCAGGGACTTCCTAGGTCTTATGAGTAAGCACCAATGTAGCAGAGAGAGAACAGAGATTTCCAAACTGCTTCAGTCAGGCTGTAATTTTGTTGTCCCGTAGTACTGCTTTTAGAGCACCAAATGCAGAATGCTACAGCTGCATGGCAGAAACTACTGAACCACGTACCAATTAGCTCTGCCAACTTAACTTTGTTCCAAAATATTTTGATGAGGTAAGTATGCCCTGGCAAACTTTGTCAGATAAATGATGTTTAATTGCCTGACCTGAAGCCAAAAGTCAGTCAAAGTTGCGCACTGTGATCAACTTGGCTGCTAACTTTGCTGCAGGCCAAGCTGGCAGTGCACAGGCCTGATATTGTTGTGTGTTGCCCTTAATGCTGGCATCGAGGTCCTCTCTGTCACCCCCAGAAGAGCCTCATGCCTGGAACGGCATGGGGCCCTGCTCTCTCCTGACAGTCAGTGTCGTTTAACCAGCATGATGGTGAAAAGCAGGTTGGACTGGGCCAGGTCCTACAGCAGGTGCCTGTGCTTTCATGCTGCCCGTGCTTTTGTTCTTCTGGCCTCCTTAGTAAGCCTTCAGGAAGCAAGACCTCTTCTGCAGCATCCATTGCAATGTTGGAAAGATCATGCCAACTGTCTCTCCCGAGCAACTGAAACACAAATCCTGTCCTACCGAGTCCTAGCAATTCTCTCTTCTTCCCTAGAAGTAAATTCAGATTCTTTTCTTAGATTGCAAGAGCTTCCTGGATTTGTGGCAATCAAAGGATTGGTTAAACTTGGGTTACTCAATGCATTTCATTTCACTACATTACTAGAAATAATTGCACAATTTGACTCACCAACATGAGTTAGCTCATTCACAGGCTTTTCATTTACTTAAACTTTGAAGTATTCACTTCTGCCATTTGACTCGAGCCTCATTTGAGGAAAAAATAGAAGATGATAGGCCACATGTGAAAGATCAGGGACAATAAAATGTGTTTTTTCCCTGTTGGCCAGTTACAAATATTAGAAATGAGGCCAGACAGAACTTTCTTTCAGTCTTTTTAATGCTTAAAAAAATTGTGTGTTGCTTTTCCTTTTACAAAAAGGATCTTTCTGCTGTGAAGGGTGCTTTCAACCTATTCATTAAAAACTGAATTTCCAATTTTGTCCATAATAAACGCTTTATTGGTTAAATAGAACTTTTTCTTAATTCAGAAAAACTTTTCTACTCCGTTGTAGCTAAAATTCTGAACTGAGAACCCATATCTGGACACAGCTTTAAGTTTCCATGAAGTCCTCTGTACTCAGTTAGTCTTCTCTCTCTTCTTACTAAAAGAAAAAGGAACTTTTAGTATCAAAATTAATTTTGCACCACAGAGCACTTTTATGTTGGTTTGAATGATGAATGTTCCATGCACTGTGTATGATTCGTAAGGTATAGTGATAGGCTTCCTAAGAAGTATTTTGAATAGCAAAGATAAAATGAGCATTTCTACTCAATCTGCATTATACTAACATTAATAGTTTGTTGCAAAATCACTTTTACATATTACAAATATTTCTTGTATAATCTGAATGTAAACTTAATCTTCATGGATTCATAAGGTTATGAGATTTATTTTATAATTTTGATGTTTCAAAATTAAGCTAAATTTTGTCATGCTGCCTGGAGGCAGATCCAGCTGAAATCACCTTCTCAGAGAGGAGCAGAGAAGGAAGATAGGGAATTACCATGTGAATAACATCGTGATTATCAGAAAGTAAAATACCTTCTGTTTGGGCAACAACTTTGGTGATGCTACATCCGTGTTTTGACAAAGTAGAATAGGTAGGAAAAAATCTACTATGGTAATTTCCCTTGCACTCGATGCCTTCCTAGCAAAAGGGAAGCTCAGAGAGAAGGCAGCAGCAGAAGCATAAGTTCACATTCTCTAAGGCAGCATCTTGCAGATCAGATGCTGCTTTATGAGTCAGGCCCTCAGTGTCAGTGGCTGAGATGACCTGTTTTTACCTGTAGCAGTACTCTGGTAAGGGAAGTGCCTGCCAGTGTTTTTGCTTAGCCCTTATGACCAACCACCCTTTGAACTGTGAAGGAGACACTAAGGATAGACCTGAAGTTTCAGGTAGCTATTGATGATGTGTTTTGTTGTTTCGCTTTTTTGTAGTTTTATTTCCAGTACGCTTAAGCTTGATATTTTTTTCTTTTTTGACAGAATAAAGAGGAATTTTTTTTGCTTGTCTTGCATATCTTTGAAACTGATTTCCAGATGATTTTTAAGTGCTAGTTGCTCATTTGCTGTGAGAAAAGCAAATCAACTTGTGGGCCAGATTGGTATCAATGCCTATCACCCAAAAGGTTTTGGATTGTGCAGAACTGGGGTGCAAGTAATTCTGTATAGTCTAGAGAAGTCTCTGTGGAGGATACTAGCTAATATCTTCTGGCAGGAAGCTTGGAGGAAGAAAGAGCGTTCTCAGAATTATAAGCTTAGTTGTGACACCAAGCAATAAACTTGACATTGGGAGGGAACTTCTATAAAGCAGTGTAAGTATAGTCAATTAATCTTTAGTGACTACATAGATATACTTAATCATATTTAAGTCTGTTCATATGTGAATGTTTGTTTAAATATTTCTGGATGTTCTTTAAAATAACTCATATTCCAGTAGACTACAAACGTTCATTTCTTTAGACCCTTCCAACAAAAGCGGATATGGAATTCCTTATCCAGCTATTGTTCTGCAGCTTTTCCTCTCTCAGCTAATTATTACAGTCCTTGTCTAATGATGCATTTGGTATTGAATTATATATTTTTAAAAGTTCTTATGCTTGTCTTAGCTGGAAATATGTTCTGGCCTGTCTTGTAATTCCTTCTGCAGCCTCATTGGCGTTCGGTAATGTATACAAAATTATTAAGTTGCTAAGATTGTGGTGTAAGTCACTTGAGGTTTAAAAGTGTTTTTTAATGAATAACAATCCTGGGCAACTAGAAACAATTTTAAGAAATTCCAAGCACTAATGAAGGAAACCATTTAAGGACATCCTGAGCTTTAAATGTATGCCAAGGGCTTTCTCTGCATGGAGCTGGAAGAAGCACGTACTTTACTGTCCTCCTGAGCCAGGGTCCTGGTGCCTGACCTCCCCTTGTTTCCTGTAGTGAGAACAGGAGCAAGGTCAGCAGTAAAATAACTCAGTGCGAATTAGGTGAAATGCATTTTCCTGCCAGCACTGAAATCAGATGGAGAATATCTCTCCCTTTTGTTGCAGAATAGTCCTCTGCAGTGATTAGATATGACTGGGAAATACAGTACCCTTCACCAGCTTGTGAGATTTGAGCCATGTACCAGTGCCCCATGCAGCTGCTGGTGTGGTAGCAACGTAATTGTGCAGAATTTCCCAACTTTGTAGCCAAAATAGGAAAATGGTCAAAACGGAAACAAAAGTCACTCAAGCAAATCTAAATTAGAGCAATTCGTGATTCAGTTTGCAGTCACGCTTCCTGTTGCAATGAAAGTTTCCCATTCAGAGGTTTATATGCATTTGAGCTTTTCACAAGCTACCAGTAAACTATTGCAATAGAACTGTGACCAGTTAGTAACCTCTCAGTTGCATCCTAGCTGTACAGTAAGCTACAGGACAGCAGTCAAAGCCAAGTATTTCACTCTACGAGCAGAGGATTCCACAATGGGAGTGAATGCTGTAAACTGCTAGCAAAGCAGAGCTTACTGAGCCCAGTGGGCAGTTTGTACGTTGTGTAATAATTGGCGATTATAAGCAAACACCAGCAACTGGATTGATTTTTAGGATTCAGGTCACTTCAAGATACAAGAGTGCTGTGACAGAGGAAGGCAGCAACTGCGAGAGGAGGTTTCTGCAGCCTGGGAACGGGCAGCAAGCAAGCTGGCTGGCCCGGAGAGCGCTGGAGGGAGCTGTGGTGAGTGCCGCCCTTTCAAAGCCAGCACCAAAGCGAGGATCCAAGGGAAATTCTCTATAGCTTTCCCCAAAAATTGCAGTGCGTTCAGTAAAGTTCCCTAGGCTTAGGGGAAAGCAAGGCGCTGTGGGTCCTGTGAGGGCTGGCTCTGGTGGCTGTTCCTGGAGCCGGCCCTTCAGCGCGCTGTGACTTCAGAGATAACTCTTTTGGTTGCACGTACGAGGGTACACGTGTGTGGGAGGGATCCTGTTTCACTTAGAAAAAGGCAGTTTTCGCTTTGGTAGATTCAGCTTGGATGACCCTAGTTAAGTTACTTTTATAGAACATGCCTTCTGTTGCATGTTATTTTAGTACATGGGCTACTCAGATCTGCTCTGCTGGTCCTGCCAGTGTGATCCTCTGGGCTGAGGTTCAGAAAGTTAATTCTTGACTACACAAGGACTCAGTCTTAAGGAAACAGTCCTGGTGTTGGCCTCTGGAGGTGCTCAGGGACCTTAGGCAAGCAGCCGATTGCTGTGCTAGACTCCTGCTGCGTTTGCAGCTCGTGCGTCTGTGCTGAATGAGTGAACAGAACTCATTTCGGATTTCCTGTCCTCCTGTGGGGTTTTGTATCTGAGAATTTATGGAGGGAAATTCTATGGGGGGTTGTTTGGACTCGGGTCTTAGGGTTGTTAGTTGTAGAGCCAAAAAATGAATCCCTCTCTAGGCCAGTGTGTACAACTCTCACTAAGCGAGGTGCCAAGTGTGTCCTGCTGCTTACAGCCTCAGGCAGCACGAGACTTGCCCGCTGTATTGCTGGTAAAACTTTTGGTTCCTGAGAGGTGGACGTTTTCTACAGTATTGTTCTGGAGATGGGATTATCTGAAAATCAGTGGGATGCTTTAGAAAGAGGGTTTTTGTTTGACTGTTATAGTACAAACATACCTCTGGAAATTGATACCTCTCCCTAATTCAGAGTCCCACTGACTCCAAAAGCAAGTAGAAACTTAGTAAGGAATTCAGGACACTGCTCAGAGCATCAGTGTTTGGAAGCATCTGTTATCCTATGCTTAACCTGAGAGAAGTTATTTTTGGACATAATTTGAAATAATGTATTTTGATTTAGTAGAATTACTCTTTTTAATTTAGACAATCTGTGCTGAATAGTTTCTCTCAGTTCCGGTTTGTTTCTTCAGTGATGATAATACTGATAGAGCCAAAACTTATTCAATCTCATAAACCAAATGAATGATTCACAGGCTTTACCTCTATACATCAACTCTATTTACATTATATGAGAATATTATATAAATACCATCTCTTGTTAATCATATATCTGTATTCATTTTGATGGGAATGGCAGTTATTTCTCTCTAACACAGCTCTGTTTAGTGACTTCCTAATGTGCGGAGATGAATTATTCCAGAAACAATTGTTAAAATAACTGTCAATGGTCAACAATGTATTGCGTGGCGTTGTTCCCCCAGACCTAGCACAATTTGGACTTGTTCCTGCAAGCGAGTACTGGGAAAGTACCCCAAAGCGTAAGTGCATGTGAGTAACTGGATCTTCTGGTATTGCAGTGCTATAATATGATGGGGAAAACGCTTTTGATATCACACCAAATACCTTCTTTTTTTTTTTTAATAGTGGAGACTCACAGCCTAGTTTAAACAATAGAACTGGGGGAGGGACCAACAGGTTCAGGAATGGACGTGCCTCATCTCTGGTGCTGCTGGTGGCACCGAATGGACCCAGGCTGAGGGGACCCGAGTCAGTGCCGCGCTGCGTCCCGTGCCGGAGAGCAGAGGTGGGGGACAGGAGGTGTCATGCGTCCGCCGCCGCGAACGCGGAGCACGGCGGAGCGCCCGGCGGGTGCTGGAGCTGGGGAGGCATGCCGCAGAGCAAACGCGTGCTCTCGGGACTGGGCTTTGGGCCATTCTCGTTTAAGTATCTCTGTGTCTTCTGGAGCTGTTGCACTTGTATAAACAAATATTCAGAGGCAGGGAAAGATGGTGTGGTAATGAGAGCTGTCATTTGGCCCGTGAGAGACCTAGATCCAGGCTGCTGCTCCAGCCAGTATTTATGCACTGGCAGAAGAGACTGAAAGAAAACTTTACCCCAGAATAGCGAAATACAAGTGGATTCACCAGGACTGTGGGAGGCCTTCTCTAAGAAGGCTAACGTCTCAGCACATTACAGTACTGTATTGGCACCTCTGGTTGCTATTCTGTCTCGAACGTACGTGATGCATTAGAAGAACCAGTGCAAGTGTTTCAAGGGTCACCAGTGAGCAAGAAGATGGTACCTGACTGTGATGGTACCTGGTGCTTCATGGCTGGAAGCATAGCAGAAGCTGGGTGTGAGGTACCATGTGGCATGTCCTGACCCTACCTGCTTCTGCAAAGGCATATTGAGGAGTGCTGCATGTCTTGATATTTTAGCCTAGTATCATTTGGTCACTTGCTTTTTTCTTTTTTCTTTTTTTTGGTAGGAGTGAAAAAGGGAAAATAGAAACTGTATGACCGGGCAGGCTGAGGTAACAAACTTGGGATCAGCAAGTACACCCTATCATTATTTTTTTCAAACATCTATCAGTTCATCTCCAGAGCCAAGTGTCCCTGAACAGAGTAGAAAGTTGGCCACATAGATTCAGGTTTCATTTTAACATACTGTTTTCAAAATACTAGATGGTAGACTACTTAATGGTAGTCTAAGGCCAGCAAGAGATGTTATTTAAAAACACTTTGGTTTGATGAAGACCACATTAGCAATATTCTAGATTTAAAAGGCGTTTTATCTCATAAGTCTGTGTATAAAAATATTAAAGATGTATTCTGGGCCAGTTTCCTGGTTCTCATTAGTTTGTAATTATGGAATTGCACTTATCTGTAAATGCAAAAAAAACAGAAATACAAAATAGATTCAGCTCTAATTGCCAAAAGCAATTAAACCTGGAGATGAGTTGAAAAATGTTATATTTTTAAATATTAAAAAAGCCAAGCAAGATCTCTAAGAACTCTTCACAAGTCACGTTGACTGGTTCCAGTCAAGCAGAAGACTTCTCTTTCTTTGTTTTACATATGAGGTGGGTACACGTTTTCTCTTTACCTTTCTTGCTCACATGTAACTCCCAAGCCATCCCCACTATGCATATAAATGCTTCTCTGGCAGCTCCATGGGAAACGCCTTGCGACGAGTCGCTGATATTGCAGCTATCTTGTACTTACATGACTTTCCCACCTGTCTGAACAGTGTTCTTGTCAAATGAGAAACCATCAGGTGCCAAGAATTCATTTCTGGATGCTCTGTATCGGTTTTAGGTGATGCCAGAAACAAAGTAGTCTGACAGCCGTGAAAAACTTTCTCAGCTTAGCCCTTACTGATGCATTTCTGAATTTTTTTTTGTCAATGGTGTAAAAACTTGCCAAAGCAAATGTTCATGAAGTGTGCCTTGCAGCCCTCCACCAGCATAGTACTAAGACTTTGCTGTGCAAGCATGCCCCCTGAACGCAGGGGCATTGCAATCTTCTGCCACCAGTAAAGGCAGTACACTCAAGCCCCCTCTTTTCCTCAGGCAAACTACTCCTGTTGCTTGATCTTGTGCCTGACCAGAAAGGTAGTTTTCCTTTGTTTCATGTGATCTGGAATCTCAAATACAGATTTAATGCACAATTTAATGTTCAGGCAAGGTGGTTCTTGAAATTTATAGGACAAGAATTTGATCTGAGAATGTCCTGTAGCACAAGCACCTGAATGCTTGGGAACGTGGAACACTTATCAGTGAAAACATTGCTTTAGTTATGCTCCTAGGTGTTGACATTTCCATCCCCGAAACTTCTTAAGCATCGAGAGCTGTCATGATTGTGTTTACTCTTTTCATTACCCACTAATATTATTTTCAGATCTAAAGCATCCTACAGTGTGCACTTGTCTCGCCTCCTCCTGTGAGTTGTGCTGGAAGGCACAGTGCCGTCAGTGTTCTTCCACTGCTGTTCGTAATTGTCTGCCTCTTTTCAGCAGCAACGTGTGATCGCACTGACACAAGTATTCATTTTTCTAAAGATGAAAAGAGCAGTTTCTTTGGGAGTTTCTTATTAAATGCACAATCTTGTTGAGCAAAAACATCTTTCTCTTAACAGGTTTAGTCTTTCATCCCAGATTTGTTCACGCTTGATTTATAAAGTGTTTTAAGTTTTTTTTTTTTTTTTTTAAATTTGGTGAGCGCAGAAGAATGCGTCATCATCTGGTAGATTGTTTTCTTTAGGCTTTTGGCTTGGGCAAGTTAGATTGTGGCTTTTTACAAACACAAAGCGAATAGCACAAAAACAGGCTTGTTCTTCAGGCGTACGTTGCTTCAGCCTTCCTTGTGCAATCTGGAACGCAGAAAATCCAGAATCCCAAACTGCTAGGATTGCTCCTGCTGTCTCTCATTCAGATAAATCATGTTCCTCATCTAATTCATGACGTTAGCTGTAGTCAGACTACTTGCACGAATTAGAAATAGGCAGAATTTCCCTGTTTCTAAAGGGCATGAATTGTCTGAACTCACTGTATGTTCTGGATAGAGCCAAACACGTAGTCTGAATTCAGCAAGGGGTAAACATTTGCTCTCTGTTTGTGTTCTTCGGTGAGCAGGACGTTGCTGTGACTCGCAAAGTTATTGTTTGGACTCAGATGTAAGCTAGTTTTTACCTAAGGAAAACAGATTGTCAAAACAGACTAGACACATAAGGAAAAAAACAGATGGGTTGTGCAGCCTGCCCGGTTGCCTTTTCGTAGTGCTGCCCAGCGAGAGCAGCCGAGGTAGGGAATAACGTCAGAGCGCTGAGCTGTGACAACTCGCCGATATCCCTCCTCTTTCGGGAAGGTACTATCTTCCCAAAAGGATGCACAGCAATACTCATTACACAGCTTATCCACCAAGGCGATCAGTAAAAGCAAGCGACAATTGCGTCGCTAATGTGCTGGCCATTTAAGTGCCTCTCCACTTAAGAGTCAGCAAACTGGTAGATACTGCGCTTTAATGTATACGGATTTAATGCACGCTCTTCCGGTGGCTAACCCCTCCTGAGAAAGGAAGCGACAGGTCTTCCCCAATACGAAGAGAGCTCTCCTTGCACGAGCCTGTCATGATGGAAAGAAAGGAAACATCAAGGAAACTCCCTAGTGTCATACAGCTTCACTAGTCAACGCAACAGAGACTGAATCCTCTAGCAGAAAACTTCTTTGATTACAAGACTTCTGGCTGGGATTCGCCTTCATTTAACAGCTAGGCATGGCAGGCTGCCGCCGGAGGATGAAACTGTTGGTGAGGAGCTGCTGTAAACTTTTTTTCGTTTTTAATACAGATCTTATCTTCGCGCGTCGGTCTGAATGCTGATGCGGACAGTGCAATGCAAAGCGTATTCTTTTGTTGCAGTCAGCGCTACCGCTGGGTGAGCGCCCTCGTGTTCCTGAAGTCCCTTGGCGGTCGCAGCAGCGGCGGGCGGTTGACGCGCGGCTCTGCGGCAGCAGCAAAGCTCAGCAGCACCCAAACGCGCTGCGGCTGTGTGACAGGAACAGTGGTCGCGCGCGAGTCGTGGAGACCTCTTAACGCGATTTGAACGAGAGCTGAATTTCGTACCGCGGGGCGCAGCGCTGGCCGGGAGACGCTGGGAGGTTTTGTGCCGCCCTTAAGGCTGTCGCGCGTGGCCCGGGGCAGAGCCGGGGCTCGGGACGCTCCACCGCCCGCTCCCTGCCGGTTAAACGGGCCTCTCTCTAGTTCTCTAGACGTGCTAGACAGCATGGGGGAAAAAGTGTTAGGAGTTCGAGCCTCTCTATTTAAAGGCCCCTATTCTGTCTGAGTGCTGTGTTTAGGCCCATTTTAAGACCCTTGCGCAGTAGCAGAGAGGAAGGGGAGCTGGGCCTGGCTGGTACTAAGAAGTCGTCTTCCACCAGCTGTGCAGTCCTGAAGGAACCACTAATTTCTTAGGCCTGTATGAGAATATGGCTTCAGAAAAGACGTGGTAGGTTTTTTCCCAAAGAAACCAAAACCCAACAACCTTAAAAGCTGTTCAGGATAGGTGTGCAAGAGGAGGGCCGTAATAAACTTGCAGGATTTTCCTTGATACCTATTCCGAGTAGGGGAAAAGAGGAAAACACACCTCACTGCTCAGAAAGATGATGAATTATTCCTCCTGTGGAAGTGCTGCCAGGGCAGCTTCTCCGGGGACTGCGGTTTGCTCGGGGCCGAGAGCAGGAAACCCTCCAGCGCGTCACAGCTCGGACGCGGCTCTGCGGCCGGTCGCACCCGTCTGACGTCTGATCCTGCACGCGGCTCTCGCTGTCCGAGGACGCGAGGTGCTCCTGGACTGAGACGGCAGCTAGGGCTTTGAGCGAACCCTCTTCGCTTGCGCTGCAAGACTTCACGTGGGCCTTTCCCGTGACCCCGCTGCTGTTCTCGGAGGCTGCAGTTCTTTCATTTCTTTAATTGCAATTTTGGTAAATTTGGCCAATTTATCACATATTGGAACATAACCATTCCTGTAACAGATAAGGCCCCGGACTCATCCACGCCAGTGTCTTGTCCAGAGCAATGACAAGCCAACGCACAGAGTACGAAAGAAGCACAAACATAGCAGGCTCCTCTCCCAGCGTATCCTCTCGAGCCTGCGCTGCTGTTTATGCATTGGCAGAGCCAGGTCTCGCATCAGCGCCACGGATAGGCCTGTCATCTTCAAACTTGGTCAGCCCTTTATTGGGCCTGTTTACGCTTGTGACCGTGAGTTCCATGACTTAATTATGTGTTAGGTGGAAATTCCTTTTGCTGTTGTCCCTCTAGCTGTCTGTAGTCTAAAACTCTCCTATTTCTATAGCAATTAAATATGCACTGCAGAGAGAGCTCGCAGTTGCAGAGTTAAGTGTTCTCTCTCTTATCTTGCTGGGCTACGGTGCATTGACAGACTATTACCATGATTCATCACAACTTCGTTTCTTGGAAAGGCTTTTTGCAGAACTAGGAGCTGTGCATCGAGCTAGGCTCGGCTTCCCCAGCTGTGGATGACTTGCTGACAACATCCTGCTCTGGCAAACATGAATTTCAGTGATTTTTAACTCTATAAAGAAAAAGCAAATCTGAGATCTGGATCAAATATCTAGATTCTACCAAATTTTCCCATCGTAAATTAAGGTTGTTAAGGTGCTACTCTGAATTCTGTTCTTTTTTTTCCCCTCAGCACTAATTAATACCTGTCTAAACTCTTGAAATATGTGCATATATGTAGAGTGTGTGTATATGTATACATATGTATCACATACATACACATGTACATACATATATATAAGCCCCCCCACCCTTTTTTGACCTGTGTTTTAATCAGGCAAGAGCCTTTATAGGTATCCTTATTGCTATGTCTTTGCGGAAAAAAGAGGGGTGGGAGGAAGGAAAAAACTCCTACCAAAGCAAAAATTGCAGTATACTACTTTTGTAGAAAGAAATCATACTGGATTGTGTACGTTCTGTCGCTAAAGGATTTTAGTGCATCAGTGACCTTAGAGGGTCTTTGGAAAAGAAGCCCTTTATGTTTGAATTGGAGTCCAGACATGTGCTGAAGAGGTTGCCATGGCAAATATGCTTTTTTTTTTTTTTAATGGAATCAGAGAAAATAAGCAAATAAAAAGCATATAAGTCACTGATGCGTAAGTTATTTGCTGCTCAGGCTGTAAGAACTCCTTCACTGATGTATGGTAAAAGTTATTTTGTTTTTGTAGGTTTTTTTAAGAGGTATATTAGATTAACTGTTACATTTAAATAATCATTTGAAGCCAGTTTTACACCTTACAGATTTAAAAATATTCAATTACCATACATGTGAAGTTTTCTGGTGCTTTTTTTGGTGACTTTAAACTGTATACAAGTACTACTACCAATGGGTCTTCTCTATGATACTTCTCTTTGCAGGGAAAAAAAAAATTCATATTGTATATACAAACAGCCTGAGAGCGCCTTATACTTGGCACTATTATCTGATTATATACACATAAATCTGCTTATATAATTCTACTTGAACAGCACTGAATTGTTTTGCCAACAATTTACACTCTCATAGCCGAGACCTTGCAGACGTACTTTAAAACTGACTTAACTCTTTGAACTCTCAGTTGCATCTAGTTTAAAGTATCTTCATAATTTTAACTAAAAAGTTGGGGGGTTATTTAATTCAGAATGTTCCCGTCTTGGAAAGCCTTCAACTTTCATTGCAAACTGTAAATAAAACTTGATTTTCAGTTCTGTCACTGTGCATCCTTTTTTTTTTTTTGGTAGCTTTTCTGGGGCGAGGGTCTCACTGCGGCGCCTGCCCTGCTGGGACGCGGCCGCAGGTGGATGCGTGCACCTCCGCCTACTTTTAGGTGCAGGTACTTGATTTGTATGAAGAATTTAATGGTGTATGTACAGACTGTGTCTGTGTCCAATGTTCTTGAAGTCATACTTTCTCTGAAAAATGGCCATTACCTTTTGCAAGCACATAGAGTGGATGGTAGTAAATTGTAGCAGGCTCCTGTGTAAGTGACCTTTTATGTCCAGGGTAGGGTTGCTGAATTTGTTCAACATCAGAGAATCTAAATCACTGTTCTTGATTTTCATGCCTGGTATTTGGTTACGAGGCCTCCAGCTTTATAACTCTGTATTGGTGGCTGTTGACTTCTTTACTTTTTATTGCATAAAACTACTAGATCCCTTTTCCAGAGGAAAAAACTTGTCCTTTGCTAGATCCTTTTGTATAGGCAGGCTGTGACGTTCCTTACTCAAGGTATGTATTTTTAGCTTGCTTCAGAGAGCTGCAGGAAGTGTCTCCTTACCTGGGGTTAAATGGGGTTAAACGTTTAACCTGGGGTTAAACGGGGTTAAACGGATCTCTTCTCCTCTGAGCAGCTGCTCTCCAGCACCCCGTCCTCGGGGCGCGCGCGCGTCCCGACGGCAGCGCGGTCACGTCCGTGAGGCTACGTGTCTGCGTTGCTTAGTCTGCTTTCCCAGTTGCTCTTTCCCTAAGTAGTTTACACACTCTCTAAAAGGTCAGTCAGGCAATTAACTTAATAGTTCACAATGTCATTCTGCAACTATTTAAACTCCCATAAATGAATTGACTGCAGTTCAAATGTTTCTTGCCCGTGACCTTAGCGTACTTTCACTTTGTTAATTCTTCTCAGCAGCCGGTATGTATTCCTTGTGCCAAGAAACGCTGCGCGGCCAGGAGAAGGCACTCCTCTTTCCACCTTGATTTCAGACATTGTGTAGCCACTTACTGCCTTTAATTTGTGCAGTGACCTCTGTTTCTTAAGCACTTTATATCCATGCCTTGCATACCTGTTGGATGTCTATTATTTCCACGTTGTAAGTGGAGCTCCTGCAGCACGGAGGCCGCCTGGTGCAAGGTCGCGCAGCGCGACTAATAGAATTAGAGCAGAGCTCGGGTTTCTCTGACTGCCGTTCCCTCTTTCAGCTTGCCTGTCGACAGTTTAAAAACCTCGCAGGACCCGAAGGGGGTTCTCCTTTGTCTTTTCATAAAATGTGCAAGCTCTGTTTTAGAAGCCCTTGCACTGTGAAGCCCCCAGTCCCCCTACTGAAAGGCCTCGGTAAATGGGATTTCTGGCCAAAGGTGCCAGTCACCAGTTAATAACAATTTTGGCGTGCGTTGACCTTGAGGGGCGTGTGTTGGGTATCTCTTTCTTACTGACTTCTGTGGGGCAATCTTGCCCTGCTAATTATACTGGTGGAAGAGGAGAGTTTCGATTCCGCTTCCCTCGTCAGCTTTATCTAATCCCTGGGTGTAAAGGGCCTGGTGCTGCAAACCTCTGTGCTCAGGAGAGCATGTTTTCTCTAGAGAGAGGTCTAGAGGTCTGCGATCTGAAAAATCCAGATCATATTCCCGCCTTTACCACTGATTTGCTTTATCACCTTGCCTTGTCACATCACTTTTCAGTGCCATAGCGTTGCATCGGTCCAGATAAAATCGAGATGATGTTTCACGAGGTCCCGCTGTTGGCTTTCAATGCTCTCTCCGAGCTCCTCAGCCTTTGACCAGGAGCTTCTGAAGAGCTCGGGATCCACCCCATGTGCCTTGGCCTCTTCTAAAACACGTGGCGTGCGTCTCTGGTTGATTTGTTTGTAGTCCCACAGAGCCCTGCTGCTGGCAGGGAGGCGTCTCCATCCTGCTCCCGCGTCTCCGTGTACCCCCGCGGCTCCTCCTGGGTCTCTGATGCTTGGAGCCAGCGCTGCCAGCACCTCGTGCCTTGTTCTGTCCTGGGGAAATGCCACTGCTGAGACCTTGCAGGCCAGTTCGGCGGGGTGTCCTGAGCTCCAGCCACCCCTTTGTTAGCAAGTGCTCTGGCTCGCGTGAGAGCAAACGGAGTCTAACAGCCCACCGGGAGGTCCGCAGGAGCCCTCCCTGCGTGCGAGTTATGGATGACTGCTCATAGGATGCACCAATGCCATAAACTGCAACTACACAAATTCCCTAGATTATCATAACGTCACTTAATAGCGCACAAGGTTAAGGCTCGGAGTAACGCCGTAACGCTTTGACTCTGGGAAAGACCTGAGGACATTGGATAAAGTGATGCAGGTAATGCAGGCCTTGATGAACGCATTGCCAGCTAGGCTTCAGCTTCATCTTCATTAGTGATGTTCTGTCTAGCATAGAGTGAGTGAAATAACAAAAGGAAACAGGAAGATAAAGCAAAGCGCTTTCGTTTTTTTTTTTTTTTTGAAGGCAAGGAGTTTTGTCTAGAAAAGACCTGCCTAATCCCTCTGAACAGGGGATCTGGCACCATGCTTGCTGTGGAAAGTTTTTAAATAAGATCTAGGCTTGCTTTGCAAATGTCAAGTGCTAAAACTCCTGTCGACTTCCACAGGGCAGGAATTTGTCCTGGTGGTGGAAATTTACTTGGGATTGCGTAACCTCCACAGACCAAGCGCAGCGGTGGGAGACAAATCCCTTCTTGTGGTTTACCGTGCCAGGCAGTGAGAGACGACTGTTTACAACAACCTTTGCCCCAAGAAAAACAGTAACAAAACAAGTATTTACACGTTCAACATGTTTTGTGTTTACAAGGACGGAAGAGTTTGTGAAAATGTGAGTTATGCCACGAAGAGTAACGTTCTCGTGCTCGGAAGGAGCCGGTGGCCCAAGTCCGCGCGAGGAAACGGGCTGAGCAGAGCCAGGGCGGCCGGGAAGGGGACGCGGTCCGGGGCTGGGGACCTCAGCCAGGGTAAGAGCAACCATCCAACATAGTGGGGGGGGGGGGGTTGTTTGGGTTTTTTTGGTTTTTTTGGGGGGGGGTTGGTTTTTTGGGTTTTTTTTGTTTTCTTGGGTTTTTGGTTTTTTTGTTTTGGGTTTTTTGTTTTTGTTTTTTTGGTTTTAACTAGATTGCTGCTTTTCACAAATTGTGGGCCTTTTTACAGCAGGCCCGTTAGGATTATTGGCGGGTGTGGAGGTCGCGCGTGGGCCGTGGTTTGGGGCGGGAGGCAGGAGGAGCGCCTTTGCCCTTGTCCGTGCTCTGCTCCGGGCCGCTCGGACCCGGCTTCTGCCTTTTTGTGCCTCTTTCCTTTCCCGCGCGGCGCGGCGAGCTTTCCTGAGGATATCCCTTTTGCCTGAGGAAAGGGCTTTTCTTGCCGGCGCAGTGGGACAGGCCTCGACATCCCTACGGGGGACGCTGCCCTCCCCCAAAACGGAGCGGGAACGGCGGAGGCGACGGGGCCGGGCGCCTGGAGCTCGCCCTCCGCGCGAGCCGGGAGGAGGTAGAAACTGCTGGCGACTTGGAGGGGAATTGTTTGAGAGGTTAAAAGGAGGCATTTAACCTCATTGAGCGACTTGGTTACAAGGAGGAGGAGAAGGTTTCAGCCGCTGCGTACGTTAACCAGTTAGCAGGCAGAAGTGACAACGCCAGCGGAGTTATTAACAAGACTCTTATCTCGTTGGCGGCAGATTGTTTCTGGAAACTGCGAAATTACCGCGTAATGGGAACTGCAGGTTTTCCTGGAATTCTGGAGGTTGGACACAAACGGTTCTCAGGCCCAGCAGCCGCAAGCTGAATAGAAAAGGTCTTTTGAGTGGGAAACTGCCAGTTATCCCAGATTGTCGTGCTAGCTTAGTGATGCACACAAGACTGCAGTGACTGCGAGCGAAGACTCCTTTTTTCAAATGCGCTAAGGGTTACGCAGTACGTTTGTGCATAAAGCTTTTGCATTTTAAAATGAGTCTCCTAGGCAGTTCTCCTGCTTCCGGAGGACTTTCGGCAGGCCTGGTAGAGGCCGCCTCCTCGTAGGCTGATCCCGCAGCGTTGCGGGAGAGGTTTGAACCTGCGAGCCGCGTCCGCAGCCCCGGCCGCTCGCCCTCGCTGAGCAGGGGAGCGGAGGGGCCCCGGGGAGCGCCGAGCCGAGCCGCTGATGAGCGCTTGAGGCGCGCGGGCTCCCGCCTCGCCGCCCCGCGCGCGGCCGACCTCCCAGGCGAGGCGGGAGGTGCCCGACGGCGGCTCTGGAGCTGCAGGAACTATTTTTTTTTGCTGAGTACGGTTTCATAAAAGCTGGTGATCTGTGTATTAGAGGCAGACAGGTAAAGAAGCACTGACCACAAAACGTGAGAGAGCTTAATACAAGCTGGAGTGAGCATTAGCTGGACGAGCCGGGGCCCTGTGAGCTATTTTGGGTCTCCTCATATTCAGAAAACAAAGTGTGTTCTTTGCAGGGGAAGAAATGGACAGTGGAGTTGCATTTTTCCTGCCGAAATCCTGTTCATGTGCAAGGAGCGCGCAGGCTGCAGGGCCCTGGATCTTCTGGCTAAGCGCTGTATTTAAAAGGCCTGGCCTTACGCCTCGAGGAACCTAGGAGGCATAACAGAAAATTTACCCCTAAGTATTTGTGATTAGGAAGAAAAATATATGCTTAAAAAGAGAGGGAATTAGGCTGAGGTAGGTTACTGTGCCTCATCATTTGATTTACTAATTAATACGCTATTTGCTCATTCAGCAAGTCTTTCTGAATGAGTTTCAGACAGTGATTAGGCTGTAGGATGACCAGGCTGCCACCAAGGAAAGATGCTTCCTCGCCTTGGTCCCTCTTCTTCTGCTTCTGTACTGATCTTCTGCCCAGATCAGTACGAACTACTATTTGAGTATCTGAAATGCATAGTATAGTGCTTTAAAAGTATACAAAATAAAGTATCTAAAGCATATGACTGCAGTAGGAATATAGCAAATATGACGACTATAGTGGATAAAGGATGTCCAGTGACCTGGGAGTTCAGGCTCTCAGGCATGATTCATAAACGCAGAACACAAAAGAACATATTTAATTAGTCTGTGATTACATATTAATTACCCTTTTGTGCCATATACACCCGGGACGAATAAAAGGTCCTTAAGCAGAATGAGTTTATTTCCTTTAAGGAAACGAAACTGAAAAAAAGACAGATGCGTGCCAGAGGAAGCTGAGATGTGGGGTTTTCCTGTTAGATTTTCTCAAATACGGCTTTTCAGAAACGTACCCAGTGCATGAAAGGAATCTTTTTGTTTGAGTCCCTCTGAGTTAAGATTAAAGACAGAACAGAAAATTAGTCTTGTGACATCATAGCAATAGAAAGAAGGAAAAATGTGTTCACCTTCAGTTTTGAAAGACTGACTGAAGCAGTTTGGGTCGTCAATTTGTACTGAAAACTGTTTTGGTTTTGTTTTGTTTTTTTTACATTACTGCTTTCTGTCGATACTCACTTTTCCCCAAATGTAACTTCCTGATACTCGTTTACCTTGTACCTGGGTATCCCTATTTTCTAAAAAATAGTAAGGAACAAACCGTACTTACTAATACTACACACCATTGTCCTATGAATGTCCTACCTTTCTGGTACTAAAGCATTGCTAAAGCGGCAGCGTGAGAGCTGAGCGACAACAGCCAATGCACCTGCAGGTTCGTGCGGCTGCAGCGTAGTGAAATATCAGCTGCGCGCGCTTCCCGGGCCTCCGGCGGCCGGAGCAGGTCTCGCGCAGCCGCCGTCGTTTTAAACGCATCAGACTTATTCCACAAGTTGCGCTACTCGCTCCAGGTAACTAAATGTGCGTTGCTCGCAATGAAACGCGTACCCTGGCGAGTGGTACGCGGATTTGCCCTCCGCTTATTAGACTGATGGTCTTCCGCCGTGACAACAGAGGCGCGATGAGCCCGGGCGCCCGTCAGGCTAATTCTGAGAGCCCGGCCTGCGCTTCTGAGCTCGAAGGCAACTGGCGCAGCAGGAGCTAAAGTTCCCGCGCAGGGCTCCCTACCGCCGCAAAAGCGGAAGATAACGTGAGATATTTTTACATAAAGATGCGTTATTGCGTGCGCAAGGCCCCTTCCCCCGTCCCAAGAAACCGCGCGGCTTTTCGGCGATGGTTTTCAAGCATCGCACGCGGCGCTTGCCCGGGTTGGGCTGCGTAAATCGCGTTATCCGGTGGGCTGGTTTTAGGGGGCTCACGACGGCTGGTTCCCAACGGCAGGCGGCCGCTGGCGTGCCGCGGTCCGAGCCGCAGCGCCGCCGCCGCGCAGGGCTGGCTCTGCCCCAACCCACCGAAGGAGAAGAATCCTACCTTGGAGGGACTGGGGGAATAAAGGGGACCGGGGGGCGGGGGGGTCCTCCCTGTTTAAGGAGGAAAACTGCCAGAGAAGCGGAGGAACTTTTTTGTCCAATTTCCCCTGCGCCAAAAGTTTTGTTTAAAAATCTCAGCTTAAATTAATGTAACTTAGGAGATGGGAAGCAAAGAACTTCGCAGTAACGAGCCCTCTTTCCTGCGCGCTTCGCCAGCGTCCCTCTTAACTCGCCTCGTCCTGCAGCGCACGGCTGTGAAGCCTCAGCGCGGAGGGGGGAAAACCACCCCTGCTCGGGGGCGGCGCGTGCCGCTCCGCTCCCGCGCGTGGCAGGGAGGGAGAAGGAACCGCGACGGCTGGTGACTCCTGGACCGAGCGGGCGCAGGCTGCAGCGAAGCCCGGGGCAGCCCGAAGGCGGCAGCCGGCTGCGCCCGGCCCCGGCCCGGAAGCGGATGCCCTGCGCCCGTTCATCGGTTCGTGCAAGTTTTAGTATCCAAAGAGATCGAATCCATCTCGCTAGCGGCAAAGGAGCCTCCGGCACTTTTTTTTTTTTTTTTTAAAGACTTTTCAGTGTTGGCAGTTTGCGGATTCTGCAAATTGAATCCATCCATCTGGCACTGGGAAAACAAACAGCATATTTGTGTCTCTGTTCTCTCTTCACTCCAGTGCTTAAACATCCTAAAAGCAACTAAGTGCATGTGAAATTGTAGGGACAGAGATGGTTAAGATCCTTTACCCTTCAGTTTATTTAATCTCGATTGCATTTATAAGGAGGTCGTTCAAACTATTTAACAAAATACAAAAGTTCTTCAGTAGTTTTGAACATTCAAAGAAATATGTAACAGCTGAAAACATGCAGTTCTTAAAAATAATATAAAGTACTGTGAAAACGTAGGGGCCAGTCTTATTCCCTCGCAAGCAAGTTTGCATTTCTTGGCGTGAAGTCACCGGGGCCATGCAAGGGTCAAAGGCTTTTATGCGTGCATTTAAGCGTATTATGAGAGGCTCTGTCAAAAAAGGGGAAGAAGTAGCAGTGCTGTTCCAAGTTAATTATTTAAGCCAAAGTAATCTGATGATGCTCACAAAAGATTACGTATATATTCAAGAATGATGCTGTAATTCTCTGAATTTCACCAGTCTCCTTCATCCTCATTCCTCCTCCGTTTTACAGGCTCTGTCAAGTTTTCTTACTATCACTTTTTTCTTATTTTGCCCTGGGGAGGAATGCCAGGAAACGTGATGGGGTCTCCCCAGAGCCCGACTTCTCGCTCTGGGAACCTTGCTTATAGTAACATGCCTCAGTCCACAAACCCCTCTTCTTGTACATGCAGGATGAAACAGCTCCCGAAATTCAACTGTCTCTGGGCCTCTGTTCTGAAACCAGAAGCCAGCTGACAGTTCCCAGTCTGCCATGCATGTTTTTGTTGTTTGTGCTTGATTTAATTTTTCTTTTCCGAAAGCATAGCAGATATTTTCAGCAAGAAAACGTTTATTCCGAAGAGCAGACCTTGATATCATGCGTGCGCACGCTTGCCGAACGCACATGCTGGCTGTGGTTGAGGGTAGCTTAAACCCTCACGCTTTCGGTATGTGCAGCAGTAAACTGCGGCGATTAACCCTCTCCAAGAATCGGCTCGTGTTTTGTCCCTTTCTTTTACTTCTGAGGGTATATCTGCCCCTAGCATTACTTTTACGTGTATCTGTATTGGTCGATGTTGTGAAAGTGTCTTTGGTCACAACAAACAGTAGGAAGTGAGCCTGACCTCTGATTCACACCTCTGTCTTCACGTATGAGTTAAAGGATAAAAACAGCTGTGTATTAACAGTGAGGGCTATCGTTCAGGTGTTCTGTTAATTAATCTAACAAATCACTTGGGCTAAATTTCTGATCTTCTGAAACAGAAGTCAGTTGCTTAGGAGGTCAACAGCTTTGCACGCGTCTATAGAGTCTTATTTCTGCAGCATCCGTTTCTCTCTCCTCCCCACCGCCGCCTTGTAATTCGCAGCTGCGCAGCCAGATAGTCGCGGTGTGAACGCGTTGCCCGCTCAGGCTGTTAGCAGGAGCGTTTCGCTGCTCACGGGACCGCGGGCCTCGTCCTGCAGCGCGGCGGGACCTCCGAGGAGCGCTCGTGGGCCGGCGCGGGAAGGGGCAGGCGCTCGGCTCGGCCGAGGAGGTACGTGGCCACGATGCCGCTTTGCCACCGCGTGAGCGGTACGCGCCGAGTAGGGCTTCGCGTACTGGTCTGGAGAGCTAGTTTCCTCTCGTTTTGAAGGATAACGCTGATATTGCTTCCATCTGGATAGGTAATTTGTCCTTCAACGCAACCAAATTAACGTAATTCAGTTACTGATTAAATGTGAAGAAAGTAGTATGAGATTGAGACTGTCAATTTTTATATTTGTGTTCAGATCAGCTGGGAATTGATCGCTCTTCATCTTGCTAAATAAGACAGATCTGTGAGGTGTTAATCTGTATCAGAAAAGCTATAAGAACACTAGCCAAATTATGCTCATTAAACTCCTTCCCCACTATACGTAACCTCAGTCACATAATCAAGAATGGAAATCATTATCTATTTCATTCACATCTGTTATTAATTTTTGAAGCCTTCTTTAAATCTGATTAGAACTTTTCATCAAAATCAAACAAATTTTAAACTCAAGGCTAAATGTATCCGGCTAGCTTAGTAATTCAAATACTATTTTTATTTTCTCTTCCTAATTGAATTTGTACATTGATTTGTGTTTCTGGTTCTCTGAAGCAGTTGTTATTAACTGTTTATAAAATGCCAAGGGTATACAATGCCCTGTGAAGACACTGGCAGCAAATTGCTTTTCCAGTTAATATAACCCATAATTTCTCTCCCTTGCCCAAGCAATTTGCCCCAGGTATGCTGCTTTAGATCTTCCTTGCCATTCAACTGAAATACGGCTATTTCTTTATGACCTGTTGGAAACGTTATCTCGAATGTTAATCCTCGAGGGCTGGACTATATGAGTGTCGTATGAATTTTGAAGGAACATCCCACGTGACCCACTGGTCAAGGCACTACAGGTACAAAGGTAAGGTAACTTAATACCTTAATACCTTACCTTTAATGCTGCATCTTCTCGCAAGCATCCCCTTTAGTTGCTGTTGCCTAAGACTTGCCGGCGCAATAGCAGAGCATCTGGAAACAACAGATGCACGCGGAGTCAGGTTGCAATCTACAGTTCTGTGGTTTCCTGTTTGCTTTTTCAGTTATTTAGAAAGGTCTCTCAACAAAAATATTCATCGATCCCTTCAGGGATATGCCTTTTTTTCTGGCCCAGCATCCTAGAGAGAAACCTGCTGCTGGAAGGAGTTTGCTCTGCTCGCGCGCGGGCTGAGGCTCTCCCTTCTTTCCATTTGGAGGCAGGAGGGTTTTTTGTCTTGCTTCTGGGTTTAGAAAGAGGACACAAAAATAACTTGTCCAGTTTCACTTTCATTCTGGGTAAAGGGAGGAATATATACCCTCAAATATTATAGTAGCTGATTCCGTATCACTTTGTATAAATGTCTTAATAGAATTATAAAAAATAAGTTTATTAGTTGATTTCTGCCCTTATCCACAGGCAAAACCATTTTAAGAATTACTGTTCCAGAGAAGCTAAAGGGACGTCCGTTGTGTAGGAGGTGGCCACGTAAACAAGTGACGGAAAGCCCTTGCAACCTGTGGCCAGTTTCTAGTCAGACTGATCCAAGAGACGACGGCATTTGCCATCATCCAGCCTCTAAGTTTCTTGTCTCGCTATCTCAGCTCTTTGAGGGCTACGTGCATAACTGTACCAAGTACTGTTTTGGAAAGGAGACTGTATATTATAATACCTTTTTTTTTTCTTTTGCAATCATTTCCTTGTTAACATTGCCTTGTTATTGCAGTATTGGAGGGAGTCAAATACTGATCTTTTGTATAAGCATAAAAGAGCCCTTTCAGGCAGTATATTAACCTCTGATAATTCATGAAGTTTCTACAGCAGTCTGTATATCAGTTAGAGTTCATACTTTGTTCTTTTCTTGCTCCTGAGTTACAATGATTTGTAAAATCATTACAAAATTAGTATGTATTGTTTTATTAATAAATTTGCCTCCAGTCTCCGCCCTCTGCAGGTCACAGAGCTTCACAAATATTAATGAATTATAAATTAAATCTTATATTAGTCTTGTGAAGTACTGTGAGTTTATAGAAGGGAGAGCTAAGGCGTTAAGCCTCCACTTAGTTTAAAAACTGAAGGAATACCCTCTGTGATAGGGACGTGTGAACAACAAGGCAATTCTTGAGATCTGAAGTGAAAAGAAAAGGGGTAAATTTGTCGCTATATCTTTTCCTGGATTGTGTCAGTTTTTCATATATTTTTATATCAAGTCAGCTGTATTTGTCGTAGGTTACCCACTTTGGCTCTCTGCGACGGTCCCCTCTGTTTCCTCGGGAGCGGTGCTGTGTTTCGAGCAAGACCTGCTCCGCTGCTTTCTGTGCCCCCCCTCTCCTCTATGTTTCCAAAAGGACTGACTTGCAAGAGCGCGGATTTAGTAGTTCTCAGAGTTGCACGTCTTCACTTGGTAGCGCTCTCTTAAACTGCTCGTTTTCTCTTTCCCTTTTCCACTTCCCTGCAGCGCTTTATCTTGTACAACACCAACTGCTCTGCAGCGACCTGGTCTCGAGGAGAAAGGCATAAAGCTCCATTATACCCTCCAGCAGAATTAGTGCTGCCTCAGCTACGCCTGCCACCCAGCTGGCCCGACGACCAACTGTGTAAAATTGCTGTAAAACCATGCAAGGCAAAGCGCAGCTGCAGGAAAAGCCGAAGCTCCTCCTACACACGCATATGCACAATCTGCATCTAATAATAGTGTGCTGTGAAGGCCAAATATCTTTAGGTTTAAGAAAACAGCTTGATAGCTATGCCATACTATGATCCTACTGTCCTGCGATCTTCTGGAAGCTCGCGTTTGAAAACATCCTCAATTGTATCCATTTTGATTTAATTTTTTTTCCCCTCTTCTCTGTTGTTGCTCCCTCTCTGGTTTGTTTTACTTTGCACTCTACAAATTTGTCACATCCCAAATGGCCTTGATCAGTACCATAAGGCAGTTAACATTTTCTTCTGCTTTCTCAGACAAGCCAAATGCACACACTGAGAGCACGCCGAATAATTTGAGGAAATTGTGCCCATAGATGCAGGTGACGTTGTACAGCTGCTAGCTAATATCCCCACAAAAGAGCACCACCGAGAAACAAGTAACGTAAATGTTCGGGTTGTATCTAATCGTGTCTCGGCGATACATGCTGTAGCATGGTTTAGTATTTGATTGCTCAAAGCACCTAGCGCACTCCGGCTCGTAAGAGATGTAGCAGCTTCCTGAAATGAAGGCCGTGCAGACTCGGAGCAGCCGGGGCCTGCTCTGCTGTCTTCTCTGCTGGCTGGTTGTGAGATGCTCAAGCTTTGCTTAAAACGTGTAGGAAGCATTTTCAGTCTCACCAACTTTATGCAAGAAATGTTTATAATAATCCATAGCAGCAATAAGTCTGGACTTCTCTGCTTCCACGGTAAGGCTCATAAATGATCCCACTTGCAGAGCTCTTGCCTTACACAAGCTCCCGTCCGGACAGAATAGATGTGTCCGCCTGTTACCTGCCAATTAACGAGGAGTTTCACATGATCCCTGAAAAACAACACGGAAATATTTTTTTTTCACAGGAGAAACGTCATTTTAGAAAGTTGACCCAGGAGAGTCAAACTCTACAGCTTTGGTAACTCAATTAACTTCTCCTAAGTTCTCCTGAGTAGAAGTTTGCAGCTTCGGGAGTTTAAACCCTGCAAGTCAGTCTGTGCTTGAGCAAAGCTCCCACTGGTCCTAATTAGCCAGGAGCCGAGATTGCTGCGTTTGTGTGCAGGGGAAGTTAGGCTCTTGCTCGTCTCAGCACCAGTCCAGTGATTTCCTTGCATTTACTCCAGATTCGCACGGATGGACCGTAGAGCAGAACCGGGCCTGTCCTTTTCATTTGCTGTTTCTTCTAAGAACAGGTCAGATTCATTCCTCTCTTTCTGCTTCTTGCGACTTCAGTGCAGTGTTCCTGTCAGAGTAATTGAGCTATCACGGGAAAATGGGAAGGGTCTCTGATGGGTCAATAAGTAGTTAAAAACATGGAAACAGAAGGTAGGAAGAAATAGATCCTTTCACAGTGAAAGGAGATTAGTGGAGTCCCGCAGGGAGCGGTTTAGGGACCTGAGCCGCTGCAGGTATTCATAAATGACGTGGAAAAGAGGAGGAGGAGGCAGGAGGTGACAAAGTTGGCTGCTAATAATAAATTATTCCAAGCAGCAAAACCAAAATCTAACTGTAAAGAATTGTCAAAGTATCTCACCAGACTGAGTGACTAGATGATAAAATATCAGGCTGAATTTACTGCCAGTAAATTATAAATAATACACACAAGGAAAAGCAGAACACATGAAGAAAAGTATGTGTATGTGAGCAATGATGAGCTGTAAATTAGGTATTGCCACCAAGGAACAAAGATCTTAGATTTACTAGAGATATATGGTTCTATGGAAACATAAGCTCACTGCTTGTTGGCTGTCAAAAAAAAGGAAAATAGAATGTTAGGCGTTATCAAGGAAGGAAGAACGAACAAAACAGAGAACATCACTGTGTTATTCCTCTCTTATGTTGTATATAGTTCTGGCTGCCCATCTCAGAAAGTATAAGGCAGAGCTAAAAAAGGTACAGAAAAGGTCGAGAAGTATAATTAGAGAAAGAGAACAGCTTCTGAGAGACTAAAAAGAAACCTCAGATGAGAAAAGGGGTTGCAAAGGGAGATCTGTAAGATAAAAGACATCCGTAAGACAGATCTGCCATGAGAATGGGGAACAATTATCTGCTCTTTCTCATGATGTAAGAATTAGCAGCATCAAATTATCATGTGCAGCTGAAAACGAACCAAAGGAAGTATTTTTTCACCCCAATGTGTGATTAAACTGTAGAACTTACTGCTGCAAGATGTAGTAGATGCCAAAGAATCAAATATTTTAAACAGAGAAATTCAAGAAAGCAGAGTCCTCCTCCGCCCCCCCAACAGCTGTAACTCAAGAAGTCCTGGAGCTGCCTGTGCAGCTGCGCAGAGCTGGAGGACTCGCCGCTGGGGCGGTGGCGTGTGCCAGCCCTGGCGTTTGGCAACACGAGGAAACGGCCCAGCTGCCCGCCGGTTCTGCGGGCTCCTTCCTCTGCGAACGCGCCTCTCACGCCAGCGCGGCCGCTTGGGTGTCTCCCTGGCAGAAAGCAGACGTTTAACTGCCTGGCAGGAGGCAGCGTGGACGAGGACTGCTTGCTACGGCGTCGGTGCCGGCTTGCGCCAGCGTGTGCGTGCGCTGACCCGCAGCCCGCGCTCTTCCCATAGGCATCGGCTGCCCCGCGGGCTCCTTCCCGCGGGTGGCTTTTAGCTTGGGCCGGCATTGGGTCGGATCCGGTTTAGCCACTGCGTTCCTGCGAGCTGCTGTGTCTGGCTGGTGTCGGAAGTACGGGGCGAGGGTCTCTGCTGGTGCAAATCTCATCGAACTTTGCTATATGTTCCATGAAACGGTGCCCGCGTAGGTGAGCGTGTGCAGGCAGGTGTGCCGTGGTTTCCACGTCCTCTGAGAGAACTTAAAGTAAAAAAGAAAAAACCAAACAGAACAGATGCTTAGACTGAAGCAAAGCACAGATGTGTGATCCATTGTAAACCACAAGCTGCAAACCAAGATATTCATATTACATCACCCAACCTCCTCCAGTGTCACATGTTTTGGGGAAAAAAAGATGAGCTGAAGGTTGCTGGTTTCAGGCTATTTTTGACCAAAAAGTGGGAGAGATACTATTCCTTAAAATATTTTATCTGAAACTGGTTTTGACACCAGTTGTCTTTTGGTTTTTGGTTTGACACTGGCTGTCTTTTTGTTTCCCTGAAGTGTTTAGGACCCACTTGGAAGGCAGATCTCAGTACTGCAGGCAATGTGTGGGCGCTCAGGTGTGCATCTTGCCACCTGTTTCAAAGGGCTTTGCATTACCATGGTATTTAGGTTATCTTTAACCTTACTTTATTTTTAAATATTCAGGTAACATATTGTCTTTTTATTTGTCATCTGAGGTTAATTCTTCTTTTTGTCACTGCAATTTCAGCACTGATTTCTGTGATGACAGACTGATGCTGAGTATAATCTTAATAAGCCAAGATCTTTTATGTCGTTAGTTTTGTACTAGGTCTCCTGAATAACATGACAGAGGAAGCCTGTTTTAGAACTGAAGTCCTTTAAATGCTATAATCTTGTAAAAACCAGAGCACAATAACACAAGGAGTAAGTAACATGGAACACAAAGTACAAAGGTGATTGTATGTGAATATTTTTTCCGTAAATACCTAGAAGATCAACATTTTGCATCAAATTTGTTTGCTCTGCATTTTTTTCTTCTTTTGGGAAAAAAAACACTTTAATTTTCATTTCCCATGTCTTTACTTAACTCCCTACTAGTTCTTCCATTTCAGGTTTGTTACTTAAGAAAAGATTTAAAAATTCTTTCTTCGTATCCAGCGTCTACTGCAATTTATAGAATTCTTCCCATGGACTCCTATCTTTGGATCAGACTCGAAATTAGTACCCGTCTGCTGCACTAAATGTGTCATACTTTGGAATTTTGTTTTCAATTTAAGGAGGTGGCATATCTCTTGCCAGTAAAGAAAGATGTTTTAAAAGGTATAGGACGTTTCATAAAATAGATTTTTAATGGTTATATTTCCCCCTCATGTATACCCCATATAATCGTATGTTTTACTCATGAGTCTGAACTTAAAACTTGCACAATGTCAAATCCTGAATTCCTTTGTATGAGGAAATGCAGTTGCATATACTTCTCTTTTATTGTTGAGAAGCTCTAAATTTTAAAACTTGATTTGAAATCACTAACATGGGAAGGTATGACTTGCCTTAAAACAAAACAAGTCTACTGTGTTCTGTACTCCTGAAATTTCTCTCTCATGTGAGAATTACACTGTAGCACATATGTGCTAATATTTATTCACGTTTCCAGCGGGTCAGCGCCGTGGCTGCTTTGGAATTGTATTTTATTTTGCCCCTTAGTACCACTATTACTACTAAAGTATTCCAGGTTCTTCCACAGGAGCAAATGAGTGAAAATCAAATCCCACATTTATTATTTGCACTTGATTAGAAGTCGGCAGTAGTTGGACCTCTCTCAGAAAGCAGTACGCAAGCTCAGGCCTTCATCCTGCAGTGAGCTTTACCTGGCCAGACAGTGCTACCTGGAGGAAACTAGCTCAGCCAAGAAGGCTTCACAGAGGCACAGGGAATTCCCACGCTGGTTTTCCTGCCACGCACCAAAGCCCCCGTGCGGACGTTGCAGAGCGAGGAACTGACTGCCCTGCGCCCTCGGGCCGTAGCAAGGCAACGTTCAGGTCCCTGGGCTCCCAGCTGCTCCTTGGGTGGTGTTTTTGCTCTCCAGGATTAGGAGCGTGCAGAGGGTGTGCAGACCTCTGCGCGCAGAGCCCACGCTCTCCTCTTGGCCGTATGGCGGAGCAGTTGGCTGTTAGCAGTATACAGACGGGTGTCGTTCCGTAGCAAAAAGAGCCTGTGCAGCTTCTCTATCCAGGGGATGTGACCATCAGTAATGCCACATATCCTAGACTCCATCCGAATCTCCATGTTACTCACTGCTGATTTTATTAGGCACTGTATTGCAGGAAAAAATATTGGTGAAATCAAAGGGTCTTTTCTTGCAGGCATCCTGTAATTAGCCAAAGTTTTCTTCTCTTCATAGAGAGGTCTTGATGCATAAACCAAAAGTTTCCTCTTCCTTGCATGTTGTTGCCAGATGTTTCTGCAAAACTTAAAAACAACAGTTATTTGTGTGCACTTGCATATGACTTCACCCCTAATGATTGTCTCAAAGTACTCCTCCTCCTAAATTAATTCAATTAGTTCTCCTCCAATTTGTGAACAGTGCATTTCTATTGCCTATTTGTCACAGCATTTTAGTATTTCAGCCATTTGTTACTGATCTATATCCTCGCATTCGGAAAGGCTCAATACAACCTTAACCTTTTCTGAGTAATTTCCAGTTGCAGCTGAGTTTTGTTTTTTTTTTTTTTTTACACAAAACAGCTGCAAAAGAAACCAGTCCTGAATGTTATGTCAGTACAAACCCAGAAACTAGTGGATTCACCACTCAAAATTGTTCTAATGCCTGCAATAAACAGATTGCCAAATTCTCTGCTGATGGAGCTAGAACCAGTTGATATGAAGTCACGCCAGCCAGAGATTTAACCCCATGTGGTGTTTTATCAATTGGATACAAGCTTCGGTTTTTTTTCTGTGTAAATTTATGATGACGTTTGGAGGTGTGTTGTATTTTGCCATGAGTTCTATTCCATGGTATTGTTATACATAAAGTTTTACTCTGTACTCCTTTGTCTTGCTAATGACTTCTTTTGCGATTTTGCTCTATTCAGGCATGAGCCCGAGAAGGGCCAACAGACTTCACCTTCCATGGTTAACATTTTGTGTTTCTCAGAGTTGAATGTTTAATACCTTTATTGCAACGGGCAACAGGCATGCAGTCTTTCACCGTTCGCTCTTCTTAACTAGCAGGTTAATATGCTTACTAGCCTCAACCTAACCACAGCTACTATAAGCTAACGCACGCTTGGAGAAGCTGGCTGAGGTCAGCGCCATAAGACATCTCCCTTAAAGCCAGTGCACTCATGGCAAGTGGAAGATGATTGTGGTCTATGAAAAGACATGCCAAACCCTGATTTGGGGAGAAGGAAGGAAAAGGCTTGAGGACGCCAGTAGGGACTTCTCTGTTCTCTAAGTGCTTGATGGAGAAGATTGTGGGAGAGAAGAGAAAGAGAATAAAGGGATTTAAGACGAAGCAGATCAATACATGTAAATAGGAAGGAGGATGGGAGGAGAACTACAATGGTTCACGCAGAAGTGAAGGACCTGATGGGAAATTAAAGTATAAAATATATCAGTGGAGCAGAAGGGGAGAAGGACTAGCATAGCAAATAAAGACAGGGAAGGCATAAAGTATAAAACATACAAAGAGTTATTAGCCTGAGGAGGATCCAGGAGGATCACCCTCCGTGACTGGAAACGTCAGCCTCAACTATGATCTACTAAAGTTAATAGCAAATGCATGCTTTGATTGAGTTTGGACCCAGTAGTCCGTTCAGACAAATAAATTTGCGGTCATGGGGATGCTGCTCATTACATACTCTTAAGGAAACTTGCTCCTCTGCCTGTAGAAAAAAGCAGCTGGGAATGGTTGTTTTCTACTCTGGCTTAGCTGGAAAACTGTTGACAGGCTGAATGGCTGATGTCTATTCAAGAACTGTACAAAATTACTTAAAAGCTGATAGGAACTAAAACAGACCTCCTTATAAGACAACCAAGATCCCAAAAGATGAGTGTTTGTGTGGAGAGCGTTAGGTACCAGGTGTGTCACTGCCTTTTTGTAGAGAGACAGTAGATTACAAAGAGAGGAGGAGCTCTCCCTGTAAAACCATAGCTTTTCACTACCTGTCCTGGATATGCCGTTACAAAAGTAACATTTTGTAGGAAAAGGCATGCTTCCCTTATTTTTGGAAGTACTTCCAAGTAAGCTTAAGGAGCTAATGGTTGGTTATTTTTAGACTTTATATAGTATTTATTCCAAAAGTCCAAATTAATTGTTCTGTATAATTCTGAATAATCATCTTCCTGGTATCTCTGCGAGTATTTCTTTCCTGAGATTTTGTTCCATTAACATGACTTTTGCCCACTGCTGCTACTACATCCTTGGTTTAACTAAATCCTTTCCATTCCCCTTTGTGTTTGGTACACAGCTCTTGTTCCTCTGCATCTATTTTTTCCTTATCTTTATTAATTGCTTCAGAGATCAAAGACATCATTTGTGGTCCATTTGAGCACTTTAACTGAAATACTGGTAAATCAATCACTTGGTTGTGAACTTCTCTGTCCTACCAAGATAAAATAGATCTAGTCAGTTGAACTTAATTTCCATTAATTGCTAGCCACCTTTGTATACACTAATTTCTTGAAGGTTATAGAGAAAGTTGTTGCTATTCTAGTCCATGAGCACATCAGTAAATGGTTTATCTGGAAAAACTTCAATCATTTTTTTTTAGTCTGCTTCTAGCACTAAGAATGATTTAGTTCAGATCCTCAGTGGCCTAGATGTTTGCCAGCAGGGACAGTTCTACTCTTATTGGGCCTATCAACAGTTTGTAATCAAAGAAAATCCTCAGTATTTTAAACTTACTCGTGTATGATCAGTTTACAGTTGTTATTTTCTTGAGTCCAGAATGTTCTTTTTTCTCTTAGTGTGACTCCGGACTGTTTTCATACCTATAGCTTCCTGTGGATGACATTATGTGTGTTTATTTCAAAGACATACGTGGCACAAGCTGCTTATCTTAAGGTTTTCAATGTTGTCTGTACTAACTCTTGGACAGACAGATTTATCTTTTGCCTCTGGTAGTCAAGAAAGTACTCTTCAGTGCCTCAGATGTTTCTTTCTGCCATTTGGTTTGGCATGCTGTATATGAATCTAGAGTCAGTTCTCGATTTCCATGAATTGCCTGACCTCCTCTGTGTAAGTCATAATTATACTTTAATGATTTAATTACCATATCCAGTTTATATACAGTTTAACGGTGATATTTTGTGTTTGTTAAGGATGAGTCTTTATCTTTACAATACTTTACATTCCTATCCCACAATGTAACAGTTATTTATGTATTTTAATCTATTACTTTTCTGTATCTTTTAATTACTTAGATATTATTACTATTATATACCTATTAATTTCTCATTGGCAATACAACGTGATAGCTGAAACCAAATTTCATTCTTTCTTCTGATCCTGTTTTTTCACGGCATTTATTAGTTTTTCATCAAATTCAAATATATTAGCTTGCAGAAATAATTCTTCCTTCTATTGTCCAAATATATTTTATTATTTATACAAAATATTAATATAATGCAACTTATAGAAGTTTTGATAGACAAAAAAATTCCTTTTAAGATTTCCATCAGTCAGGAGTCAAAACCGTAAAAGCTATTATCCCAAAGACAACTTAATACATGTGTTGATAGTCTCAGTAGGACAGAGAAATCCTATGCTGGCCTGACACAGAGTAAGAGGAACCATATATTCTGAGGTTGCATTTACACTATAATTTTTCTTTATATTTTCCTCCAGGGAACTAATGAGGCTCATGTGGAAATAGTAAGGGCAATCGTGCTACTGCAGGAGCATTCTGCTCATGGATGAGGTGTGCCTTCTGACCAGCATCAAGATACCTTGATATATGAAGGCTGGGACGTGGATTAACATGGGATTTGGATGACACTATTTGTCAGAATGCTACACTCACTTCTAAAATCTAATAACAACATTATTCTATGTATTTTTAATGTGAACATAAAGTAAAACTGGTTGAACTCAAGAATTAAAAGCTCACACTTAGTAATTAAAGTATCTTGCAGGTAGCTTATTTCCAAGAAAAACTGTAAATAGCTGTGTTTAAAAAAAATTACAGATTTTTAAGGAAGGGACAAAAATAATCATCAGTATAATGCAAGCCATAGACTTTCAGCCAGTCAAATTCATGAACTTCTAACCATTCAGTTGAATGAACTGGAACAAAAATCCTAAGTCTTTTAAAGCCTAACTTAACTCACCCATATGAATAAACTAGCAAAGCAGGGTTTAATCAAAGTTTGACGCTCATCATATAATACATTTTTATGTTGTTATGTGCAGGGTATCATGCTGCTATTTGAAATATTAGCCAAAATACACTGAGTTTTTAAATTACATTTATTTTGACAATGCTGGAGTACCGTAGGGAACTTCTGTTTGAAGGAAAACAAAGGGAGAAGGTATGTTCAGGTTATTCAGTCACATAGGATTACTCACATGAGGCAAGAAAGATTTATTCAAAGACAGGGGAGCAAGGCAACGCAGAGTTACTCCTCTGTCAGTCCTGTGCGCGGCTCTGCAGGCTTTGCACTCGTTCTGTGTCAATAGCGCTTGTAGCTACAAGACGTGAGAGTCAGCAATAGTCTTTTCCCAGCTTTATAGAATAGAAGCAGAAAATATCTGAGTTATTTCATCTGCTCAGTTAAATACAAATATTTAAAAGGGGACTAATTTAAAAGTCAGAATTCATGTGTATGGTAGCAACCTGAAGATGATGAACAAATCTAACTTCACATTTAAACAGCACTGTTGTGCCATAGAGTTTACCAACAAATTGTGAGCTTTACGAACAATGACCTTGCAGTAAATGCTCCTATGCTTAGCAACAAGTAATAAACATCCTTCACAAAAGAAAGATTATAAATCATTCTGCCCTGATCAAATTCCCTTTCTGCATTCTGGTAACATTCTGGTTCACCTCAATACTCCTTTCATTTAAAATCTGTACGATGTTCTTTGCTCGCTGTTTTGCGCTGTTGTACATTTTCACTGTGTGATACTGGTGAATAAATTCTGTACAGCCATCTGAAATCTGATCTGTTTAGATAAAAGATGGTATCAAGATATGGAATTATTCATTAGAGAAGGAATGTCCTACACAGCACCATGAAAAAACAGCTGTAATCAAGCATTTGAGTGTGTGTGTTTCTCAACAGATGTATTCCTCTAAATGTCTTAGAAATACACAGCTTTGGTATTCAAGTTCCTCAAACTACAGAAAGTTAGGAGTGAATGAACACACTGCGGTATTATAGCTCTTTTAAGCAGACTGATGTGCTTCCACATATACCCTATATTTGAGCTTTGCAGAGTTACTTCTAGGTATGAGGGGCCCCGGTGCAAGAGTATTTACAGAGCAGTAAATTGAAGTGAATTTTCTAGGTGTAGTCCCAGAAAAACGTTAGGAGTTTCATACATTGAGAGACATTTTTGCTTTTATTTAATACCAAGGTCCTGTACAACATTCCATTACCTGGTTAACGAAAAGTTTAGCACTTTTTTAGCACTTGTGAATAATCTGACTTTTGCTATTCTATTTCCCTTGTATGGGAAGAAGCGTTTCCCATTAGCTTGAATGAACTAGTAAATTCATTGCATCATTCAAAAAGCATACAAAAAGTTTTTAAAATGCTTTTTCCGGTATGCCTTTCAAAAATCCGTGAGATTAAAAGAGATTGCAGAGGAATATCTAGATTTTTTAGAACCTTCTCTGTAATATGTGCAAAACAAATGAATATTAAGCTAATATTTCATACGTTTATTTTGCCTATTTAAATGGAAATCAGTATTTTGCAAAAGCAAATGTGACATGGAGAAAACATTATTTAAAAAAACATTAAGGGCAGATTAAGGGTGCTTTAAAAACTGTGCTTTTATTTATCCTTGTCCTTCCTTATGGAAAAATACCCAAGTCTGCATTCAAACATCTGGAAAGACAAAAACATATTTCATTACTGTAACTGGTGTTATGTAGAGTTATTTCAATAACTTGAATTCAGAAACCCTAATAACTATTTCTAGTAGTATCTGACACAGACTGCATGCCAACACAGTTCTAATGCGAGCATTATCTGGTCCTTATCTCCGAGTGCATTTAATTATCCCAAATCACATTGATCGACAGCTTCATAAACGGGCAATTACTGTTTCTCTTCCCCCCTCCCATCACCTAAATTTCTGTCAGTGCCAGGGAAAGCCCAAAATGAGAGGATCCCTCGCTCTGCGCCCAAAGGGCAGCCCGCTTCCTCTCCGCTTCTCCAAGGCAGGCGAATTTTCTACTTTTACTGCCTTGCTTCTCTGATACTTTCGACTTTCCCGTCGCCGGTTTTCAGCAGGCCTCGGTAAGGGGACGAGGCGGGTGGCGTTACCGGCCTCCGCTCGGCCCCAGGGGCAGGCCGCTGGGAAGCCCGGCTCTCCTCTGCCCGCCGCCACGCTTGGCCTCTTCTCCTCCAGAGAGGGGTCGGGAGCGCGGGCCGCAGCGGGAGCGGGGGCCGCAGGCGGCCGGGCGAAGCCCACGTCGCACCTCAGCGCGGCCTCGGCTTCTTTCTAGCATCTCCGCTGTGGAAGCGACCCACCCTCACGCTTTTCTCCTACGAAGGGGGACAGAAAAGAGAGAGGCGTAACCAGAGTTTATCCTCCTGATGCTTTTGCAGCCTAAACCCAACTTTAGACCCGTTTAACACCCCCCTCGCTCCCCTCTCTCCCCCCACCCCTTCCTCTGTAGAAGTCTCAGTCCGCTGACCTCGCCGTGGGGCGCTCCCGCCCGCCGCGGGGGCGAGGGACCGACGCTTCCCCCCGCCCCTGCCCGCGCCGAGCCCTCTCGGCTCTGCCCCTCGAAGGTGCCTTTCCAGCGGCGCCTTTTCGCGCCCCGCGGCCGGGCGGTTACCTGAGGCGCCGCCTTCCCGCCGCGCCGCTCCTGAGGCGGCCCCGGGAGGGGGGGGGGGAGGCACCTGCCGCGCCATCGCCCCCGCGGCCCGACGCCCCCGGCACGGCGGCGCAGGGGGACGGGGGCGGTGGCGGCGGGCGGCCGCTTCGCCGCCGCCCCGCTCCCGCCGCGGTAGGAAGTTGAGGAAGCGAAGGGGGAAAGAAGCGGGGCGGCTTGGTGGCTTCCTCGGCCGGATCACGCCGGGCTCCCGCCCGCCCGGTGCCGCGCCGGCAGCCCGGGCCCGACCGCCACCCCGCGCCGCCGGCTCCCTCCGCCGCCCCCCTTCAGCGGCGCGGCGGCGGCCGAGCAGCCTGCGGGGAAGGAGGAGCGGCGGCGGGCGGCCCCCTCCGTCCCTCCCTGGCCCCGGGCGCAGCCTGCAGTTGCCCGCCGCAGCCAACAGGTTGCACCGTTCCCCCTCGCTTGGGCCCGGCGTCGGCGGCCGCTGCCCCGCGGTGCCGCGCGAGGGGCGGCGAGCGCCGGCGGGCTGGGCCGGGCCGGGCCGGGCTAGGCGGTGCGGCGCGGCGCGGCCCGGCGCGGAGCGGAGCGCTGCTGCCGCCCCTGTTATGTGTCGACTGTCTCCACTCCCTCTCCACGTCGGGGAGGCGGGAGGGAGGGAGGGAGGGAGGGAGGAGGGGGGGGGAGGAGGCCGCCGCCGCTGTCCTCCATTTTGTGGCTGGGGCAGAGTATCGCCGAGCGCCGCGCGCGTCGCTGCCTGCCTGAGAGAAGGGGTGGGGAGGCGGCAGCAGGGGGCAAAGTCTGCGGGGGCAATTAGCGCTAATTAAAGCAGGGGGAGGGGCGGGGATCAGGGCAGGGGCTCGGGCCGGAGGGGGGGGGGGGACGGAGGAGGAGAAAGAAGAAGAAGGAGGAGGACAAAAAAAAAAAAAAAAAAGAAGGGGGGAGGAAGCGGGCGATCGCTGCCTCCCCAACTCCAACGCCGCCGACTTCCTCCCCGCCGCTCGCCTGCCCCTTTCCACCCTTCCTGCCGCCCGCCAACTTGTTTATTCCGCCCGCCGCGGGGGCGCGATGGCCGTCGGCGGCTGAAGGAGCCCCAGCGCCCCCCCCCGGACGAGGTAAGGGGCCGCGGGGCGGGCGCGGCGGCGGCGCCCCCTCAGGAATGCCCCGAGCGCGGGGAGCGGGGCGGGGGGGCCGCGCGGGCCCGCTCGATCCGCTGCCGCCACGGGACGGGACGGGACGGGACGGGACGGGGGAGCCGCGGCGCTGCCGCCCGCCAGCCGCCAGCCGAGCCCCGCCGCGGCTGGAGGTAGGTTTCCACGCGGCGGCGGGAGGCGGCGGCGCCCCCTCCCCGCCTCCTCCGCGCTCGGCTCTTCCTCGCCGCTTTGGCAGCCTGCCGCTCGCCGCCGCTCGGTAGTTTCTCCGGAGAAGTCAGCGTGGATGTTTGCTTGGGGTTTTTTTTTTTTGGGGGGGGGGGCCTGGGTGGGTTGTTTGTTTGCTTGTTTTTTTTTTTTTTTTTGGCGGGGGGAGAAGTGAGGAAAAAGGGGGCGAAGAAAGAGGAGGGGGAGCCGCGAGGCTGGAGCGGAGCCTCGCAGCGATGGGCCGGTCCTATTTTGCAGAAGTGGGTGTGCCAGGGAGACAGCTCAACAGGTCTCGACACATTTCTCTGAAAACTCTACTTTACCGAGGAGAATTTGTTGTAATCCAGCGATTTTTAAGTAGTTGCAGCTCTTTTTTTTTTTTATTTTTAACCCCCTCCCCTTCTCCCCCGCTCCGTGGGCTCCGGCAGCCCGCTGCCGCGGCCGAGGGGCCGTTGTCAGACCGAGCAACTTGGTTTTTCTTCCCTTTCACGCAAAAAAAACCCCAAAAAAACCCGAACCGGGTGTCGTTCTCTGCAGTCTGTGTTGTCGCGGCCGCCTGGGACGGCCGAGGGGCGCTGGGAAGCGGGGACGTCGCCGGCTGCCGCGTTTCCACTTCGCGGCCGGTGTTGTGGTTTGGGCTGGGGGCGGCTGTCGGGGCAGCGGCGGCCGTTTAGGAGATCCCCCCCCCCCCCTTCTTCCCCGGCCATCTCGGAAACCGGGGCAAGAGAGTCTCCGTTTAGCCCTGCTTAAAGGTTATGTGAAATAATCCTTCAGTATTAAGAAAGGTCTTCGAGTCCTTCCACCGGGGAAGTTTTACCCAGGCCAGAGGTGCTGGTCGCAGCGGGTGCTCCCAGCGCCCGGCCGCCCCGCCAGGGCAGGCGTGAACAAGACCAGCGCGAACTCGCTTGGGACGCTCTCCTGTCATCCTGCTGGCTAGGTGCCTCTGTTAGGTTTGATTTTGCTAGGTGCCTCTGTTAGGTTTGATTTTGCTAGGTGCCTCTGTTAGGTTTGATTTTTAACGCTGCCGCTTTTACGGGTTTGGACGTCGTGCCAGCTGCTCGCGTTAGCTGTTTACAGTTAGTGTTTTAGGCCGTAACCAAACGGTATGTAAAGTCTGCGTAAGGACTTACAGTTGTTCTCCAAAGACTCGTACTCTGTGCTGAAAATAATTATAGTAAATACAAACAGATGAAACTTACAGTATTTATTTTCAGTATTAAAGTTTTCGGAGAATAAGCATCAGCTTTTTAAAGGGCTTGAAGCTAATAAAAGTTCTACTTTAGTTAGTTTTATTTATAAAACACTTTTTTTAAGAATCGTATTGAGCTTATTTCAAGATTCACGAGTTGCATTGTAAGCTTAACTTACGCAAAGATAGCAAATTTTGTTATTTGCTGTGTTCTGTGGTGGAACGGACAGTAGCACAACATTTAGATTTTTGTCTGGTTGGTAGATACTAAATTTGAGAGTTAGCTTGGGAAATTTTGCAGCTCTCTATCCTGAGCGATGCATCTGAACCTCCCAGAGAGAGAGAGCAAACCGGCTTGTAAAATGTCAGTTTTTCTTCCCCCTTTCCCTGCTCAAGATTTATTTAAAGACAACATAAAATTACCCTTTTCAAATTTGTAAATTGGTTACTATAACAATTTCTTACTTGCTAAGATACAGGATGGAGCTGGGAGAGTGTATTGAGACAGATGTCTTGTGTTATAGTCTGATTCTGAGATGTAGTATGCAAACTGACTTGCTGCTTAATCCAGGTTTAGCAAAGATTTTAAAAAACATTTTTTTGTTACCGGTGGGAATTAAAAAAGAAAAAAATGCCTAGCTTTGAGAGGGACATAGCGTACGTCAGTTCATAACTTTGTTTGCTGTGCCTTCTTTCTCAAAGTAGCTAAACCAGGTTCACCGGATTAATGATTTAGACTCTTTTTGTGCTGTTATGAAAATATCCTTCCTGCGCTAACTTTAAATGCTTCTGATCTTTTTATAGCTGATGTTAAAGTAATGGATTCCAAAGAATTGCTTAACTCCTCAGATCAAGACGAAGCAAGGAAAAATGCGCTCATCAGTACCAAAGGAGGGATTGTGATGGACTTTCATCCACCCTTCAGGGGTGGAGCTACTGTACAAGCCCCTGGACCTACGTCTCCTCTCCCTGTGTCTTCTCAGTCAGATTCCAATCAGCAATCTGCTTTGGCTGACTTTTCAAAAGGATTAGTAAACAATGTGCCTCAGCCAGATCTTTCCAAGGCAGTATCGCTGTCAATGGGACTGTACATGGGTGAAACAGATGCAAAAGTGATGGGAAATGACCTTGGATTTTCGCAGCAGGGCCAAACTGGCATCTCTTCTGGAGAAACGGACTTCAGGCTCCTGGAAGAAAGTATTGCAAGCTTGAACAAGTCCTCTAGCTTGGCAGAGGACGCAAAGGGAGCAATATCTTCCGAGGTGCCACTTGAGCAGGATTTTTCGGTCATGGCTAGCCGCAGTGTACCTTTAGAGTCAGGAACTTCAGTCCAAAGCCAAGTTGGCTCTAATGGTGGCAACTTGAAATTATTCTCCGAAGACCAAAGCACCCTGGATATTCTCCAGGACTTAGAATTGCCACCAGTTTCACCTGGCAAAGAGCCAAATGGGAGCCCATGGAGGCTTGACCCACTGCTGGATGATGGCGGTTTGCTGTCCCCCATATCCGCAGATGAAGCGTTCCTCCTGGAGGGAAATCTGGGTGAAGACTGCAAGCCTCCTATTTTACCTGACACTAAACCTAAAATTAATGACCGTGGTGACCTTTTACCCAGTCCCAAAATGCCAATGCCTCAAGTGAAGACGGAAAAGGAAGACTTCATTGAACTGTGTACTCCTGGCATAAAGCAAGAAAACATGGGCCCAATTTATTGTCAGGCAAATTTCTCTGGGTCTAATCTACTGGGTACTAAAGTCTCTGCCATATCTATCCATGGTGTCAGTACCTCTGGGGGACAGATGTATCACTATGATCTAAATACTGCATCGCTCTCTCAGCAGCAGGATCAGAAACCAATTTTTAATATCATTCCATCTCTTCCTGCCGGTTCAGAAAATTGGAATAGGTGCCAGGGATCAGGAGATGAGACTCTAGCTCCTTTGGGAACGCTCAACCTTTCTGGCAGACCTGCTTTCTCTAATGGCTATTCAAGGTAATTAGTTTTTGTTGCTTTTATTAAAATACTGCAAGTATATTCAGCATGCATGCTGGCTTCCCCCCCCCCCCCCCCCAAAAGCGGGTCATTTGTTATGTGTGACTGTCTACTCGGACATCATTGATGTGTAGTTACTATATAGTACAATAGTAAATTTAACCAGGTGTTCAATTATAGGTACTGGAAAGAAAAGAGGAGGGGAGCTGGCATCCTTTTAAAAACAAAAATTGTAAGATATGACCTAAAAGGAAAAACTGACTCTATGGTAGAAGGATGTGTACACGAGGCAGTATAGAGAAAAGTGTTTAAGCATATACAAAAGCTACTTTATTCTCAAGAATTAGAGGATCTATCATGGTGGATTTTTTTTTTTCTAGTGTTACTTGAATGTTAAGCACAAAAATAACTTGGTTGCTGGGTGAATTTCTGGAGTTACATTTAAGCTGAACTAGAATTTTAGCTTTGCTTGGAATTGCATTTACCCTACATGGACAGCAAGATTCCAAGTAGGAAATACTCAACAGTTTGTTTAAGAACTACGCTTAAAGAGAATTTTTGCAGTAAGGTTTAACTGTACCTTGAATAGAGCTGGAGGAGGGCTTTTTTATAGGTGGTTTTCTGAGAGGAAGGTACGTTAGGCAGAGGTAATTATTATATTATTAATAGTATCAATTAATATTAAGTTACCGTCTAGTAGCATTTTCTAAAATTTGTTCACGTATATTTTCAATGGTTAAGTAAAATACTTTTCCTCTCCAGTAAAGAGAATAGTGGCAGTTTTCTCAATGGGTACACGCATATGTCTTGTCTCGCAGTCAGAGGACAGATTCTGATTTCGGTCCGGATGCCTATTTGTGTATTTTTCTTAGCTGTTATTTAACGTGTCCTTGCACAAGCGCTGTGTTTGGTCTCAATTGAGCAAGAGTTTTTGATTTGTTTCTGTGGAGCAGTAGTGAGAAAATGTCTCTAAAAATCAGTATGTGTAAAACCAGTGTAAAATTCTATTGAAATACCTGTCTTAACTTTGTTTTTATTGCCCAAGTTTTTATTGCCCAAGTGACAGTCAGTTCCCAATTGTTAGCTGTCAGTCTGATTGCTGTCGTTACACGTTATTAGCTAGGTTTTCCCACGTTTGAAATGAGCTGTACAAGGACTACTCGTTAGCTTCGGGAAGAAAACTTGCAAATCGGTTTCATTCCTAGATTTCTGTAGTAGTTCTTGATTTTTTGTAATAAAGATGCAGTTTTCTTTGGTGAAGGGTTTATAGCAATCTGTAATATAAAGAATCCAGAAAGGAAAATGAAGAATTGCAATGAAATTCCATTTCGCTATATGAATATTGAATGTGCCTTATCTTATTATTTATTTTGACAAAGTAGGAGTCCTTTGTGCTAAACTTTTGCATAACCAGTTCATGATGTTTTTAGAGTGTGTTTGGCTTTTTGCGGGGTTTGTGGTGTTGTCAGCTTTTTTTGGTCTCAATATACTTTTAATGGCAGTCGCTTGAAAAATCTTTATCAAAGCAAGAAAATCTGTTTCTGAACTTGGGAGATAAATTTCAGTGTTTAAGCAGATTCCATATAGATAATGGAAACGTCTATTTGGATAATATTTCTGTGAATTTTGTGGTTTGTTTTTTCATTTTACAGAATTATTCTGTTGGAACCAAATACATTCCTATCTGAATGGTTTCCAATAAAATGTTTGTCAGGCTTTTGGTGAATTTCACAAATACCATTTTTTACGTACTAGGTTTGTTGATGATGGTGTGATAAGAACCTGCTAAAGCTGCTAATGCGCACCAAATACATCTGATCCTGAAGTAAAAAGGACAGCAGTGCTAGATGTTATCGTAGTTTTTGCAAACAACATTGAACAGTGTGCTCAGAATGGTTTTATTGGGACTGACGAGATATTGATATGCAGGCATGTTGTGAAGAGTTAGCAGAAAGCCACAGCAGAGGTGCTGCTGTAGAAGGAGCATCTGAAGCATTGTAGGCAAAAGTCTGCCTCAACCACTGAACAGTGTTAGTAATTCTGTTCAGTAAGTGCTGACGTTCTTGCTTTCTACAAGATTGTCTTACATATTAATGCTTTATTTTGCCTTATTTGAGATAATGGGTTCCTTTCTTACTTCAAAAAATGCGGAAAGAATTTTGGGGGGAACTCCTAGCGTAGTTTTGCTTAAAAAAACGTTCATAGAAGCTGTTTTTGCTTACCAACCATTTTTTTTTAAATACTAAAACCACAATTGCGATTCTAAAGCCAATGTTGTTTGTTTTTGCTTTGGATGTTTTGTGTAAAATAGAGGCAACTCTATCTTCTTTCTTAACTATCTTGGAGAGGCTGATGAATCCTGGGCTCCTGGTGTTTAAAACAGGAATCTTCCTTCTTCCTAAACCTTGTCAGAAACATTTGGTCTAAACTCAGTTAGTTTAACTTGATGTGTTGTGGATTTGTCTTACAGAAGACCTAACAAAACTAGCATTCCCTCTGTTTGTTTCAGAAACAAAAGAACAGCTAACTGGCCAGGCTCCCGTGATCATCCGTCTGTAAGGATACTGATTCTGTGAGGTGAAGGCTGGGATCTTGAGAATTACTAAAATTGCATTTCCTGTAGGAAATATTTCCTGGTTTTGGTCATCTTATTTTACTGCTCATAATGTGTTAATTATACATTAAACATATGTGAAGAAAAGCCACAGTTCTGTTCTAGTGTTGAGATAGTATTTAATCTTACTGATTTCATGAAAAAATATAGTATCTCTGTACAGACACAGTCTTGAATTGATGACATGTAATCTTTGAGTGTTTTTATATCTGATGGAAATGCAGCGTGCTGTCTTTAATGAGATCAGCGATAATCAGGGCTGAGAAAAATACCCAGTTTGCCTATGAACAGTAGAAAGTATTCCAGAGTTAATGCAGCTAGTTAATGCTTGTGCTAACGTGCAGAAAAACCTTAGAGCTGTGCAGCTCAGTATTTTAAAAGGTAATATTCAAAATCTGCTCGAGTTGCAGGAAAACTTTCAAAAATTTAGGACAGCTTTATTCTGGAGTTACTTTGGTGAGATCTCTGATCTGGATAAGTAAACTGTTGATCAATCCGAATGAACCAAATTAAGAAAAAGAATAAGAGAAAAAAAGTAGGACAACAGAAAAATCTGCATTAGACTTTTTTTTTTTTTTTTTTTAGTAGAAGAAATGGGGCAGTATCTGGAGGAGGAATAAAACAAACTGAAAGTATTTGGTAAATGTTTCACTGAAGAATTTGAGGTTTTGATGGTATCTATCCCTAATCTGATATTATTTGTGATTTATTCCACGGATGCCAGTGAAATTTGTTAAACTTCAAGGAAATAATTTTAGCAATATACACTTTATAAAACTCTTGAGTGGTATATACATTAAATCCATTGCTCAAGTTTTTTATTCCTCTGACTTCCTGGAGATGTGGCTTATGGTGGTGGAATGAAAGATAATAAGAAACAACACAGCAACACAGATTTTTTTTTTTTTTAATTGCTTAGCCTACAGCCAGAATTTACAAAAACTGGGCCCCGTTGGCAGTGTTACAGCTTCTAGTATTACATTTGAAATCATTCCTAGTATTTAAGCTTGAGGGGGATAAGGATCATTAAGGAAGTTTAAGAAAGGACAAGAGAGAGAGAATATTTAAAAAAAAAAAAAAAGGGAGGGGGGAAGTTTTTTCTGATCAGTTGTACTGAAAAGCCTTTAAAGCCTTTCTTCTAGGAAAAGTTACCTTTTCTTTATGCCTGTTTAGCTGGGATTCTTTTTTGGAGGCAGACATTTTACTAGAAGGAAGGGGGGGTGGAAGTGATCCTTTGCTAGAAATGGTAAAGGTCAGTTGTCCCTTTGTCTTACCTCATTGTTTGGGCTTGGCTCTTGGCCAAGGCCAGTGGCTTGGCAGGATTGAACCTAGTACTTTAAATGTTGTCTGACTCAGCAGTATGTAATGTATGGCACATGCTGAAATGTGTTCTTTTTTTTTTTTTTTTGTTAATGCCAAAATAAAAGTATTAAATAGACTTGTTATTTGGAGGGAGTGCTTTGGGTATCGATAGTATATACTGAGATTTGTCAGCTTAATGGAATGTTGTACTTGGTTTTTGAATCTTTGAAATAGACAACCAAAAGAGCTTTATTTTTTTGGCAGAAAGGATTGAACCAGGAATGTCCTGGAGCATGCGAAATACGGCGCTATAAAACTCAGAATACTTAGATAAATGATAGTTCATGCAAGATCAAGTCTACTTTTCCTCATTTTAGCTGACTTATTCAGCTCATTGATAACTGAGTAGTTGTCAGCTAGCTAGTAGGTATTCCCCCTATATTTCCTCTGTTAAGCCTAGTTCTAGTTTGTAGAAAACAAGTTGGTTTTTGTTGCCTGTTGTGAATTTCTTTTTTATCCATCTTAATAATTGAAATTTATATGGTGCCTCATTGTACTTTTCTGTTGGCAGTAACAGCAAAAGTATAGTTTTAAACCAGTTCTATTCATGAATCTTTTTATGAAAGTGAAATATATGATGTAGCAGTTGCACAAGGTATATATTTACTGTATTAAAGGTGACTGTCTTACACTGTGTGAGTAAATTGTGTTGAGGATGCAAATTCCCCTCTTTTCCTATTACTGCTATTCTGATAATGAAAAGATTGACTATTATTCTATGCATGTATGTAACTGTAAACTACATTTTAAAAGGTTACCAAGTCCTCCTCTCTCCCTAGGTCCCCCTTTCTAGCCACCATCCAGCAGGTATGCTTTTGGTGATTCCCTCTAAACTGCCTAGCTTCAAACAGTGAAAAATGTAAAACCTTGCTGTTGCTATCTTTAATATAATGCTTATAGCAAAAGTTTGACTACTTACAGTTTTACGTTAGGCAAAATCAAGATACGTTTTTTCTCTTGTTTCCATGTGGAAGCAGGTATTGCTCTTCACCTTTACCAGTGGCGGTTCAGTATCTCATGTCCATAAGTATTGTTCACTAGTACGTATGCTTGATCTGGCTTGGTTTCCAAGGCAGTTGTTGTTTCAGCAATTAACACTCTACAGTTAATCCAAAGTATGATGGGAAAGGTGGTTCTCATACCAGTGTTTGTTTAGGCTTAAGTAAGGATATCTTCCACAACTTTTTCACTATCTAGTTCATCAGATGTAGTTCAGCAGAATGGGTTTTGTGTTCTTTGATTAGTGCGACTCCTCGTACATGCTCGTTGCACAAATTTAAGCCAAAGTCCTTTACGTTTTCTTCCTTATTGATATATAGCATTCCTTCAAGAAAGGAATTATCTGTTAATTTCATTAGCCTTTTACCTATTGTAAGCTAGTCATTTTATATATATATATGTATGTATGTATGTATATGTATAAAACAATTTTTTCAGTAGTGTGCAGCTTCTGGATCTTTTCAGGATGCTTCAGAAAGATCAAATGTTGGTATTTCAGTCTGAAATGAGATCTGCAGAATTTTTCGTAGGGCGTTTTGTTAAATCTCCTTACCGATGAGCTGAGCAACACCTATGCTCTTAGCATTGGTTGTTATGATTGGTGTCTTATCCACAAGTCTTACAGGAAGAGGGTAAGTGCTCAACACTCACAAGCTTGTCTTGGAGAAAATGAGCATATGTTTCTTGATAATAACTTTTATTCTTCTCCAAAACCCCTTCCTTGTGGAATATGGCAAGGCATATTTACATTTACACTTTGTTTTAGGGCAGATTCAGGCTGCCCGAGTACATACCCTACCACTGATGTGCTAGTATAACATTAGAATTTACAGATTTTGCAAACAGTTTCAATGTCATTAGTCTTGACATAAGCAAAGTATCAATAAACTCCTGCTTATAACTTGGGTTGAAAACAACTTTATGGGGCTTTTTTGTGTTATTGAAATAACTGAAGCGGTGTGTAGTCTGTAGCATACAAAAATTAACTTTAAAATGTTTTCATAAAATTTTTAACTTGTAGCTGTTCTTTGAAACACAGAAACAAATACATATGTGGAAAAAGGTAGTTTCTGGAAAGAATATTTAACTGTATGGTCCACTGTACAACAAGTCCAGAGAGCTTGTTGTGTTAAACTATCTTTGGCTTTATAGCCTTTGTCTCCCTGAGCCTGGCAGTATACTCAAATTTAATTTTGTAATTTACTGAAGCATTAATGTATTACTTTGTTGCGTATACAGATTATTTGCATTGTTTTCAAAACAGAGTTTTCTTGACTGATTCACTATAGTATGAAATCCGTTTATAATACAGCATTTGCTTAAAGAGCCAAGACACTTGTAGACCAGGAGTTAATCCTGTTCTGGCTTCTGGAAATAATAAGATACTGTCAGTTGATAACCTCATCCCCAGGGGATAGAAATGAACCAATACAGCTGGAAGAGCTGACACACTTAAAACTTTTTTTTTAAAATAATTTCTCTCAGCTCATTGTCTTGGCACTGACTTCATGTCAACTATTTTCAAACATCTGTAGGAAAAATTTAAACAAAACAATTACAGTTACTCTGTGTGTGTGTGTGTGTGTGTGTGTATGTGAGGGTGAGAGAAATGGTGATTACTGCTTTGCCAGTCCCCTACGCTGGAATCTAAACAGTCGTTAACCCGTAATAGCTGTGTTTCTTCATGATTATGTTGTCAGGGGAGTGCACAGACAGTACTCCGTGAGCGTCTCGGAGCACTTGGGTGTCGCAGGCTGAATTGTCTGGGAAGCGAAAGACTAAGGACATGCCACTCTCCCTGCGTTTCTGTAGGCATACAAGAAGGTGCAGGTAGTCCCCCCTAACAAGTCCACTGTTGCGAATTACTGTGGTAATTGGAGGGGTGAGTAATTGTTCTTCCAGGAGTAGTGTATTGGGTTTGGAGCACAGTTGAGTACAGTTAGTCAGTCTCCTAGAGTTGTCCTTCTTACCTCCTGTTTTCTACAAAGAAGGTGTAATGTTGCAGGCATGCTTCCTATATCCCTGACTGATGTTAATCAGCTAAAACTAACCTCTGCCATGGTGTGTGATTTTTCTTTTTTTTTTCTTTTTATTTTTCTTTTTTTTTAACAGAGTTCATTCTTTCTTGGTTGAAACAGTGTCTTTATGTGTTCAAGTTACATGCTGTGTTGCTTGAAATATAATTATATGTAATATGTGACAAAATATATTCCCTCGACTTTTGCAGCCTACACCCATAGATTCCTCACGCGTCCCCTCTAGGTGTCCTAAAGGTGCGTTTTGGCAGCAGCAATAGGATGTAAGTGTAGTTTCACGTGATCTTGTTCAGAGAGAGGTAATGCTGGGTAACATGTGGAGTTTAATTTTATAATGTAGATGGTGTCAGTTTTTCATGCTGCTCTTAAAAACTGAGAATCAAGTTTAGCTTCTGGGACATTGTTACTTATCCAGGATACCATGTTCAATAATAGATTATTATAGTAATAGTTTCTTAAATTAACAATCACGACAGTTGCGTGACGCTCTGGAGGAAATGGTGCTCGTCAAAAGCTGTCTTGGCGGCTTCTTATTGACTATGATACAGACTAAATTAAGAATGTAGTTGGCTGCTACAGAAACAAACTGTTTTAATGAAAACTTTGGGTTCCACCTGAATTGTTGGAGCTCTCGCTCCATATTAAGGTTCTCTAGAAAACTACAATTCCAGTGCCCTTTCAAATTAATATCAGATAAGATGTGAATAGTTTGTTGTGAAGATGCAGCTTCCACTTTTTGATCAAAAATTTTTTAATTCTCCTGAGATCTCAAAGGCAGAATTGCTTTTGGGGAAGGATTTCCAAAATAATAGTGATATCTTTCTTGAATTGAATTCATTGCCACTGTAATTTAGTTAAGAAACTGAGTTCCACATTAGATCTTACAATAATACATTCTTCATGCTATTTGTAATAGGTTTTACAGTTGTTGTGTGTGTCAGAAAGCAGCTGGAGATCACAATCATATTTATGCATCGTGGTCACACAAGATTTAATGTGAAGCTTCTTAGTAGCAGGGCACAATTTACTCCTGTGTTGCTTTATTCAGATATTTCAGATTCCACGTTGCTTTCCTTTTCGTGACAATAAGTTTTAAGTAAGTACGTACTGTTCAGGGTTCTAATTTGATTTTTAAGAAGGAGACATAGGTCACAAACAAGTAGTCTGCCTCATAAAACACTGCTTGTGAAATTTGGGAAACTCATTGTCCTGCCAGATGAGAATGCATAATTAAATATCAATGAACAATGTACCTTATCAAAATAAGCAAATAGTAGATGTGATTTTACAGTTTTGTGGCCTAATTTGTTTTGTTTTGTTTTGTTTTTTCCTCTGGAGGATCTGAGATCTGCAACTTTATTAGCCTCTTAGAAAACTGGGGAAAGTCTAGTAATTGTCCTTTACGAATCGGGATTTTGAAAGCTCTGTTGCAGTAGACTTCTGCCTATGTCATGGACTTCAGTCCTGCATTGTATTGCAAAATGTGTTTGTTTTTTGTATGTGCCTTCCCCTGAATATTTGAATACATGCTTCTCCTGGAAGCTTTCACTGAGAAGAGTTCTTCTAAAATTCAATACTGCCCTTGTTCGCAAGTATGCAGTAGCTTGGATTATCTGCGCATGGTGCGGTGGGAGGAGAGTGGAAACTGGATGGCTGTGACTTCTGAAATTTTGTATTGCTTTCAGAAAATGAGTTTGTGGTCTTGGATCAGAATCCTGCAGCCTTTATATGGCTTCTCTTCAACATTTTGTGAACTCTGGTGGGTGGGTGGGAGGGGTTGGTTTTTGTTTTGTTTTTTCTTTCTTTCTCCGATTGATGTTTAGAAAGGACGCTGCTGCGTGGTGTATTTAGGCTTCTTGTGTTGTTTTTGGCATTAGCCCACCCTTTGCATTTTCTAAATCATATATAATGGATCTCTAAACCGTGCCTTCACATGCCACTGTATGCTGCTTTTGAGCATACAAATGTGAAATGTCATGATTTTTCTTGCTCAGCTTTAAAAGGGTGGCTGGTCTGTGCACAGTGCTCTTACTGAGAGTTTGGTGTCTGTGACAGAAAAGAGCAGCCAGTGCAGTTTATTTTTGTTGTCATTACTTGAAGAACCCACTGGATCTGCCATGATTTGTGTGTGTGATAATATGTAACAATATCAATAATATGGCTTGTTACTGTTTCGATGCAACTTTAGTAAAAGAGGAACTGTTGCCCCTGTAATGGTGGCAGGCCATGATAATTGGTACAAATGCCAATTACTTCATGGTAGAGCATCTCCACAAGAACAGAAGTCACAATTTGTGTTGTTTGTCGTGGTAAATTGAATTTGGTATGCCGCTATGGTTTAATAGTCTGTGTTGGAACCTAATTCTCTCCGGGCCTCCTACTCAACTGTTAACTACCTTTAATTCATTCAGTAGCAGTTTAAGGGAAAAGGATGCGTAGTATGCTTTTGAAGGAGGTTAACTGTCAAATTAATATTTTTTCAGGAAAGGATTTTGCAGTATGCGAGTCAGCTCTAATATCACTTAAAAATTAGAGGTATGTGAATGCATTTGTAATGTGTTATCATAAATGGGATATATAGTTCTTTCTTTTCTTCTGTAGCTTTCCATTTAATCAGAAGATGTAAACTGTTAACAATATATTTAAATCAACATGTCTACTCCATAGGTGCATTGTATAGCTCTGTGTGTACCCATGTATTATTTCTCTCACTTATTTTTGTTTATTCCTGAGTTTATTACTGGCTTTCTGAAGCACTGGTTTATTTCTCTGTTAAAGCCATAGTCTTAGGCTTTTTTTAACAGCACTAAAAATATGTGCGCATGCTGCATGCACACATGTGGATTTGTGTTAAGCAAGAGTGCAGTTCATGCATGTTAATTTAAAAATACATACTTGCAGACTGTATTGTTCCATGTCTTGTTTCAGTTTGAATATTATCTATGTGTGCTTTTCTCTCCTACGGGTTTTTTTTTGATTACTTTTGCTGACGGGTCCTTTGATGGTTTGTTTAGCCTGTTGAATTTTTGTTAGTCTTCCATTATATATGAATTGCTCTACAATTAATTGCATATGAAGTGACCAGTTCAGATTCTTTCTGAATGCTGGAGTTTCCTAGGAGCATGGCTCTCTCTTTAACCAATGAGGAAAACTTTATTTAAAATGAAGATCAAATTAACAGGTGAACAGTGAGCTGGATGAAATCAGTTGCATCTTGAAACATCAGTGCAAACATTTAGTGAACCAAAGATCTAGTCACATTCATTCTAAATAAACAAGTATCAAAAAATAAAAATTACATCTCAAAGCTGTACTTTGGCAATGAAAGGTGTGTACTGTCTTTTAAAGCTGGTTGAGTTAACAGGGTATTTCCAATGTTTTATGGATACTGGGCTTTTTTGGAACCTTGAAGAAGTTATTGGCTATGGGGTGTGTTTGTGGGGGGATAGAGGGGAGTGCTGCAAACTTGAAAGAGTTGTGATCTTCCAGGGGGAAGTAGGATAAATGATATGGTTGGAGAAGAACTTATGGATCATCTGACCCACCGTTTTATATTACGCTGTCTGATATAATTTCACTGTTACCTTGTCTTAGTTTGGAATAAGTCTGGATTCCAAATGCAATGGTCACGTAACATTCTTTAATGTGATAAAATATATTTAGTGCTGTCTTTAAAATGGAAATGTTTGAGTAATGTGAATTCTGACTATTCCTTTAGAAAGATTTGATCATTCAAAAGCTTAACTATTCAAAAATTAGCTTTTAAGTCTGTCACTTAATAGACTTTCAACACTTTTTATAAGGTTTGTTAAAAATGACTTTCTGAAAGCTGTTGTTTATATACACAGAAAAATGTAGATCTTACGTTTTTGGGGGTTGTTAGGGATTTCTTGAAGAAAATTTTGGCTTAAGTGTTTGGAGGAGAATCTTTCTTTACAGAAATCTCTAGTGATTTTTTACGCTGTTACAAATTTCTGTTCTAGCCACTCGCTGCTTCCCCGAGAAGTTTTCCTCTGGTACCAGAGCCGTGATCAGATAGGGACTTCTTGATGAGGCTATAGCAGTGCGAGATACTTTGAGGACAATGTTCGGGGCAGGGGGGAAGTCCCCCATTTTTCTTGAAGAGCAAGGCACTGCTGGCCAACACCTGCCTCTGAGCCTCGCTCTTGATAAGCGGTGCCCAGAGCTGTCCTCTCCTCTCCCAGCCTGCGCTCTTCTTGCACTGCCTCTGAGCCTGGGTCTGCTCATCAAGACTGAAGGGCAGGCAAATGAGTCACCTGGAAACTAGGGCAGGGTGCCAGCTTTTTAGGCAAGGATCAGCAGTTTGCGAGAAGTCGGTAGTGCGAACACTGTAAGTACATAAGCAAATAACTAAAGGGGGGGGGGGGAGTCATACCATGTTTTTGTTAATGCTTGCAGTAATGCAAATGGTGGCATTAGAAGGGACCTTTGTGGAGCCTCAACTCTAACCCTTTCTGTTGTTGTACCTTCATAATAAATACAGTCTACAAATCCTATTTAAAATTTTGTGATAAAAAGCGTAGTAAGGAACTTGCACCAAATGGAAAATCTTCTCCTATCCTATCTGGTGCCTTGCTTATTTGTAGGCTCTTAAAATTGTCACATTTTATCAGAATGGATTTTATTATTGTAGCTTTGTAGAGGTTTACACTTAGTTTTGTTACTGGTGTGACCTCTGAGAAGTAAGTGTTTTTGACTAACGCCAGCAAGATGCTTACATCTGAATACAGCTCAAATCAAAATGCAAGGCTGAGCTGCTTGCAAATTCAGAAGTTTCTTAAGTAGATATGCTATCATTCTTCTACAATGCAAATAAAAATCAAATGTGGAAGGTAGTTTCTTTAATTATGTAATATATGGTCTGTCACTCTTAATCAGTCAAAGAGAAACTGAAAGTGGGAAGAACAGACGCATACTACTAGAGCGTTGCTTTTTTTTTTTTTTTTTTTTTTTTTTTTTTAATGATTAGAGGCTCACATACTTACCTAACCCTTTCCTAATGTGGAAAGGCTTTTTGTAGGAACCCTGTTTGGTACTTGATACGCGCTTGCACGTAAAGTGAAAGGAGGTACGTTGGGCTCAGAAAAGAGACAATGTTCATTGCCAAGGAAAAGAGTTGAAGATAAGGGTTTGTGCTGAAGAAGCAGAGGATAGATGTTTTCAGTGGTAAAAGACTGGGTTAAGGACTATCCTGAGTTATATCTTAACACTTTTTTTTTTTTTTAATATCCTGAGGCAGTTAGCTATTTTACTGTAAGTACCATTACAAACAGATTCACCTCTGAATAACAGTTCTGTCATGAGTGCACGAAACTATTCTGTTACCAAATTTTGAACGTGCATATATTTTGATACGGAAACTCTAAAGATGTATTAGTGAGTTATTTTTATAATGCTGTTCTCATTTAATTATTTCAGTGATCACCTCTGATGGATTCCAGAGTAAACATGCTGTATTGAGATGGAAGTGTTGTACTATTTTTGTTTTTAGTTTTTTTAACATCAGAAAAAGAAATTTTCATTTAGCTCGGTAGCATTAAGCCTTATGAACATGCTAAATTATTGTATCAAAGTGGTACTTGCTATTAAAAGAGCAGTTGAAAACAGAATAAAATATAAAAAGTGGAAGGCAGTAAGTTGTACTGATTTGGAAAAAAAAAAAAATTAGCAAGCTTGCCTCGACTACCTTACTCAGATTTCCAAGTAAGCATAGATTAAAATCCAATTTGTGATGGGCAAAAAAGACGCACTCTCATTCTTTCATTTTATACATTATGTCATTCCTTCTTGGAGGAAAGGGATGTGATTCTTGTAATGCTTTCTATGTTATTTGCTTTGGCAAAATCAAATGATGCTGATAAGCTTAAGGCTTAGAAGAAAAAAGGATATTAAATTTTTTGCTGTCTTCCTCTCGTTTAAAGTAGCAGAAAGTATGGAAGAGATCGTATATCACAAATATAGTCTATAAACAAGAAAATGCTGCTACTTTAATACTAGCTTATTTCAGGAAAAAAACATTTTATCTAACCTGTTCTGTTTTGTTACAGTCCAGATCAGGCTTCTTAAAGTTGTCTTTTGGCCCCACTGATTTCAGTAGGAGATAGCAATTTTTTTAAATCCAAGTCTTAGTTTGTTCCAAAGTTCCTTGATAGTCATTCCTTTTTACTTTATGGATTTTACCCTTTCTGAGAATCTATTTCTGTTAGCTCCTCCCACCCCCATTTCTGCCGTTTTCTGATCTGACAAGGAACCTATTCTGACGCCTTCGTTTTAATAAAAATCAATTTAACAAGTTTTGTAATGAATTAGCTTTCCATAGTTTAAAGGAGACAAGTCTGTTCAAAGAAGTCCCAGCTTATTTGAACATTATGTGTATGATTTCATATAGCTGAAACTTAGTGCCAGAACTCTTGGTATAAAATGTGTTGTAAAAATCTGTACACTCGCAGCTCTTTATTTTGGGTAGGAGAGCATTCAGTTTGTCACTTGTTTGTGCAAGTCTGGGAGGGTTTGTGGTGTGGGGGTTTTCTTGGGTTTTTTTTCTTTTTTCTTTTTTTCCTTTTAATTGAGCAATTAATTTTAGAGTATTTGCAAGATTGCACTCTTAGTTATACTAGATATCTGACAGCTGGTTTCAAACAAGAGCAAATGGTACGTCAAATGAGCTTGGACCAATTTTATCACTCTAAAGATTCTTCTAACGTGTTAAAGGTTGAAACATCTGATACTTTATAATAAATACCAGTCAGAAAGTGGGAATAGTGTTAATAGTACACCTGCTCTTGTGACTTAGTTTGTTCCAACTTTCAGAACAGAACTGTATGATCAACTTGCATGAAATAGTATTAAGGAGGGAGGAAAACACCTATGTTTCTACTCCTGGCTGACCCAACTATCTGTAAACTGAGTAAGAATTGTAAAGGAAATATAAAATTTAGTACTTTGAATCTTTCTAAGCATTTACAAATTCTACTAATTCTGTCTTCCTGTATGCAACACCTTTTAAGAGTTGGACATCTTAAAACTACTGTCCTAATTTAAAAAAAAAAAAAAAAAGCGTCTAACAAGACTCCCTAAAACTTGATAGAAATATCTGGAACTGCAGTTTTGTCATCTTTTATCAAAAATGCCCAAAACATTCTGCTTCAGCAATCGTGCAGAAGTGTTTATTACCCAAACTGTTAGGGTCTTGAGCAGGTATTCTTTTGGCCTGTTCTTTGCTTAAGAACTAACTTGGGTTCTTTTTTGCATCAGTCTCTTTCTAGGTTCTATGTAAAAGAAAGGAGATGTGTTCAGTAAAGCTTTGTTCACTTCAGTTTTTCCTACTCAAAACTCTTTGTAATGGTTCTGCTTTTGTGAAGATGGCATAGCTCTCGATCCCGTTCTGTGCATTGGAAAATGAAATAATGACTTGGAAAGAGTGTTCGGACAGAGCGGTGGTGCGTGCTGTCGCTTGGATTGCAAACGCTGTCACAGGCCTGCACTCTTTTGCAGGATGGGATAGCTTTTGGAGTTGTGTACTTGACAGATCTGTAGAGTTTAAAAACAAACAGACTTCAAAGATGCAAAGATGTAGTTGTCTTCCATGTAAGTCTAATTGTCCTTTTGAAATATCCCTTCCAAACATGTGTGACTTACTAAATGGTGCCTGTCCGTCAGTTGCTAATTAAAAGGTAGCTTTTCCTAGACTGTTTAAAATCTCAGTGGTGGTTCAGCACCGATGGTTTGCCCTCATATTGTAAGAAGCTCCATCACTAAACCCTGAACTACTTAAGGATATTTATGGGATTGCTAAGTTGGCCGCCTTCCACAGGTCGTGGAAGCTTCCACAGGCATGTCACTTACTTCAGTTTTCCAGGCAAGTTTCTTTCTGTGGTATTGATACAGCTGTTTTGCCCACCCGCCGCAAACATTGGTTAGTTGTGTGTGTATGTGTGTATTTATAGATGTATGTGTGTGTATGTGTATGTATATTGTTTACTTTCGTACTTTGTTCTGTCCTGAAAAATTACAAGTAAATCAAGGTAATTATAGAAAGCAGGCTATTTGGAATACTGCCTAGGGAAATCTCTCCATATCTGAAAACCATCCTTCACTTTTTTCATGTAGGAGTCATAGTTCCAAAGATAACTAAAAATTAAAGTCTTCTATTATGTTAGATTACTCTGTCATATATATTATCTTCAATAATTTTCCCTGGTTGTCCCTGTTCCCCCGCTTCAGATTGCTGTAGCAACATTCAAGAGTTTCGTTTTCACTTCTGCGCTGCCTAGCTGATACAACCAAAAGCTGTAACCAGGCCTCCACTTCTGCAAAACTTGAAATTCTTTGTGCTTATGTCACCACTTTCTCTTCAGCTTAACTACAATACATTTACAACAACAAATATAGGTCAATAGGGAAAAAGAAAAAAGAAAAATAGTGTGTATTGCAGTTTCATTCAAGGTAAATTAGAGATAAACAATGTCGTAGCCGTTCTAATGCTACTGTTTGTATTTGTCTCCTAAAACCAAAGGATAAAATTCAGTGCTCTTATTTACAAATACTCTTTCATATACAATATGAATGTTTGTTATTTCTTTGTAAGAAATACAAAGTACTGGTACTTTTAAACTTCACATTTCAAAGATGTGTTAAATTTGAGTTTGTTTTTGAGATGAGAGAGTTGGACATTGGGAAAGAGCATGGAGTTTGTTTTTTTGGAATGGATATGCACAGTCATTGGTGTCCGGCAGGTAAATAACAGGCCTGTTACCATGGGATCCGGGCAGTCTTCTCACCGCTCCTCTAAGAGGACTGGCCAAATAACTTTGTGTATGTTCACCTAGCATACAGTAAGTTTCATTACTTCTGTAAATTTTCCCTGATAACGAATCCTAAACGATTTTCCTAGAATTGTAATTTTAGTGAGTAGAGCTGTTTCTGATGCATAAACAGTGAATGTATTTTGGAATCCTTAGTGTGTTTTCTGTCCTGAGGTTGTGGTTTTTTTTCCCCCCCGATTCTTTCTAAGCAGAAAGAGGCATCATGCTAGTTATTGCTCCTTTCTTTGTTTGAAGGCTGACAGGCAAATATCCTTTCTTTGCTTTACCTTCTAACTAGTAGATCTGCATCTTGTTAATCTCCAGCAACTCAGGACCAGAAGCACAATTCTTCGATTCGTTCTCTGGTGGAACCACTCCCCATTGACAAAACAGAAATGTGGAAATAACTTGTTTTTGTAAGTTACCAGTAGGCTTTGCATATACTCACCTTTTTCATTTCTACACTTTGCAAGTCACCTCCAAGAATTGGGCTTCACTGCATATAGAGTATTACCAGTCTCCTCCTGTGGCTTTTTTTTTTTTTGGGGGGGGGGGGGGGGAGGGGGTTGAAATATGGTATGGGAGTTAACCTGGGTCCCAGATAACTACCTTAAAATTCTGTTTTCCCTAAACTTCCTATGTGACTTCTGAAACTTAAGGCTAAAAGTAGGCACCAAAAGCCTGTCTGTCTCTGGTTACCGGTATCCCATAAGGAACTTTGGTTCTGGTCTTTCGACCTTGATTATTATCTACTTAATTAAAAGAGGAGGGAGGAAGAATTCTCAAGCTAGCGCGGTATCATGAAGATATAGACATTAATGACCTCTAGATTTTTAGACACCATGGCAACAAGGGCAAGAGCTTTAATTATATTACCGCTTTTCCCTCCAGCTCACCTGCACAGTGAGTGTATAGAGAATGAATATAAGACAGTAGAACAAACAGCTGCTATAAGTAAATGTAAGGTGTATTTTGTCCTGCTTCTTGTCTGCACCAGTTACTGGAAAATAAGCTAAACAGATTAGTTATGAAACTGAAATGTAGGTAATGCACCGTATTAATTGCTTGGACTTACCCTTTGATACATTATAAAAAAACAAATTGAGAATAATACACTCCAGCTAATGGCTAATACGTGTTTGGTAGGCATTGCTGTTAAAGTTATGATGATTACCTTCTCCAGGCTGTTTTTTAAAGACATTTTCGTAAGTATAAATGAGACTAGGCTGGGTGCAAGCTAGTGACGACGTTGTCGTCACATGTTGCTCACTCCAGTATCCGTTGCTTTGCTCTCTCTTTTGTGTTTCTGGATCTCAGTCAGTAGATATTTTCAGATAATTTTAGAAGTGGGTTTTTTTGTTGGTTAGTGTTTGAACAGCTAGGTTCTTACTGTATGTCATAATCTTGTTCATAGTAATGTAAAAAACAAAGTTCTGTAATTGCATTTTCATGTCTTAGTTTCTTGAGAAAGAGCTCTTTATCCTTGTCACCTCCCGAAGCTACCTGAGATCCTTCTTTTTACAGTCTTTCTGCTTGGCCTGTGCGGTTAGGTTAGGTCTCTGACTTTTCCCCTTATAGGCGTTCCTGTTAGCGTGCCTCCATCCTTTTCAGTTTACATTCCTGTGTGAAATGAATGCCAACTAGAGAACATTACCACTTCCATCTTTCTGCAGGTGTCTCATGTTGTCATCTGGTTTTATTTATTTATTTATTTATTTATTTATTTTGAGGATCTTGCTTTAAAAATAGTTATACCATGATACTTTTGACACTTGGGGGATGAGGGGGGATATTATGTTTATTACTGTCCTGCATCTCAAATCCAAGTCTAGTATCTGATGTTTGTAGCAGTTCTATAATACTTACTAACGTTGACACATTCTCTTTTGGTTTGGATCTCTAATTTAGTCAAGTCTCTGCTTCCTTTTTCTCTTACTGGAGCTGCAGGGAAAACAAGATCATTCCTAGTATATATGTACTGTTCTGTCAGAGTGGAGGTTTTTTTTTTAAAAATATATCTATATTTTAATGCTCAGCTCCTTTGGAAGCTGTTGGCATAAAAATAGTTTACATGAATGAAGAATTGTGCCGGAAAATGTAAAAATTTGTACATATACATGCGAAAGGATATTGCTCCTCTTTCAGATTCTTCTGCCTCTCTACTGTTGATGAGTTTAGTCCTGTTTAAAAGCCATTGAAAGTTTTGTATTTTTAATCTTTTTAGTGCTGCTGAGGAAAACAAGTGGAAAGAGAGTGAGAGGAATTGTATCTCCTTTTATGTACTGATGGAAATTACATTACAATATTTCTAATAAATCCTTTCTTGTAATGCCTTTAAAAAAGTCTTTGAAAACTAAGCAGTGTGTGTGTTTAAGGAGGTGTGTGCGTGTTTTAAGCTGAATTTGCATATTGGTAGAATTACAAATATTGGGGGAAAAAAAAACATTGGGAGGTATCAGCCAGATATATACCAGGCTCTATTTTAAAATCAAGGCAAAATATAATGATTTGTGGGAGAAGGAGAGTGGAAAGGAGGAACAGAGAAAGAGGGCAAGAAAAGGGGGAGAAAGAGAAGTTATTTAAAAAAAAAAAAGCATCCATGCTTTCCATTATACCAGGCATGTGGGCATATGAAGTGAATTCTCATTGTCGAACGCCAAACCTAAAATTTACATTATTACTGTCATTATTTCAGGAAATTAAACTATATTCAGCATTCAGACAACTTTTTTTTTTTTCCTGCGTAGTCTACTTCCCCTGTCTCTGTATTTATGTGTGTACACAAATAATGAGTAGTGAAACGGCCATCTGCTGTGCGAGCTCTTCAGTGCTGGTGTCGCTCCCCCGCTTGCCCCTGCAGCGTGCCTGTTGCCGTGAAAGTAAGACGGCCGCTGCACACAAACTGTGCAGTCGCACAGTTGCTTCCCAGGCTTTCAAACAAACTTCTGGGCTGTCCACAGTAAAGATGTCTCCCTGTTCCTTTTTTCTGTGGTGCTTGAAACTGAAAATTTTTCTGCTTCCTGTCTTTCTAAATTTATTATCTGCTTTTCTGCACTGTGAATTACTGAGGTGTATAGGGTCATCTTTGTTACAGTAACGCTTCCCTTAGTCATCCCTTTAGCATAAGTCGTATCTAGCCAGAACTAGATCTAATGCTAGTAACGCCTGCCTGAACGTCCATATTTCCAAGATTTCTGTCAAGGAACCCAACCAATTAATTCCTGAGGCCTTTGGAGTCAGCACGTAGGCACTCCTCTTGGCCTTTGAGTATGCTCTCGGGCTGCAGTCGGCGGGAGCTCTGTCCTGCTGCCCATCCGCCCTCTCCTGAGGGTCATGTTCTGACTCTTCAGCCTCTGCAAGCTCCTCCTTCCCAGCAGCAGGGAGGGGCTAAAGAATTGTCTTCTCTGCTGTTCTGCACTTGGTTCATGTCCGATAATCACCTCCAACCTCCTCTTTACACATTTTGGCTTGACCGCTTCCCCTTGTTTTGACACCTTCTTTCTTACCTGTGCCTTGTGTCTTGTTACGTGTAACTTTTGCTCTTCCAAGTTTTGACTTTCTGCAAGCAAGTCTTTCCAAATTGTTCTATTGCATTTGATAAATAAGCAATTTATAGGGTTGCAGTTGTCAGAATAGGTGTGTTGGAAAGCGGAACACAGGAAGTTCCCTCTGAATATGAGGAAAAACTTTCCTATGAGGGTGACTGAGCACTGGAACAGGTCGCCCGGAGAGGTTGTGGAGTCTCCTTCGCTGGAGATATTCAAAACCCATCTGGACGCGATCCTGGGCAACATGCTCTAGAGGACCCTGCTTGAGCAGGGGGGTTGGACTAGATGATCTCCAGAGGTCCCTTCCAACCTCAACCATTCTGTGAATTCCCATTAGGCTTTTTGGGCCTTGGAAAACGACTTTGTTCCCATTCTAGTGATATTTGTTTGCATTATGCCACCAGCAGGCAAATACTGCAAGTATGGACGAGAATATTTTACTACTTTCGAAATGAAACTGCCTTCTAATCTGTCTTCTAATTAAAAGTACATACAGAAGGGCAATGTTTGATACGTAACATTATTTGAATAAGTAACAGGCAAGTTTTAGTTTAGTGTAGATATGGAAACATAAGAAAAGCATCTGCAAGCATGGGTTTGAAGTTTGTTGGTCAATCCCTGCCTGTGAGACCTGATCAGTGTCTTGTTAATGAGCCGCCTCAGAGACATGATTTCTGACTACCATAATATGAGTGGGCTTAGTACTTGCTGACATCAAATGCAGATGGAAGTTCAACACATTAGCACCTGCTATTCTATGAATGAGTAACACAGTAAGAGTCAAACTTCATACTCAGGATCTTTTTAAATCTCTGAAGCCTTTTAGGTTTATTAAGAGGAGTGAGATATCCATGCGTTTGTAATTTATTTGTTAATTCTGCAGTGTTTTAAGGCAGTACATTTTCATTTGGCTTAAAAATGCCCAAACTAAGGAGGGTTTACGGCAGTCTGTGATACCAGTCCCAGGGGACTGTTAAGCAGCCCCCAAGATGCTGCCCTTGTGTCACCGTTTTCTTCCCAGAATGTCCTTTGGACTGCTTGGAGCAGCAGCCACCACCCAAATGCCTTCTCTGTCGCTGACCAGCTGCTGCCCCTTTCTAGTAGAACAAGGGAGAAGGAGCTGCTTGAAGAAGTCTTGAACTGCTGCTGCTTCTCCCTGTTTGAGCGGGACAGGAGCGACGCTTCCCATACGTGGCCTTGCTGCCACGGCTGTGCTTTACAAAGCTGTCCCAAAACTGTGGTGTTGATCAGCAGGACGAATAAAGCTAATAGCTAGGCAACAGTACTGCTAGTTTGAAATTGCACAGTTAATAAAACTGCCTTGAAAGCATTATACATGAAGTTGGTTTTACTTGCCTTTTGTCGTTTGGAATATTTACAAGCAGCCGTTCTGCAATTTTTTTTTTTCTCCTCTTGAATCACAGGGACTAAACAGAAAAAACATTGCTGTTAAATAACTAAGAGCTCTGAGAACGCCTGGCATAATGGAAATGTCACGCGACTTGCCTGTCGTCTTCAGTTTTGTACTTGCTCATGCCCTCACTGCTTACCTGCGCCCTGCTCAAGGAGAACAGAGCCCAGGCCAGTGGACTTTTAAATAAAGAATACGTACCAAGCAGGGTTATTTCTCATTGATAATACAATTCTTACTTGTATCTAAGTATTCTTGTTTGACATAACAGGGTTTTAATTTTACATTGAAGTTTGCTAAGCACCTTTTAAAAAACTGCTGTGCTGAGCTAACCCAGAATTGACTGCAGCAGCCTTCAGCTGTGAGTGTTTTAATCACGGTCTGCTTCGTTCTTCCTTCCTTTCTCAACAAAAAAATTAATTTTTGGATTCGTGGATCCACATTATAGTTGTTGCTGGTTAGACAACAAGTAAACAACTTACTGTAAATAGGCGCTGTGCCAGCTGGCCTCCTGCGATCCTGAAACTTGTGACTTGCATTCAGACTTAGAAGAATGCCTTTTTACTTGGTCATTTCCTTTCCTTTCAAATACAAAAAATAAAACTTTTTTCCTCCAATTAAATAGCTTTCCTGGCATAAATATTAAATTGGGGAAGGATATTAAAGCTAATCAGACATTAAGGCGTAATAAGTTTTGGAGGGAAGCTTTTGGCCTTTGCTCAGGAGCCTTTAAGAAACAGTATCGCAAGTAAGCGGCTTGTCTTGAGATTTGCGTCTTTTAGAACTGTGGCAGTTTTACGCTCCTTTTCTTTACCCTGATTAGCCATTCGTTGTTTGTGAAAGCTAACTTTGACCCAGTTCACTAAGACATTCACGCTACACAAAAACTCTAGGGCTGGAGCTCTGTGTGTGAAAGCCCTGTGCGTTGCTTGGGGCTCCTCCTGCGCAGGGGGTTAGTGGGTAGGAAGCTACTAGGTCAGCTGCTAGTGCTTAACTGCCCTGTGCTCACTCCTTGACCACCAGCTTTTAGTGTAGGTGAACCTGAGAGTTTACTTTGAAAATTGCCTTTCCTAATAGTACTTTCTGCTTATTTTGAACTACAAGGTAGGAGAGGATTACCAGGGACGTTGTAAGTGAAGAGCTTTAGATACCAGGACGTATCCAGCCTCAATAACCTGGCATTTTGCACTTCTGTGGCTAGACTTCTTCCAATATCTGCGTGGTCTGATTCTGTAATGTTAAGTTAAATATATCTGCGCTATAAGCTGTGGAATGACCAGACTTAATGAATGCCTATAACTGATCCTTTTTGCCTGTGTAATTATGCTAGAGATTGGGAGGAAGGTTGCTCCCTTTCCTGGATTTCTTTTTTCCTCCTCCCTTCAAAATGCGCTTACATGTTCCTAAGCAAATCCTTACGCTTCGACATGTGGATTACTTAAACTTCGGCACATGGATTAGGGTTCACAGTTGTGCCTCTGTCTCTGAACGGGGAAGGATTTCTGCCAAGACACTAACACAGTATGGGTGCTGCTCATTCCAGCTCATGCGTTCTTCAGTCTGGGATGGCTGTATGGGCAGGTTATTTTAGTGGTATCTTTTTAACCTAATATTACATATACCAAGAAACTATGACTAGGTGTTAAAGCAGATGTGCTGTTACAGGGAATTTTACAGTAATTGTTTCTTAAAGAGCAATTTTAGATATAATCTCTGTTGTTGACCTTTAATTTGAAGTCAGAAGAAAATCCGAGAGTATCTTGGCAACACAATTGAAACAGCAACACGGATATTCTTTGTGGCTAATTTACTTATTTGTTGTGTAGAATCCGATTCCCAACTTAATTTTATCTTGTTCTGTAATCTGTAAAAACGCTTATCTGTTTAAACAAGACTATCCTCATCCAAGTAGTACTATTTTGTAATAGCAGTTGTACTTCTGGCAACTGCTGGGCTTGTTTTGCCTTCCTGGGGGTGATAGAGCTGAGTACTGAGACAGAGAGGAGCGCGTGCTTTGCGGCCGCAGTGGTGAGGGAACGGCGTTCGGGGCGTGAATAAATGGGGTCGTTTTCTGAGCTTGTTACAAGGCTTTAGAAAGTCTAAGGAAGAGACCCACGTTCCGTATTTTTGAAAATCAAAATAGTGAAGATATTTAGAAGACTGAGGGTTGAGTATGGAAGCCTTCCTTGTTTCTGGCTATCTCAAATGAATCTGAAGTAAAACGCTTATTTCATGCGAGAAGGGTGTGGAGGAAGCTTTCGTTTAAACTTGTGTGTGAAAACTTTGGTTTTGTATCATAATTCAGGATAAATTAAGAAACTGCTTTTGAAAGAGATAATAGAAAGCGTTTCTAAATATTTTGAATATCTTCATTATAAATGTTCCATATTAACGCTTCAATACTTTAAAGAATACCCAGTGCGTTTCCTGTCTCCATGATCACATTAGTATTTCTCGGGTGCTTTCTTTGGTCACGTCAAGTTCATTCTTTACTGTGAATGACAGTCCTTATCATACTTATAAAGCCGTGTTACTAATTGGTGGCTTTATTAAAAATATTTAACAACGAAAAGGGATAAATTTCATTATTTCTGACATGATGGTCACTTAAGAATATATTGTAAGCTATAGTAAGAAATGTACTGGTGCTACAGTATGAGAGCAGTAAGTAAAGAACAGTTTATTTCATGTCTTGAGAGTTTCCAGGAAGAGAATTTTAGGTACAAAGCTGAATTTGTATGCAGTTAAGACTGCATACAAATGCAGTTAAGACTGTAATTAGTTCTCTGTTAGGCTCTGCCTTAGGTAATCTCTGTAGTGCTTTCAGGCATCTGAACATATTATATTCTCATAATACTTAGACTTTGGAAAATACCTGCATGTATGTGTAGGATTTTTGTACATGTACACAAACACGCATCCAAATCTGGTCCACTGTGTAATAACAGCATGCTCTGTTAGTATACAGCAGGACTCTTCTCAAACAGCGTTAGCAGCGAGCTGTGGAATTAGTCCTCAAGCCGTTTGTTTTCTCCTTCATCAAAAAGTACTTAAAATGTTTTAAGTTTTACTTTTAAAGCTTAAAAGTACTAATACCAGCATTTGAGACTTGACTTTATCATGAGATGCTGAAAAATACTCAAGGGATGTTCTTTGCTTTTTTAACCCTTTGGTGCGTGTTTTTCAGCTCAGTACAGATTTTTCCCCGAAAAGAGAGAGTCTCTCAATTGCAGGCTCTTAGGCAGAGCTAAAGGAAAAATGCCAGATGCTGCAAGACTTGTGCTTAAAATTGCAAGAATAAGCAATGCAGGGAAACACTTATCATTCTCTCCTTGAAAAGGCTGGCCTGCTTATCTCCAGTTCTTGGCCTGACTCAAGCCATCTACAGCTAAGATGAAAAAATGCAGACCTTTGGCTCTATTTGGTATTTTTTTCATGGACTGTTGCAGTGGAAAATTGTTTAAAGTTGTGTCCTTTCTGAGTTTCTTAAAACACTGCAGCTTCCAAAATACAGAGAAATAGTTTAAATAGGGAAAGTTTGCAGTTTCGCCATTTTAGGGTTATCAGTTGAGGACAACTGGCGGTGCTTGCTGTATTTTTCTTCTGGAACTGCAGAGTCCCCGAGCTTCAGCGTGAGTAGCTTTAGAAGCTAGTGAGAAGTGAAGATAGTTCAGCACCATGCAGAATCGATTCTTACTCCTTGAACAATAGAACATGAGTTAACAGGAAAATCTCTTTTATGTCTAGGAAGAACTATATAGAATGATTATGACTGAATGGATGAAAAATACTGTGAAACTTTTATAATGCATGTAAAAAACTTCATTTCTGCAGCTGAATGATGGAAGTGATGCACGAGCCCATAGTTAAGAAAATAATTCCTTCATATCAGGGCAATATTTATGCTAATATTTTTACTGTTAAAATAACAATTTGTAATTTGTATATAAATTATATTCAGGCCTTAGTTAATCTCATCTAAATTTAAGAGTGCTGAGATCTCTAATTTAGGAGCATAATTATTTGAAGTTCAGTTCGCTATATTAGGCAGTGGGGGGAGAAGAGGGCTTGAATTATTCTTTAGTGTTAAGGGTTTCACTGTTTTGACTGCATAAGTGTTCACTGTAGCTATGCTTCTAAAATAAGTACCTCTTTTGGTCCCTGAAGTTATGTGAAATTAATTGGGACCATAACTGTCTTATAGTTTTATCTTTTTATTTCTTTCTTAGGATGTGTTAGTTCTAGGTTATTTTTATTTTGCACTTTCAGAGATGGTAGCATTTTTGTTGTTATCTCAGTTATTTAAAAAAAACCTGGAATTTGAGACACTAAAACATTAACACTGCTTCCATTTTGAATGACTGAGATATTACTTTACCCTTCAAAATCTAGTTCATCTTTCTCAGCTAGGTCCCCTTATTGTATTGTCACTAATGTGTTAGATTGAGGAAACTTCCTTTAGGCAAGTTAGAAACTGAAAAACACTATGGGTGTGCTGTGAGATGACTATGAAAACAAAAAATCTGTAGGCTGCTTTTGGCAAAGGAAGGGCGAGCGCCCTTCAGATTTACAGCTAATACCGAATCGCATAACAGCCATGGCATTGCGTGCACAACCATAACTTTGTTCAAAGTGAATTCCTTGTAAAGCATATGCTTAACCACAGGCTTTGAGAAGAGTTTACTGAAAGAGTTAAGTGTGAAATCAATGTTCAGTTTGTTCCTGTCAGCAAACTTTCTTGTTTATCAATTTGACCTTTGTTTAATGTTTCTCGGATGAAACATGTAAGTGATATAACAGAAATGTCAGATGTATTTTAGTCGTTATTTCAAAGACTACATAGTCTTATTAGCACAAACTAGAAATAATGCAAGTCTTAGCTCCTACAGATATTTATTTCTCCTGAAAAATAGATCTGCAGTAGTTACATGTCATCAGAGGCTACTAAGAATCTGAATTAAAAAAGAGAAATGCTCTGGTGGGTTTGAAGGCGTGAGGGACCCATCTGATCCTGACTTTCACTATAGCTTTGGAAGCCTGGTTGTTTTCCTGTTTTGAAGCTTATGTGTTTCTTCAGTGTCAATGTCCATTAAAAATGAACAAAGATAAATATGTTCCTGTTTTATAAGGATGTTTCGTTACTGAGTTAATTTCTGTAAAGCTGTGCGAATATGAGAAAAGCCGTACAAGGATTAAGAGGCTTTGATACGGGAGACAATCTTACACAGCATTGAAGTTTGCTGAACCATTTGATCAATGTCTCTTGAAGATGCAGTAAATACAAATAAAGTGTAGAGGTAACACTTACTTGAGAATTGCTTTTTTAAAATTAGAATTTTGTTTTCTAGATAAAAGAAAACCACTGTCATGTGCTTTTTGTTTGGAAACAATTAAGACTTTCTGGATGTTTATTTTCTGTTAAACTCACAGTCCCTAAGTTTAGGTATCAGTTAAAAACTTTACTTAGTAAAAACCAAAGCCAGACTCAGACAACTGATGGTAAGGGGCAGCAACAAGTGCATGAGTTAAAACAAATCTATATTTGAACTTCTACCTCTATGAAAATAATAGTTATCGTTTTTGTGGTTTACAGTTATATCAAGAACATAGTTTCTTGAGTTTCAGTTGTCTCTTTTTGGTTCTTCTTCCATACTAAACCTTCGACTGTTAATGAGAAAAGGAATTGGGCCTTTTCTGTAGGAAGAACTCTCTCTTGGTCATTGGGACAAGGATCTTGATGCATCTTTCCTTAGTGTATACCTAGGAAAAGGGTGTAAGCATATACTGGTTGAAGAGCATTGCCTGCGGCCAGACTGTCCATAAGAGCCGTAAAATCTTCTTAAATATTTGTGCGTTCATACCCTTAGACTTTTGCTTTCTCAGCGTGCGCCCTCAGCTAACTAAAAACATAGCACAGTAAATTATTCGGAGTTGCAGTCTTACTCATGTATGCGTAGCTGTCGCTGCACTTCTACAGGGTCCTGTGCCGTGAAACTCTGAACGCTGGTTTGTCTTGCTCCTGTAGGAATCGTGACGGAAAAAGCTGAATGTGAAGCTAGGATTTATGTAAAGGAAAGTTGTGTTGCAGTAGGGTGCTCTCAGTGATGTTGGATTGACATGGATATCTTTGTTTTCTTTGTTTTATGTAAGTATTTTTAAAAGGTAGGACTGATTGTTTATCTGACAGGTAGCAGACATGTTTGAAGGAGCTGACAGATAAACCATCCTTTTTCTTCCTCCCCCTCCCTCCTCACCTGTGTCTTTGGCTTTGCCAGATTTTGGTCTTTTCAGTTTCTTATAGCACTTTCTGTGCTTTGAAACTGTTCCTAGATGCAACTGGAAAAGTCGTATTTTTACATTGCTTCAATTTCCTGAAAAATGTGAGAAGCTGATGAAATATCTGTTTTTACAATTGCTTTTATAATTATAGTTCTCTAAGGATAATGAAGACTTAGTGGCTAATTAATAGACTGCAAAATTTGGATCAGACATCTGTTTTCTTTAGCTGGTGAGTAGCATGATGTCTAGTTGCTTCTTGTAGAAATCATCATGCAGTGAATTCTACCTTATATTGTATTTCAATAATAAATAGTTTTTCCTTTATTCCTTAAGGAGTACTTCAGCTATCTTACTGGAACATACTTTGCTTAGAGAACGGCATGGAAGCAGTATGACTGTATCAGCTGAGTATCTGTCTAATTTTTGATCCAGTTCCATCTTTCCATGTGATCTTTTCAACCCGTTATCTTCATAGTTTAATAGTTTAGTATTTGTTTTGATAGCTGCGTTATCGTATGAGATGATATGTGTGTAAACTAGGCAGCAATGACTTAAAAACTGGTTGAAGAACTGAGTGCAGTATATACTGCATTAAGTAAATCTTGAGCAGTGACCATGATTTATTACAATCAATTAAAATTTTCTGTTTGAGGTATCACGAGCAGTTCTGATAGCAAAACTGAGTGACCAGACTGAGAGTGAAAGCTGCTGAAAGATCATGAAAGATAGGGATATGTTGTAAAAGGTTTGTAATCTCCATCAAAACCTTTATAAGAGTGGATATAATTGTAATTAACACTGAAATTCAGGAAAGGAAAGAATAATTTCTCACCAGGAAAGTTTTTAATAACCTTCCAAAAGAATATTGGAATTCCCACCATTAAAAACTTGAAATGATAAATTTAAATTGTCATTTAATTATTGTCATTATAATTTATTTTAAAATGTACAGAAGAATCTTTAATACACAGAAGGTGCTCCCAGAGAAAGGGGGTTGTATGCAGATAAGTGTGTACTGATTCTAGGATTATCTTATTATTCACCTTCATGGTAGTTACATGAGAGAGAGTAAACAGCCTGCTAATGAAATTCACAGATGGAGTTTAAATTGGGAGGAGCTGTGAATACCACTCAGGAAGAGAAAATATACAAAGAGGCAAAGATGAACAATGTGGCCAGGAAACAATGCGAGATTCAACAGGGCACGAATACAATTTCCTACGTCTAAGGAGGAGGGGTAGAGGAAGAGGAGAGAGGAAAGTGGATAACGTAATATGAAAAATACAGAAGAGATACAGAAAGCAAGTCTAACCATAATGGAAAAAAAAAGAAGACAAAAGAAGCTCTTTTAAAGTCCAGGAGTATGAAACAACAAGGACTTGGTGAAACATCTTGATAGTCTCGAGTGTGACATATGGATGCCAAGTGGAAATAAAAGCAGATAACAGATAATAGCCTCCTAAGTATGCACGTTATAACAGAAATTTTATCTTTAATTGCTTAACAGTGTTGACAAAAGTAATTGGAGCACTCTACCAGATAATTCAATAAAGCTGACTTAAAGGTACCATGAAAATGACATACGAGAGCTATACACATCTTACAAGTCTACGGTAATACTTGTTATTTGGCCATTTGAAAACATTACAAAAGTTTGGGTGGCTGGTTCTGTTTCATTAAAAAAAAAGTGGATTACGTACTTTTCTTCCTCTTCATATGTGGATTTTTTAAGAGTAGTTTTCTATATATTCTTTACCTCAAGGGTGGCAGAGGCCAGTCCAGTAAATGTAAAATTAAGCTGTATTATTAAAGGCATTACAAATTTGTATAAGACTTTGGAGAATACGTTTTGGACAGGTTTGCTAAGTATTAAGCTGTGACATGTATTTATACACAGCTCTAGATATGAAGACGCATCAAAATAGATTGCACCAAAGAATGAAACTTAAAAAAATGAAAGAAAACCTTTCAGTAGTGTTCACAGTGGGAGGGCTTAGCCTCTGCCTTGGGGAACTTAGCAGTGTGAGGTCATAGTTCTTTGTCCTTCAGCTACTTTCTGATTTTTAAGTCACCAGGAATTTCTGAATTTGCTCCTCATCTTTCCTACAAGAATTACTGCTCTCTCTCTCTCTCTCTAATGGAGTACAAAAATCATTAATTACCTTTTTAAGTGACTTTATTTCTCATGAATAAGTGTGGACCGTATCTGCACGTATCTGGGCTAGCACCTTACAAAATTCTTAATAAGTTGGCCTTGAACCTTGATTCTGGCCTCTGTCACCATGAAGAACATCTTAACAATCATCTTCATCTGTAGTTAAGATCTCAAAATCACCAGAAGTATTTTTTTTCTTCCAGCAAAGGACCCAAGATGCCATGTTTTTGTTGCTTTTTATTTGGGTTCTTTGGTCTCAGAAGCCGTTATGAAAGCCGATTCCTTCCTTCCTAGATTATAGTAAGAACGTCAGTCTCTCTTGATATTTACTTTCGTTGTACAACGCTGCATTTGCTCATATTAAAGACAGGCCAATGTTCTTCCTCCGGCTGTTTCTTTAACTACTGATCGCTTTTAATGTTATATCCAGTTGTTTTCAGAAATTGAATGTAAAACATTCCCTTCAGAGGGGATCAAAACCTACTGAAAACATACTTGCTGTCTGAAATTGGAGTAAAACGGAGTGGAAAAAATGAATCAAGTAGACTTGCTGAAAATAAATGGAGCAACCAAGTTTCACTACAAATTTCTGTTGTTATAGCAGTACCTCTGTACAAGAAGTTCACTTTTGATCCTGCCTATATTATACGCACCTATGTTAAATGTAAACCCATGTTATTGATGGGATATTCCTACCACTAATAGAAGTATACATTCAGTATTGAAATGGTATGTTTAGATTTGTCAATTGTTTGGTTTTCAGTTTTACATTGAATATTGGCCAAAGTGAATTAACAGTATGCATTTTGATGATTTAATAATTCAGGAATGTATTATTGTTATATCTGTTAAAAACGTAGTACTCATTTCACTCACTACTTTTTTGGACAGGAAGAGCTTCGCTTCTCTTTCCCCCCTTAATATAATTAACAAGGAGGATATCATAGAAGTACTTCTGTCATTTTGAAGTTATTACTGTGTGTCACAGGTATTAGGTAATATAACAGAAGTCTTAAAATTGTGAGGTGGGTTTTTCTTTTCTTTTTCTTTTTTTTTTTTTGGCTATCCCAGTTAAAAGTAGATGTCATATAAGTGCACTGTGCACTGGCTCCTTTTATATTGTGGTGTTTTTTGAGCTGCTGAACTGCTGTTCAAAGTTTAAAGAACAATAACTAGTCAAACGTAAAATAATGTCACTTGAACAACCTATGACTCAACAGTCAACCAAGTCATCCTGGATCCATATCAAATGGACTGAGGCCAAAATCTAAAATTGGCACACGCTCCCTTCCCTCTTCTTCATATATTTCCACTGAAGCAGAGCCTATAATGTAACACAGTGGTTAATAGTGCATAATAAACTGGTTCACATGTAAATGTATTCTTTTTGTTGACAAAGTCTGAAAGCCTATGCCAAGAGTAAAGCCTCCTTGTGTAAGGCTTTATACAGACAGGAGAATGTACTTTATGCCCTGCAGAATTTACCATCTTGACTTTTGTACTAGTAGTTCCACTTTTAAACGGAGCTTCCTTTAAGTTGTGTGGAAAGAAGGCAGAGAAATTCTTTTCTGCTTCTCTTACTGTTTCCTTTTTTCTCTTCTCCTCCTCCTCCTCCTCCTCCTCCTTAGAAAAGCTAGATTTTTATATCTGCTTTCTTATTTTTGTTTACCATTTTTTTTACAGCACAGCAGAAAATAATTATGCAGACTAAGTATGTTGAGTAAGATTGTGTGTATACAGTCATAAAAATCAGTGTCAGGATTCCCATGGCCGGATTATACTGGTAGCAGAAAAGTCTTATAGATTTTTTTTCTAAATAACAGAAGTATGCTTTCTAATTACAAGTCTAAATTTGTTTATAGCTTTATATATATGAGTCAATGTGATATTATACCAGTATTATCCTTCCGCTTGTGACTGTTGCAGTTAAAATCTTTTACTATACATCTTATAGTAACATTAATATTTTTTCTGTGTACGTTACAGTCAGCTTTCCCGATGTCTCTAGCCTTTTGTCTACAAACAGCATTTGGGCAGCTTGTGACTACAGCCCTGTGATTGACAGAAGCACTTACATTGAGAAAACTAAAGCAATGTATGCAGAGTTCACATGCTGAGTTCATTAATGGGACCAGTCCTGTTTGATATTGTAATGTAAGTTCCTGTGGTGTGACATGAATGAGGTCACACTCATAAGGAGTAAAATACTTCTCAGATACATGCTGACTATATAGGCTAAGCCAAAATGTTGCCTGTGACTGGTTCAAGCTCATTGGTGTATTTTAATAACAACAAAATCGCTCTGTGCAAGAATGCTGTTGTCTTGTTGAATTCAATATTCCATCGGAATGAAATTGGACTGTTAAAGGAAGTCCGTTAAGATATTGAGTTTTTGGCAGGTACATTGGCTTTCGGTTTGCTTGCAAGATTCGATGTTTTAATATCAAAAACCTAAAAAACTGCTTCCAGGAAGGAGTCACAGATGTAGAACAGTTACCTCTATAGCTGCTGAGATCAGAAAGAGCGCTTGCTGCATTCAAAGACTGACTGGAATAGGAACAATTTCATATATTGTTTTTAAAATGAAAGTATATTTTTATAAATCAAAATCTCAGTAATTTTTGCACCTTTTCTACTAACTGTGTATTAGTCTTGCAGTGTCTTCTTAGTTGCAGTCCCTTTCTGCAGAGACGCCTGCCTGCACCTTAGTTTATAAACACAGAGTGCATACACGTGCATCACAGCTGGGTGTTTCTGCAGGACTGAGATCTTGAAAGTTGAGTTTTTAGATGATCCACAGCCATATGTAAAATTCATATGTAAATCGAATGCATATTTTACCATCCAGCCAAGCATCAGGAATTAAGATGGCCCATGATGATTTGATTCCATATTTTAAGTAAAAGATATATGAAGGAACGATATTTTATTACTTTTTTGCTGTCTGTTTATTTAAGGAAGCAAGGATGCACAATGAAAATAATAAAAAAGACCTTTGGAAAAATATGAGTAAACTGATTCATATAGAAATTAAGTCCTACCTTTGAAGGTAAGATTTTTTTGGCTGTTTTACTGGAGTACTGTAATAAATGTAAAAGTGTAGAACATATAACTTAATTATCATATTCTGGTCATAAATACTTTAAGGCTGTAGTACATTTGAAATCCCAGGAGCTCTAGCTAAGGTTGCAGCTGCAACATCAATTACCATTTATCCATTCCAAGAAAGCTTTGCCTGTGCCCTTGAAACCTTTACGTTTTGGACAGTATCCAAAAAAAAAAAAAAAATAATCACGTCACTCACTTGCGTTAGTGTTTCTTTTTCACTCCTGCGTGTGCTCTAAAATGGTAGCAGACGCCATTTTACAGTAAGGCGAACCGGTGCCTGGGACGCACGTGGTTCTGCAGTGCGCTGGAGTAGCGTGCGACTTCTGCAGTTGAAGAAAGCTCTCTGGGGCTTGTTTACACTCCCGGCATTGGCACGTTTAATTAAAGAACCAGTGCTAAGACAATGCTGAGGCACCTGGGATAGATGAGGAGTAGTTATCACCCCAGGATTATAGAATAAACGTCGCCTGGACGTGAGGAGCGAGGTAAGACGGCCGTATGTCTGTAGGGAACCGGTACTGTTAAATGCCTTCGCTTTACTTCCTGTGGGCTTTATCCGCACCAAAGTTCGTTCTCTTTATATTTTATTGGTATTTGCCATCATTTTCAGGGTTTCTTTTTATTTAATATAATATCATTTGTAAGAAATGAAAGAAGCATGCTTAGAGCGATAGTGTGTGCCATCTCCTCGTGCTGTTACCAAAACACACCCGAGCTCCCTGGGAAACCTATTCTTAGTAACACTTACTAGTCACTGAAGCTCTGCTGAGTACATACACTTCGTATTTCTAGCTCTCCAGTTGGGGAAATCTTGTAAAGCAGCGCCTTGTGTTTGCGTGCGCACGTTGTTCCGGTGTTACAGCGTGCACGTCACTTCTCCAGTAGTTGTAGTCGACTTGGATGCCAGCAGCTGCCATTGCTTGTGCTTTCAGTAGAGCTTTGTGTGTTGAGACAGGTGCTTAACACAGACGTGCGAAAAGGTATGATTTCCTGTACATTCAAAGTTTATATATGCTGTTTTTTTTAATTAAACAAGTATTATTTCTTCATGCGCTTTGAGTTTTGGTTTGCAGTTCGGGTTCTGCGTAAGAAATCTTGGCTGTGCAGAGATCAAAACCGTGCCGGTGTCAAGGAGTTGGGTGGCTCTGTGCAGCAGCGCTTACAGACAACGTATGCGTTCTAATTTAGTTTTACGTTTGAAAATACCCTCACTATTTGAAAACAAAGTTCTTCATTACAGATATCTGTATAGTCTTTCCTCAGTTTAGGCTGAAACCGCTTTTTTGTTTTGAACTCAGTCTTGATACTTTGGTTAACGTTACTGTTATGACATATGAGAGTTGTTGGAAATGTAAGCAAAAAGTGTTTACATAATTTGAGGCAACTTTATACAAAGCAATGAATCATGCAGCCTGTTTTAGCTGCGTTAAAGTGAATGGTAAGATGTGTGTTGTTCCATGGACACAGAGGTTAATTATGAGACTCTGCTGCTTTAGGTATGTCTCATATTTTAAAAATATTTTGCGAATTAGAATCCTAGTATTTTATTTGCTTTTACGTTTGCTATAAAATACTTTCTGAAGTAGAGACAGCTTCAGGAGGAGGCATGATTATACCAGCCAACCTGACTCTGAAATAACGTCTCTGCAGTGGGTTTTTGTATTCAGAAATGAAGCAAATTTGGGCACAGCCTCTCTCTTTTACCCATTCTTCATGATGTTATTATCTTGGCTACCAGTACTGTTACAAGCATGTACACTAAACAAGACCATTAATCCAAAACCTGCTTTCCTGGTTTGTCCGTTCATGGTTAAGGCATTTATCTAGGTGAGTGATAAAGGAGCGGTGTTAATCTTCTTGACTTTCAGAGGGACTATAAAACAGTAATATTGGATCTTTTTATTTGCAGACTTTAGTTAAATACTGTAATCTGTTTTAGATATTTAATTTATTATGGCGTCATTGGGTATGTGCTTGTAATCAAGAACAGTTCTTCTACCAAAACAATTCAGTTCTGTTTTTAAATAAAAAAGCAGGAAAGATAGCTGAAGTATAGATAGGTTCCGTGCAAAAGGTTTTTGGGTGTTTTGTGGGGTTTGGTTTGGGTTTTGGATTCTTTTTTAATACGTTCCGGTAGCCAGTGGGGATGCTTGGGTCAGAATCCCAAGAGACCATCGACTTTGACATCAATTGCAGTGTATTTAATCTTCACTGACTGTATTTGAGCTTTGTGCATACTCGGTCATTACCAGATGAACAAAAGGATATAGACTTGTGTGGGCTGGAGTTCGTACAGAGTCTGGAAGGAGAACATCGGTTCTTCACCGCTCTTACCAGTTTTCAGTCACTTTCAAATGAAGTGAATATGTTTCGAGAGACTGTGGCAGGGGGCTTCTCTGGAGTACTGGGGGGTGGACCCTGTCCTTGCTTTGTCACAGAGATCTCTCAAATGACAGTCAAGTCTCTGAAGCCAACCATTTCAGTGGAGGCTCTCAAAGCAGTTGTGTAAAGGATAGCAACAGTAGCTCGACATTCTGGATGCGATCCCTTCCTTTTCTTCTCTGCAAAACCTGTACAGCCAGATACTAAATAGCGCTCTGCCATAGCAATAAGAAATGAAAATGAGTAACAGTATGGCATTTTCATATGTGAAATATTAAAGAAAAAAAAAAACTCAGCAAACTATATTTTGGAGATTGTTTTCGATTGGCAAATATGATTTATTTTAATATTTTAATAGATATTTATAGTTCTAGTAGAGCTGTTTTACAGTTTTTCTGCTTGATCTGAAAACTGCTTCCGTGCTAAAGAAGGTATCAAAAAGTAATTAGCAATTCTCTAGTTAATAAATAAGCAATCCAGAAAATGTAATCATTTGGTGTGTGCAGCTGAATGTTTACATTGTTTTCATTGATAAAAGTTAAGAATGAGTCCCAGATGGCAGTCACATTGAAAATAGCCTTTACTGTTATTTTGATGATACTAGTTATATGGATAAATAGCCTACTTTTAAAAATATGTTAATTAAATACTAAGGTGGCTTATGCTAGAGAACCAGGACTTAAGGCATATAATATTTTGTGGTCTAGATTTAGCATGGAATGAATGTAACTCTTATATGTGAAGTATTACATTAGAAGTAGGAACAAAATGAATAGACTTATTTACCATACTTGGAACTTAGATAAATTTGGTCAATCTTTGAGCTGTTTTTTTTTTTCCCACCCTTGATATATCCTGTCCATTTCTTTCATCAGAATTGGCAATCAGACATGAGTAAAATTTTCTTAGAGGTTTTCAGGAGCCAGTTGCAGGTGTTCTGTTTTTGTAATTTATAGTAGCACCAGGGAATACCTTAGTTGACTGAATGTCAAAGAAAATTCTTTATTGTGCATTTCCTCTGAACTTTTCTTCTGGGTGGTTTTTTTAAAAGATGAAAAATGCTGAGCTGACAGTGTCTACTTTGACTAGCAGCACCATAGATTTCCTGAGATGCTCTTTTTCCTGTTCTGTAGCTTACAGCTGTTTTCCTTAAATATACTTCATTTTTCAACTGTTAACCAAGTTTTTTTCTCACTGCACGTGTGTAACTTGCTATTGGTGCTAATTTTATTTAGATTTTTTAAAAAGAATTTGCCCTTTACAGTTGACCGCTGCCTTCCATGCTGTCCTGTTTCAGAGGTTAGGGCAGGTCTTCAGGTTTCAGTTTGGCTAAAGGGGTTAAAAAGGAGACTAAAAGGAAAATTGCTGTCTTGTAAACAGCATCTGACTTTAGGGTGCAGTGCCTTTGGTTCTCGTAACGTTGCACTCGCTTGAATGCCAAGTTAGTATTTGCTGGCTGTGTCAGAACTTTGGCATCGTGTTGTTTCTTCCATTGTTCTTTGAGCCGGAGTGGATTAGATCTTACTGATTCAGTATTAAATGTGATTGAAGTTATAATTCTAAGCTTTCATTCACCAGTAAAGAGTTGCAAGTTGTAGACTGTAAATGACTAATAATTACAGTTGCTGGAGGTTTTTGTCTCTTCATTATCTCATTGGGGATTTTTTCATTTAATAATGTAAAATAACAGGAATGTAGTACATATTTTTAAATAATATTTTGTAGTGTTTATCGATGTTTAACATGGGTAGAAATGTATGCATTCTGTGTTGTATCAGAGGGATTTTATAATCTTCACAGTAAAGACGGAAGAAAAAAGCAAATCTTTTTTCCAAGTAACGAAGAACCAAACTGAAGAAAGCTTGCTTCAGAAGAGTGAATAACTTTATCGGTCACATCCTGCTGCTCAAATTTTTATAGTTAATTACAGGGCTGTCGGTTTTATGATCGGCCATATCTGATATCTCCGTTGTAGTAATCTTGCCAGGGGATCGTGGTCGTCTGTGTTGCCCTGTCGGCGTAGGCCTCGAGCCTCCTGCCGCTCGGCCGGGGCGGGAGGGGGAGGCGGTACGAGCGTTCGTCTGTCTTGTGAAAGACGCAGTTTCACTGGAAGAAAAAAAAATAGGCCATCAGTGGAAATAAAAATAAAAATACCTGCGAAATAAAACTTCACACCGGCGCAAACTTCATCACGTCCTTCGTTCTTAAAGCTTGAACCTTGAGCCTGGTTTGAAAGTCTCTGGTAAATGATTAACAGCGAAATGGCTTTAGTTAAACAACTTAATTTCTACAGAGCTAGTTACAGTAGCTGCATCTTCTTTTCTTTAAGTCTTTCCATTTTCCCTCCACGTTTCCTTGACTGGAAATGACAAGCGAATGCATATATACAAACAAAATTAGCTAATATATAAATAATATCAAAAAATACTTGTGAGGGGAGTTCACTACCTTTTAAATGGCTGATACCTTTCCTTCCAAAACAAAATTAAAGGTTTTATGAATTTGGTACTCTTAAAATGTAGAATAGGTTTGTTGAGTTTCTTTTGCGCATGTTTATTTTTTTCTTTCATTCAGTTAAGGATCATAGTTTATTAGGTTTTTGTTGCCTCTAAAAACCTTCCCGCTAATAGCTAAAAGGTATCTTTTTTATTATTATAGCACCGGGATTGTATTTTCCCCTTCCGATTCCTTCCTTAGTATGTATTTAGTACTTCACCCGAATGCTGTATAGGCAAAAGATTTATATTAAACCTCAAACCAGTTTGTTTTAGATAAAGAACTGTCACGTTTATTACGTATTCACTTTAGCCTACAGTCCGATATGTGAAATTCTTGCATTTAGCTCTTACGCAGTATAATCCGTCCTGTTCTCCATATTTCAGGCAAACAGAATTTTATTTTACACAACCAGGGAACAGAGAGTATCTGGCAGTTTTCCATACAGTTAGTAAATATTGTCCTTATCTGATATAGCCAAGCTTGAAAAGATATGCCAGAAGCCCAGATTAGATTGCTGGCTACTGCTTTATTAATCAATGTAATAATTTATTTTTAGTTTTGTAAGTCATATCATCTGTTTTCTTTCTCATATTACATTGTCAATGGTACTTGTAAAGAAAATGAGCCCTACTAAAAATTAAAGGTGAGTGAACAGTTTCAGTAGAATATGTTTTGGCACTACCATAGTTTCTGTGACAGTTGATGAAAGTTTCCTTAAAAATGCTTTTGTCATAAATTCATACGGTACAAAGAATTTAATTTTTGTATCTGAATTAGCTGTCTTCAAACTATCTTTAGAAAGATGCTTCCCTCCTATTTTTAAACAGGTTGATAATCAGAAATTCTCAATTTATAGTCCTCACTTAAAATTATAGACTGCCAGCACTGTTGAAAATTTAGCCATATATTTCAGCATTTAAACTGATATGTTTTAGTATAAGAAAAGGAGCTGCTGGGCCTAAAAACTTTAGAAATAAGGCAAATTAGAGGAGGTTTTCAGTGGTCAATGATTACTGTGGATTACTGTCTTTAATAGGTTTTTTGTTTGTTTGTTGAGGTAAGCAAGCATCACCCAGTTTATTAATATAGTTTTTTTTTTTTGCTTGTGACACTGCAAAGTAGAGAAACAATTTAATTCCATTTCCCGAATGGATCAGTAAGGTGCAGAAAAACAGAATACAAGCAGTTAATGCATATCTAACATGATAAGGCAAGAAAGCTTTGTAGTTGAAGAAGTCGTCTAAATTATTTGTCCAATTAGACAGCAATGCTGGGAGGGACCAAAGAATCAAATATAGGCTCCCTAGCCTCAAGTTGCCCCCTTATCACTGGATTCCTTTCTGAAATCTTAGTGGAAAACCAGGCCTGCCCCACAGTATAGTAAAGCAGATAGTAATTTTGGATGTTGACATCGCCTGTGTTATTTTTAAAGCAGGGCTACGTTATTTTTGGGAGTCTTACTAGAGTATAGTTTTATCTTTTACATATGCTAATGCTAGTTAATCTCTGGTGTTTATGCGCTCAGGCACACATTTCTCATTCTGTAAGCAAACAGCAGCGTCGGCAGCATCTGGCACGTGCTTCTCATGAACTTCGGAAAAGCTTCTTCGCTATGGCTATATAAAGTCTCGAACCTGAAAGCGAGGTTAATTGTTGCAGTGACAGCGCGTGTGAAACCAGTTTAAGTATAGGGTGCTTCTGTCTGTACATTCTTGCGGCAGGAAATTTTACACCTTAGCAATGTTATTCACAAAACGTACATTTAAGGAACGTCATTAAAGTTGCAAAGTGAAGCACTGAAAAGTTTAGTATGCAACCATAATTAGGCCGAGTCTTGGCCTGCGTTATAATGCAGCCTTCTGCTACATGCCCACATACCATTTTGTCCAGGCCTCTGCTTCACAGAATGCAAAGAGTGGATTGGACTCGGCTAGTAAGCAGCCAGGGAGTATTTTGTTGTTGATTGTAATTAATTGTGTGGCCAAAATCCTCATGTGCTTCTCGTTATAAAAATCAGACTCTGCAGAGAGATGGGCTTTTTCTGATGCTTGGTGCTATATTAAGCATTTCAGACTTCAGTTTTTATTTGACACACAAAGATACTAAACCCGAGTGAATTTAGTCAGTAATTTTGGAATCCCTACTTTGAAATATCTAAAACTCGATTTCATATAATACTGAGTCTTATGCTGATGAGAGATGCGCAAGCTGCAGCCCACGCATGGCCCATTATTGGAGGCAATTTGAGATTATGTAGCAGGCTGTGGTTCTGAATGAATTGTGCTGGCAGTTTTAGCAGCCTGCTCTGTATTTCCTGAGGCAACCCAGAAGAGCACAGAGACTTATCTTTATGAATACAAAGTAAAGCTGAGACTTGCTGTGAACAGCAGGCCTGCCTACTACATACAATACACATATCATCTGTTTTGAAAATGTACACTAATTCCAGACAGAATGCATGGTCTGTTTAACCAGAGGAGCTGAGCACCAGTGATCTTGCATGTGGTGTGCTCAAAGCACAGCTCAGTGCCTTCTGGTTATAATGCGTGTTTCTTCAAATCATATGTCAGATCTCAAGTTCTGCATTAAGCAGACAGGAACACACCATTTACTTGTTTCCAGAAAGTTTTGGTTAATATTAATCAAGTACCGTCACACAGAGCTTTGTCATGGAGGCAAGAGTGGATTTGTGTGCTCAACTGCCTTAACCATGAGGTTTCTTTTCCTGCAAAACCATTACCATTAGCTTCTGTCTGCTAATTCCTCTCCTGGAGGAGACAGGACCATAAAAAAGCAGCTTCATTACATTACATTATTCGTTCCCAGAGCACCTCTGTACTGAAGAAGGAAGACATGCTTTGTAAAAATTATGATGAGCATATAATTAAAGATGCATGTGTGTGAGGACATCAAATAAAGGTAACTGTGATGAATTGCATTCTGCGCTTTCTTAGATGTCAAGTGCTGGGTTGTGCAACTTTAATATTCTTTTTCTGTAGTTTTGTGTGCATAATTTTCTACTCTTTAAAAGAAGAAAAATTAATTAGAAAACACAGAAAATCCATCGTGTGGATCACAGACATGGTTAGAATCATTAAATGATTGCCACTTCAGTTGACAGAGTAGCTAGTGATGGTGATGATAGTTGTCAGCCTCTTTGTAGACGAAAGAAGTGGAGGAAACATTACTGTATTGCACAGTTATTTTCTGAAAGCAAAGGAGTGCTATGACAGATTTCAGTTCTTTTCCGTGTTTTGGAAAGAACTGTTCTTTCCTCGATGGGCTTTTTTTTTTTCTCCCCCTTTTTCCTCGAGGTTGACTCATTCCACCTCGTTCTCACTGCCAGCCCTTCCTATTGAAGCTACTCCTTCTTCCAGTCTTATTCTTCTCATTTAGCCTAATTTCTGTTCTTCAGTTGTCTTATCACAGCAGTTCTTCCAGCATGTTCTAGCCTCTTGTGCTGCTATCTTCTTGTCCGTTTTTTTCTTTTATTGCTCTGCCTTCTTTGCTCTAGCTTAGATCCAGGTCACCTTCTCCCCCGGTTCATCTCAGCCTTTGTTTTTTGATTTTTTTCTGCATGTACCTGAGGTCTCTGTGTGCCTATACTGACTAATTCTTTTTTCTCTAGCTTCAGTAATTTTCACTTTTCTCTGTCCCATATTCATCAAAACACGAACTTTGCTGAAACATTTCTTTCTTCTAATTTGACTTTTTTCCCTTCGGTATTTGAATTGTAGGCTTCCTGCCCCTTGCATCTGCTTTTATCATCTAACTCCTTCCTGAGTATGAGCAAACATTGCAGAGAAAGTTTCTGGACTCTCTGAAACGCTGGACTGGATATTTCTCAGTTGCTCTGTGGGGATGGGACGTTCAGAGGGGATCTGTTTAAAACTAAGGCCTTCAAAAAGTTGGAGCATTTTAATTTTTTTTTTTTTTAAATGTGTGACCAAGTCTGGTCAGATTTTCTTGAGAAGAGGAAAGGAAATTTGTAATACAAAAGCCAGCCCCCACTAAAATTTTAAGTCCACATTAGGAAGCCCGGACGCTCTGGAGCATTCCACTGTAAAGGCTTCAAAGATTTAAAATAAGTGTCATTTTCTGGCCTCATCTGGAAAGTGGCTGGAACCCTTTTGGACAAAATTTTCTGTGAAAAACACTTAAGCATGCAGTATAGAAATTTCATTTAAATAGTTTTAAGTTTTGTAAAAGTGAACTCATCAAGGAGGTGCTGAGGCAGCCTGAAGTAGGTAATACATCAGGTTTTGTCTGGATCCTTTACGTGTGCTGGGCAAGTTTAAACTGTGAGCTTCGCCCGAACCGTTATCTGTTCTGCCCTTATGACTGGGAGCAGCTTGAAAGTGTTTATGATAGGTTCTGTTTGTTGTTCTAACAGTAATAATGGTTTAAAAATTAGCTCTTCGTTTGTAGATGGTATATATGTTTACATAGGAAAAAACAGATCCTGAGATTAGGAACATATATTCTTTTTCTAAAATGCTGGGGAAGATGATCGTTTATTAATATAAGTATAACTTAATTTGCACAGCTTCTTGCATAGAGGTGTCTCAGCAGATGATGATGATGGTGGAAAGGAAAGTCCTGTAGGACTTACTGCAGGGAATGTGACAGTAGCTAAAACAATGTGGAACGAGCCTGTGTTTTAGTGGCTTGAAGAGGTTAGGGTGATTGCACAGGAAACATGGCTTCAGAGGTGTGTAAGAGAAGTAATCTTGACCAAGTCAAACAGGTGGTGAAAAACCCATGCGACTTTACTTATGCATTACAAAATTAACTGTTTAACAGTTTCACAGTCTAGTGAACTTAAGTGTGCAGAGCTTTAAGTATTTGAGGATCAGGGCAATCAGTTTATTGCAGTGATGGATAGTATGTTTGACAGTGTTCCATAGATTTTAATTAAAAATGCCTTTATGCTATTCTTTTTAGCCCTGGAATGAGATCAGATGTAAGTTCTTCTCCATCCACAACCTCAGCAACTACGGGACCACCTCCCAAGCTTTGTCTGGTTTGCTCTGATGAGGCCTCTGGGTGCCATTATGGTGTTCTTACTTGTGGCAGCTGCAAAGTGTTCTTCAAAAGAGCTGTGGAAGGTAAGATATGTTTTGAGGAATTTACTGGTTAAAAATATTTTTAAAAATGTAAAAATAATTTGATTTTGAACAATCTAATAACTGTACTGGAATCCATGCTATTTGTAGAATCGTACTGGAAAACCCCAAGCATTATATCACTGTTTTTTCATAGTAAAATAACATTGATAATGGTGTGACTATCTGAAGCATAGATTGCATTTACATTTATAAAATGCTCCCATTCACTCACAGTGTAAAAGGATGTATTGTTGTCTTGGCTTTCTGTTTCTTTCCTTTTCTTTGACCGCATTGTTTTTGTTTATTTATCCTATTTATATACAGATATATAAATAGCGTCTGTGTGCAGGAGACGGGACTCGCCAAGTTTGTAATTTTTAATTTTAATATGTTTAGTTGTTTTTTGTATAATAGTGTACAGAAAACTTGGTAAATCTCTCATGTGCATGAACATGATAGTTGTACAGTTTTTGATGTAAGCAGTATTGATTATATTACATAAATGTCCGTGTGTGGTATAGTACGAGTAATAGAAACATGTATATGGTTTTGCACCATTGAGATTTCTCTCTAATAACAGGAAGAAAATCATTCTAGAAAATAGAAATGTTGGAAAACTAAATGTGACTCTGTCCTGTGTGTAGCTGAATAAATAATCTGTGATTTGGGCGCTGCCTCAGTAGCCATTATGTAATGAACTAGGTTGTACCTCAGTGCTTGACTCTGCTTCAAACCAAAGAGATGCAGACAAATTGTGAAATATATTCTGTGTCTCTCAAAGGACAGTGATTCCTGTATTCTAAAATTATGTCATCATTAATTACAAAAATCTCCTACAAAGTATCTTGTCTTACGCCTTTTTGATGCAGTTGTTACTGGATATTTTGAAGTGAATCAGACTATTATTTTTGGCAACTATTTTTGCGATTTGGATTTCACTTGAGGAAAGGGAGGCTGTGCATGACAAAGATATATCAGGATTCAGTGCTTCAGAAGAAGCACTTCCTGAATGCCCAACTCTTTTAATGATGCAATAGGAAACGTTATGGAATTCCACAGTTTCTCAGGGGGAGGAGGGAAGTCAAGTTGGTTTCTACTAGACACAACAGAAAAGGATGTCAATACTGCGGCAAGCTGAAGCTGTTTCTGAAGTATAACAAGAGACAATAGTAGCTCAGATGCAGAGCACTGAGCTGTCTTTGCAGTTTCTGAGCTGCTTGGGCTAGCTGTGTGCCTCCCAACAGGCCCCATCTGGAGCTGTGCTCCCATTTAGAGCCAGGCTCTTTGTTTGGAGCCAATAATTATCTGTAACTGGAATTGAACTATGGTCACTGGATATCCCCTAAAAGGAGTATTATGTAGGAGCTGAATATATATCATAGTGACAGTTTTGTCCTTCTCAAGCTTAAAAAAATGAGGAAAGAGTTGATACGTGAAAAAAATCTATCCAGGAATTTCTTTTGATAAGTGACACAACCTTGCCGCATCTTACATAAACCATATTAATTTTAAACGTGTAACACAAGGTCGTAGCAGAAGAATTGCCATAAATTCCTCAAGACTTACCTTCGCTTTCATTTGTATTGTTCCAGAGATTATTCCAACCTTAATCCTTTTGATTACTTACCACGGGTGTTTTCAGGAGCTCTTTCAGGATCTGTTTGTTTTAAGATTGGCTTAAGAAACAAATAATTAACTTTTGCCTCTTAACGGGCATTTTTCTTATTTGGAGTATGTATAGAAGGAATTTTTTTCTCCATTATCCTTTGTATTAAAATCTACTAGGCATCCATTACTGTACAGCTCCACCAAACTGCACACTGGTTATGCAGCATTTAGCCTGCAAGTCTCTTTTTGCCTTTGTCTATACACATATGCGCTGTGACAAAAACAGGATACAGGAACTATTAGTATCTCGAAAATTAGTATAAAGTGTATTTCCCTCAGTAAAGAGCGGAACCAGAGGAAAGGAGAAAGGATAGAGATGGACCAGTATGTTTAGGTACAGTTCTTCACTCAAACCAAGGTCCTTTCTTGAGGAACCCAGCGCATCTGGCTCTGGTTCTTACTTTCAGAGTGCTTCAGAACCCAAAGCCCTCACTATCCAATTTCTCCTGTACCAGCATCAACCCTCTTTGCCTCCCAGCATGTTACCCACAGCCTCCTGCCAGATCTTCATCGCTCCTCCCCACCTCCTTTTCTTCACCTTGCTTCAGATCCTCACACCTATGTACTTCAAATTCCTTCCAGCACCTCTGTGCTCCAAATTATGCTTCTTCTTCAGCCTGTTTAATTCTGTCTCTGTAGCACTGTTGCTCCAAATCCTTTCTGCACCATTTCTAACCTTTTTATAAGCCCGTGTGCTCTACTGGGTAGTGGACTGGCTGGCCAGCCAGGAAGCATACTTGTTCTGTTTGTATGCCTGTAATGCCAGGAGGTTATGTACTGGTTCTTGGACCACAGGTAGGTCGGGTGCCTCTCAGCAGACATCGACCTTAAGTGCTGTACCACAGGTTACATGTTATGCAAACTTGGTCAAAAAGGCCTTTCGCTACGCCCATTCTGTTCCAGAGAGTCTTGCATTCTTCATATTTTCATAGCGCTGAGAGCTCAAGCCGCATTCTTGTGCTGAGGGTTGTACGATGTAGAACAGTGTTGTCCTCTGGGCTCTCTGTACAGTCTTCCTATCTGCAGTAAATTATCTTGGAAACATCTCAGTTTGCTCACTACCAGTTTTTACCAGCTTACTGTTTATTCATTGTCTGGTTTTTAAGCAGCAAATATAACCGGAATGCAATCTTTTGTGCAACTGGCATGTCTTCCGGGCAACGTTCAGACTAAGTGAAGCAGAATCAGCTTCCCCTCTTTTTTCACAAAATGTTGATGTGGCAAGAAAGCTTTAATGTAATGTAATATAAAGAAACCATGTAGCTTTCACCAAAAAAGGCAAGAATGGCTAAGTAGTAAATGTATGAAACCAAGCAGTATTTTCATGAAGGTGAAGCTCTTTATCAGAAAAAAAGGGACAGCCCAGAAAAATTTCCAGCTGAAGCATCCTTGTTTACTGTATGTACTGTATACTATGATCTCAGTTGAACATCTTTGTGAAATGGGAAATTATACTCCCTGGTCTGTTGCAGTGATTACAAATATTTATATTTGTTTCATGTGTGTGTACAAATATATTTGCTTTATATGTATTAATATACTAATAATGGTAAACAGACCCATGATTCACAGGTCTATTTACTAATTCATCTTAGAACACAAGGAATATAAAAGGCTCAGGAAGACTTCCTCTTGTTTAAATGAAAAGGCTTTGGAATTTCAAGAAACTTGAAACACTTCACTGGAAAGAAGCTTGACTAAAGCCATAGTAATGGACTTTGCATACCCATAATTTTCACAGCTGGTTTGAAATAAGTTCCATCATCAAGCTCTTTTTCTGTGAGAAGATTCTTAGAACAGCAATTAGGTTCTGCTGTTAGTAACTCAGTGCTTGGAAAATGCATTTTTCTCTCTATTACACTATCAGGACTTTGAAATGCAGTGCAAAAGCCTAGGTATCAGCTTTATCCCCACTGAAGGTGTGAAAACACCTGTTTTTTTGATCCCTAGGTGGGGAGAGGATGTCTTTTAGTAATAGCTTTTTCTACAGGAAATTATCTTTAGACGATTATTCGCACAATTCAAATAATTAGACTCAGTAGCATTCTTGCCTCCTGTTGCCCTACTCTTAACAACTAAAAAATTCAGTTATTTTTAGTTCCACTTGCCATATTTCTATGCTGAACTTTGTTCTGAATCTGTGAATCCATAAAAATGCCAACGAACTTAAGTTTGTCCACTTTAGCCTCTAAAAACGATGAGGAGGTTTCTTGACTGTTAAATTGATGAAAGCTATATCTATATATCTGTAGAAACTTCGAAATCAATACTTATAAAATGCGTTTATGCATGTTATTTACCTCTCTTGTGAAAGCTTTTAGAAGATATACCTTGGAGGACAGCTTTAAGAAATTAAAGAGAAAAATAGTTTTAGAAGTAGAATTTGCCCGTTGACGAATAGCAGGAAGAAATTCTTCCTGCGTTTATTGGCTTTCGTGTGTAAATAAAAGAACTGTATTGGGTATTTAGAAGTAGGAAATCATACGGATACTGACTATTAACTATAGGGCTTGTGGTTATTTTGTTTGTTTTTGTGAATACAGGACAGCACAATTATCTGTGCGCTGGAAGAAACGATTGCATTATTGACAAAATCCGGAGGAAAAACTGTCCAGCTTGCCGCTACCGGAAATGTCTTCAAGCTGGCATGAACCTAGAAGGTAACTTTACAAGGTTTAAATCTCTTATTTTTGAGTCATGAGCAATGAAGGTCATGCTGCTTATGAAGCTAGAGCAGGTATTTGAGCAGCATTTTAATGTGTTAAAAGTAAGTATCACATTTTACAACATGTATAAGCATTATTTAATGCAAAGAAAGACTTTATTGGTTTTTTTTTAACACCTAGATTTCTCCTGTACTTTGCTCTCCTTACTCAATAGCTCAGTCTTTCAATATATTTAGTATAGGTGAGTCATCCACAAAAAATAGGGCTATTTCTTGTTTCTGTCAGCACATATCCATATCTTGTTTTCTTTTTCACTGAATCTGAGGCAGCAGAACTCTTAACAGAAGTCTTGTAAGGAAGTGTCATGCGTGCCCATTCTTAGGAAAGTGACTTGAAACCGGAAACCGTGAAGGGGAAAGCCTAGAGACATGGACCTAAAGTTGGACTGGGACCTATATTTCGAATGGAAGAAAAGGAATGTCTTTTTATTCAGGCTGGTGGATTCTTGTCCTTAAGCATCTGTCAGAATCTCTCTGGAAAACGTAGTATAGTAAATACATATAAATATGCTATGTATTTGCTCTCTGCTAAATCCTGGATGGCTAATGAGAAACGGAGGACTACATCAACTAGGGATTTAGCACCAGTTGTAAAATGGCATAAAACATTTCTCCTGATGTAAGATGCGTTTTATGCTTGATATTTTTTCCTTGAGTTGTAGCAATTAATACAGTACAGATCCTACCATAGTTAGTTGGTCATACCTATGCAGTCAGAATTGTCCGATAAAATGTCAAAAATGTATTTGTCAGATGCAAACATAAGGAGAGTTTTCATTTCGGTGAAAACAAGATTCTTCGGTAAAAAGTATGTGCAAAATTAAGTTAAAGAGAGAATGCTCATATAAGAGTCTATGTTAGCACATTCTTTCTTCCTCTTTTCTGCTTTAAGTTCTCGCAGGCTGATGAATCATCAGTTTTTCTGCCCTGCAGGTGGCTCTACATGCCCCTTTCTTCACTGCAGAAGGGAAAAAAGCCCAACGCGGTCTGATATGCTTCCCCTCATATCACATGCTTACAAATAAATCCTATACTTTGAAGTAGAGATTTGTGGGGATGGGTTGGTTTGTTTACATATTATTTGTGATCTGTATGCAGGAAAAAAGGGTACGTGTCTTAACAGCCAAAATCTACACCAGTGTATTCAAAAATAAATGCTAAAAGTAAGTGAAGTTGTGAGTGAGTGTCTCACTGGAGCTAGATTTAGCTTGTCAGACACTCCCAAGTGGGTGAACCTTGCACTTCAAAGATAGTAGCAGAGCAGTCCGCTTACCTAGTCTTCATATCTCAGGTAGAAACATGTATTGCCATGCTGGGGTTGCTATGGCCAGTAAAGCCTAAAGAAAGCTTAGAGTAACACAGGCACAATTTTCATTTCAAGGTGGAAAAGGATAAATTTTGTTTTAAGATTTTTTTTTGTCTAATTTTTTTCTTCTTAGTTGTTTAAAAAAAAGTATATTGAAGTACTTCAAATGTGTAAATTAATTTGCATGAGTAAAGCGTCTTATATGTGTATTACTTAATATTGAGCCTTTCCATTTCTGTATGAGTATATGTGAACTCTTTTTAAAGCAGACTCCAGTATAGCTAACCTCAGAAAGGCACTAGCACATATTGTATGAGTTGCCTTTCTGCACCAAAGAAAATGAAAATTCAGTGATGTCTCAGACACTTACCACTTTTCCCTGTGTAGTTTGGAGCCCTTCCAACTGTGTTTTGCTTGCCTGAATTTTGGCACGGAGAGTCTTAAAGAGTACTGATTTTTCTGGAGTATAGATACCGTTATATGGGTTGTTGGAAAAGGCAAAAAAAGAAATCACTTTTTTGGCTGAGAGGGAAAAGGAACCTAGAAACTCAGCAATGCAAAAAAAGGAAGAACCCAAGGCAGCGTGAAACTTATCAGACAAATCTGAGCAGGTGGTAGATGGGTCATACAGAAGAAATAGTATAAGACAAAACTGAAAGGCAGCGTAAAGTGCAGAACAGACCAAAAAAAGTTAGTATTCCTTTTATCTTGGCTATTTTAGGATCACAGTTCAAGAATTACTGTAGTTTAGAAGATAATAATTAAATGTGCATACATTTTAGACAGTAATTTATTTTTGAAAAGCCATCAGGGGTATCCTAAATGCTTTAAAGGCACACTTTGAGCAATTTCCAAATAGTGATTATAAGCAAACCAGTTAATGAATAGCAAGAGATCCGAGTAGAGCTATCATGTCACTCTGAGGGTCCCTTTCACTTGGCCTGTCTCCCACATACATCTTATTTTCTTCTAGCTGCCTTTACCTCATGGATTTCCTGCGTATACTTTATGTTCAGTAGCTGCTGGTAGACTTCTTCCATGAATGTGTCCAATCACTTTTTGAATATATGTATGTTACTGATATCTACAGCAAACTATGGTAGTGAATTTCTCAGTTAGGTGTTGTGTGGAATACTACCTTTTTTTTTATTTTAGATCTACCATGTGATGGTTTAGTTCTGAGCTCTTCTCATACTAAGACAAAAATGGTTCTTTATGCATTAAAACTATGTTACTTAATCATTTTCTATTCTGTTCTTTTTAGTCATCTGTCATATTTTTGACCCTCTTTGGCACTCTTTTGTGAAACTTTCTTGTTTCTGTTGTGTGCTTTTTTTGAGATGGTGGGGGGAAGGAAAAATATACAACTATCAAGCTACAGGTGCCAAAGATTTATACAGTAGAACAATGGTATTTCCTACAATAGCCTTTATTTCTTTGAATGCTCATTTTATGCTTTCATCACTAAATGTCCTTAGAGATTCTTTGGCACCCTTTCTGTTTTCTCCTGTTTTCAGAAGTGATGTGCATGTTCTTCAAGTCTTTCTGGCGCTGTTTGGCCGTTTGCTTGGCAGTGGGCATTTCAGATGATGTTTCCATGAAGGTCTGTCATGTTCTGTCTGCTGCCGAAATTTTTCCTCCAGAACTTCTTTCCTATTCCCCACTATGTTGTTGGCACTTTCATGGATCATGACTGCTGGCTCCTCCTCAGCACTTCATGAGAGGCTGTCTAGATACCTCATGAGTTTTGACACCTTTGCCTTTGGCAGGCCCGCCAATATGGCATCACAAAACTGACGGTTGAATTGCCTGCCACTTCATGTGATGATGTGAAGAACCATCCTTTGCACAAGGGTCTGTGTAGCCATTTCTGGTGGAGAGGTCCCATCTGTGAGGTTGTTTTCCTGTTGGCCAACTTTATGCCCTCCTGCCACATTATCTGCCTTCTCCTGAGCTGCAGTGAGGCTTTTCACCCAGATATGGGACAACTTTACAGTTTCCCTTAAAACTTGAGTGATGAACTTCTCTGTCTCCCTGAGTTCATCTCCTAAGACCATGAGCTTGACCGCATTCCTTCCATGCGCAGGCCGTGCGCCCCCTGGGCAGGTAATTGTGTGCTCGGCAGTTAGCTCAATAAACTAGGAAGCCCGTATGATGTTACTGAATTCCAAACTGCCGGTTTTTCATTTGTTACTTTGTTTAACAAAAAATCTTGGATGCTTTTATTTCCCTGCTGTGTTTCACGGAATCACGGAATGATTGAGGTTGGAAAGGACCTCTGGAGATCATCTAGTCCAACTCCCTTGCTCAAGCAAGGTCACCTAGAGCACCTTGCCCAGGACCCTGTCCAGGTGGCTTTTGAATATATCTCCAGAGAAGGAAACTCCCCAACTTCTCTGGGCAACCTTCTCCAGTGCTCTGTCACCTTTACAGGAGAGTTTTTCCCCATATTCTGATGGAACTTCCTGTGTTCTGGTTTGTGCCCGCTGCCTCCTATCCTGTTGCTGGACACCACGGAGAAGAGCCTGGCCCCATCCTCTTGACACCCTCCCTTTAGATATTTGTATATGTTGATGAGCTCCCCCCTCAGTCTTCTCTTCTCCAGGCTAAACAGTCCCAGCTCTCTCAGCCTTTCTTCAGAGGAGAGATGCTCCAGTCCCCTCATCCTCTTTGTAGCCCTCTGCTGGACTCTCTCCAGCAGTGCCATGTCTCTCTTGTCCTGGGGAGCCCAGAATTGGACCCAGTACTCCAGGTGAGGCCTCCCCAGGGCTGAGTAGAGGGGCAGGATCACCTCCCTCGTCCTGCTGGCAACACTCTGCCTCATGCACCCCAGGAGACCATTGGCCTTCTTGGCCACCAGGGCACACTGCTGGCTCATGCTTAACTTGTTGTCCACCACAACTCCCAGGTCCTTCTCGGCAGAACTGCTTTCCAGCAGGTCAGCCCCCAGCCTGTACTGGTGCTTGTATGGGGTTATTCTTCCCTAGATGCAGGACCCTGCACTTGCCTTTGTTGAACTTCAGGAGGTTCCTCTCCGCCCACCTCTCCAGCCTGTCCAGGTCCCTCTGAATGGCAGCACAGCCCTCTCCATGTATCAGCCGCTCCTCCCAGTTTTGTATCATCAGCAAACTTGCGGAGGGTGCACTCTGTCCTTTCATCCAGGTCACTGATGAATAAGTTTATCTGTTTCCTGTATCATTTGTAATTTGCCTTACGGAGATGGCTTTACATTTGTAGTATTTTTATGTTTGAAAAGAAATTAGAAAGAAATACGTTATCTCAACCTTCTTTTTTTGAGTTGTAACTACATATCTAAGTTAGGTCTAATAGCATAGCCTAATAAATTCTTGCATAATAATTTTTCTTATCAGATCTGTTTCTTTTGATTATAATTTTATCAGACTTTCTGGGCTGGAAATTTTCCATACCAGGTGGCAGCGTGAAGCTGAAGGCATGTGTTTGTAAATTTAAGATAAAGGAATTCATCTGCTTTTGAGAACAAGGGTAATAGGACAGCGAGAAAAAAAAAAAAACAGAACGTTGAATAGATTTTGAAGCAGCAATTTCAAAATTTAAAGGAGCATAATAAGAAGCTCCAAGGAAATGACTTTTGCCATTCCCCCATGAAAATCTGTGCGAATGTGGCCAGTATGCAAACCTTTGAAAAACTGCAATTTATGCAAGGTCCATTGAGAATTTGTTATCTTTAGCAATTAAGTTTCTGGAAATTCTGTCCTAGCCAGTGGGAGAAATGGGGTCATGTGGGGGATATTATATTCTGTTAATCTACAAAGGTGATAAATTTCTGATAATTAGAGATTCTGCATAGGTCAGAAAGAACACTGGTTCTTACAAAGGAGCCACATTACATGATCTTTTTAGTGCTACTGGTCTACCTCTGAAATTCCAGAACAGAAATCAATTAATTGATTCATTGAGGCATAGGAAAAAAATTGATTTTCATTTCAGTCTCAGTTAAATAGTATATTCATTTCTGCAGACTAGGTCCAAGAGAGCTGAAAGCCAAATTGGAGATTCCATTATTTGGCGATATACTAATAAAATTGTTGCTTCAACTTTCTCTAGCTTACAGCTAACATCTCTGTGTGATGTTTTGTTTATTTGGCGTGTGAATTTTATGGTTTAATTACTGCAGCAGTGATTTACATGCAAGGAAACTGGCAAGAAAAAGTCTCCTCCTGCCCAGCACTTTCCCAAAAATGTTTTCCCTGGCTCCAGAGATTCAGTAACTTTCCACCCTTGCCTATACTTTTTCGTTTCTTCTGCACAGTTTCTATAGTTAATATATTAAGCAAATTATGAAGTGCCTGCCTGGTCCTGCAAGCACTTCCAAACGGGTGTCATGCTGCTACCTGAAGGCTCATTGAAATTTTGCATGTAAAAGAACTGTTAGGATCACGCCTTGTATTTGTCCATTCTACAAATGTTATTTAATGTTCTGAAACATTTCATTAAAACTTAGAATACCTTCACAAGAAATTTAGTTGGTGTTGAAGTGAAATTATTTACAATTTTATGAGAAAATGCTTTAAAAGTTTCACTTTGCTTCCTGCAAATGCAGGAAAATAAAAGCAACATTTGCTCTTTTTGTTACTTTTAAGTGTGTGGTTACTTTCCATTATCTAACCCATGACTACCAAAAACTTTCCTAGCTCGAAAAACAAAGAAGAAGATAAAAGGAATTCAGCAGGCTAATGTAACGGGAACGAGGGATGCTTCTGAAAATGCTGGAAACAAGAGCATAGTTCCTGCATCACTGCCACAACTAACCCCTACCCTTGTTTCCCTGCTGGAAGTCATTGAACCAGAAGTTCTGTATTCAGGCTATGACAGCACTCTACCTGACTCAAGCTGGCGTATACTGTCAACTCTCAACATGCTAGGAGGACGGCAAGTAGTAGCTGCAGTAAAGTGGGCAAAGGCAATACCAGGTAATAGGCAAATATTATTAATTAGAAAGTGCAGTCTTTTCATTATAATTAAAAGTCTGTATTTGTGTTTGGTGTCTTTCAAGGCCTTCACAGATAAAATTTTAGTAATATCTGAGTTAATTCAGGTCTCAAATACTTTTGAGAAGGAAAAACAGAAAAGATACAGATGTAAAAATTTACTTATTAGGATTACAAACAAGGTCCTTTTAGCTGAACCCTTTGACCATTGACCACCTTCATTTCTAGTCAGTACTCTTAGGTATCTGTTTTCAAAAAAACCTAGCCAAACATACTTTCATAATGCACGTGTTGCCTAACAATAACACCACATAACAGGTCTGCCAACTAAAGAAATGTCCAACCGTGAAATTTATTCTTCCATTTTACATCATGATCTTTCTTTTGAGGGAGGGGAAATAAACCTACTAACAATAGTTTTTTAATTTACAAAAAAAAAAAAAAAAAGACTAGACCCAAATATGTATGTCCAGTGGAGATGTGAATAGAGATCTATATGTCCGTCAAGACTTTTCTGCAAAGAGGGATTACTCTGGATTATCTAAGCCCACATTAGGTAAAGTTCACATGTGCATACTGTTTTCTAGAGTAAGTCTTTAGGAGACCATCTGCTATTCTGAAATACAAATGCAGATATCATTTTTTATGAAACAGTTTTGTGTTCATCGTCTCTTCTGAACAGTTTCTCGAAGTAGGCAAGCCCTTCATGTCAGAAAATACACTATATATGAAAAGCCAATCTTTTACTTAATAATTATATTAATGGGAACTGTTTTTATCATATACCTTTTATGACTACTAAGGTTCTTTTTCATGAGAATGTTTAATTTATATATACTTCTGTCGACTGTACCACATCGAACAGACTAACAGTAATCCAGGATTGGTTGCTGCGTGCTATAGCCTGAAATCCTGCAGCTGGATTTCAAAATAACTTTTTCTTGAGGAAGGTTTGAGTAAAGATTTCAAGACTTGATCTAGTAAGTTCGAAATAACTCTGAAATACCTTGCTGGTATTTTAGAAATAGTAAACGGTAGTTACTGCTGTCTCCAAAGCCAAAAGCTTTTTTTTTTTTTTTTTTTTTGACGTTGTTCAGACAAACTAGATCTTGGTGTGTAATAATCCACTGTATGCTATTTATTTAAATTTCTTCAGGAAGCAGCATTGTGTTGAACTCTTTAGATGTCAGACACCTAATGAAATTAAGTAAAATCAACTTGAATTTAGACTCAGTGTGGCACAATCTTTTCTTGTAGGGAGGGCTTGATAGAAACTACTCTTGGAAATTTAAAAGCTGCCTACATTTTAAGCCTGCATAAGGGATCAATTTTAAGATTTTACACATTTCCTTGTTATCTTCATTTCTTCTACTCATTCTGTGTATTCTTATAAGATTAGGAGCAGTTAATGATGATGAGTAATGGGAGGCATTCCTTTTAAGTTCAGTATAAAAATACTGTTGAATAAGAACAAAATTTGAAGCTAAGCCACCTACTGTCCAGTGAACTGCTGTCCCAAGAATTAAAAAATACTGTTATTTTTGGAAGATAGCCAAGTTAATTTTAGTCTATATTAAATAAAATTACTGTCTTTCTAATCCATCTTTAACTGATCATCAGTTCCAGTGCTAAGTGCATACCTATCTTCTAATTTTTTTAATGCTATATGCTCTTCTAATATCTATAATAGTTACCAAGAAATATCCACCTGACACTCTCTATTCATCCAGAAGGTAACTACCTTCTTGATTATAAGAATCCAGGGCTTTCAGTCTGCATTTGCTTTTGTGGATGGGACACTGAGAATGTTTTTTCGAAGTATGTATCTAAGTGCACATATACGATATAATGTCAGGTTCAAGAGTTAGTCTTTCTGTGCTTTCTTTTCGATATCATTCTGTGTTATATATGTTTTATGTCATCAACAGTTATAACATTCCAACCAGCTCAAGACTGAGTTATGCTAAAGGCCTCTGTTTGCACCTCTAAAGGCTCATACGTAGTCTGTCATATTGCCTAGAAAACATAATATGAATTCTGTAGTTGCAATGCTTAATTTTTGCCTGCGCAGATTTTTGCATAGGCTAAGGATTCCTTAATGGTATACTCAGTACTTGCATGTGAGCTTGGTAGCTGGAAAAAATGGCACTGAAATTCTGCGCTTTCAAAGTGCATTTTGTTTCAGCCAACAAGAGCTTTCACATAAGAAACCTTTTTTTATTATAGTTTCTTTTTTTCTTCCTCCAAAAATGTAATCTGAAGTATAATACTTGGCTGAATCAGATGATTGTAATTTGACATGAATTTTTTTGTCGTTTCAGGTGCTCTCGTCACAGTTACAGGAAATTGTTATGAAATACATGTTTAAAAATAGTAATATACATTAGTAATACATAAGGTGTACTGATGATAACCATGATCCTTTTCAATATATTTTTCTTTACAACCACTGCTGTCAATTCCAGGTTTCCGAAATTTACACCTGGATGACCAAATGACCCTTCTGCAGTACTCATGGATGTTCCTGATGGCTTTTGCTTTAGGATGGAGATCCTATAAACAATCAAATGGAAATCTCTTGTGCTTTGCACCAGATCTCATTATTAATGAGTAAGTCCTATATAAATCCTCTTCCCAGTTTATCAGGGTGATACTAGACTCTCAGCAGTATTTTTCTGTTTTGTGCTTTAGAGGTCAAATCCTACATAAGGTGTATCATGAGGTAACGAACTCATGCAAAGATCAGAAAGAATTTGTCATTTGCAGCATTATTTTCTTCTAACAGATTGCTTAAGGTTTTTAAATAAGTCATATGGAAAAACAGCATTTTAGACTTCAAGATTATTTTTACCAAGTTTTTGTGGGTATGTGTTTGTACTAAATTGTTCTATATTGTAAATGTTCTTGCACCGTTCGCTGTAGTTATTAATTTTATCTGAGCCAACACACTGAAGCTAAAAATTTGTTTTGGATGAAAAGAGAAGTTTGTCAAATTGCATAATGTTCTATATATTTGTACCCCTGTTGTGTAAAAGTAATATTATCGTTCTCTCAGTTGAACTGAATCCTTGATTAATCAAACATTTATAGAATTGATGTAGTTATCTAAGCCTGATTCAAACCTGCCTAAAAAGACAAGGTTGCTAATGGAAACCACATACCTCTGTTTTATTTTGGTGAATTTGGTGTCAATTTTCAAGACAAACTTAATTTGCTAGAATGTTTTGTCATTTTTTTTCCCTGGGCTGAGCATCATTTCTTTTATTTTTCAAAGTCGTGTTGCTTAGTAATTCTGTGTTATACAGGAGAGGAAGAGGGAATTCAGGATTGCTGAATGGTAGACAGAAGGCTTAATTTCAGATGCAATGGCTATAAACATTTTGTGTGGAAATATGCATGGTTATGTCGCTCCCTGGATACTATTTAAAAGGTGTAGTAACAGATGAGATTAGGTTATGCCTTTCTGCCTCCAGTCTGGAGAGCAAATATGCCGTCTCAAACCCTCTCATACTGGGAAGTATTCTGGAATTAATCTTGACAGACTGTCATACTGTGCTGCCTTTTAATTTGAAGCCGTTTCCGTGATTCTGCGTACTTCAGCTCATTTTTAAAAGTCATTTTTGTCAAGGAGGTGGAAGAACGTCCAAGCAGTCTCTAACAAACTTTTCAAGAGATCTTTCAGTCTTGCAGTTCCAGTGATGCCAGCGATATTTGTAAAGCCTGTGCAGGCATTTTGTCTGTGTTTTGAATTAATTGCTGAAAATAGCCTGTAGATGTAAATCTTTGGGGGTTGCTGGCCGGAGCCGTTCAAAACTTAGTTCGTCCATCTGCAGATTTCGGTTAGTATGATGCTATCGCTGTGGATTTGCCATTGGTCTTATCCGTTTGTGGGGACCAAAACTATTAATGTGACTATATAGGGGCTTTTGAAACCTACGTTCACAGAGCTTTTTCAGCATCACAATTTCCCAGGCAATAATTTTAAGAGGTACAAGTGACAATGTGTTATTCGTGCTGGGTGTTTCTTAGTTCTTAGTTTTTATTGGACTTACAGCTGAAAGTTGAGGTGGCTTTAGAAAGCTACGGTGCAGAAAAGACAGATAGGAGACTTGGTATGTAACAGGGTGTGTTGGTAAATGTTTATGAGTGGGTTTTGAAGTTGGCCTGTCACACAGATAGCAGCTGTTTTCCAGCTTATTTCAGATTTTCAAATTTATTGTAGCTTTTCCTTACTGTGTGATCAGAAAACAGAGGTAAATACTAATCTCTTTGGCTTTTTTTTTTTTTTAAGATAGTAGTCATAATATTTTTGCTCCTGTTGCACTTCAGTGTCACATGTCCCAAATCTTTTCTGTGAAAAAATAAAAAATAAAAAAGAGCTAGTAATTCTTATATTTTCTGTGAGATTAGCCATTTATGTTTCAGACCTTTTTAATTGTGTATGTATTTATTCCCCTTAATGTTTTCAATGTAAGTATTTGTTGAGGCTTCTATAAACTTCAGTCATTTCTTTGTAGTAATTATTTTGTTTAAAAAAAAAAAGGTGAGGAGCAGGAGATATATGCCCATCTCTCTGCTTATGTTTATTAAAACTCTTAGAATATATCTCTGGAATGAAATAGTCTTCCTGTAGTGGAATTAATTCAAATAACAGATATTGTCACTAATAAGAGTAATAGCATTAATTTGCTTTACGTCAGAAGCCTTCTGCTGTTCTATCATAGGATGAGAACCACAAAGCTTTTCAATTAGAAATGTTTCTGTATTCTCAAAAAACTGTGCAAGGCTTATCCTAGTCTACTGAGTATTAGTTCTCAATTTTTATTCTAGTTATGGATTTGGTTTTGGTATATAGATTTGTTTACAGAAATTTACATTTTTTTTCAGTAAAACATGTATACTGAGAGAACTGCAATTTCTTCTGACTTCTCCTCCTCCAACGTGCTGCAAGTTCCCCCATAAATCTCTCTCTGGTTGTAACTTTGTATATACCATTCATCAATAAAATACAGCCACATCTGAGTTAAGCATGACAAATAATATGTAAAAACATTGCATAAGTTATAAGACAGTTTATGAAGCACAGCACCTTCAGGGAAAGCCGGAAGGGTAGTTTCACTGGGGGAACGTTACTACTGATGCTGAAACACGGGCAAGAGAGGCTTCACGTGCCCTAAGAAAAAATGCGCTTGGGTTTTAGTAGTCGTGTGTCCACTATCTCTGCCTGATACATCATTCAGAAGATAGTTGGGACGCACAGAATCCTCTAAAAGCCGTTCTGGGGGGTATTCAGTACTGAATTAACGATGGTATCACTAACGCTACTTTCTGAGACGCGTCTTAGCGACCTTTCGTCCAAACTCCCCCCCGCCACGTCCACCCCATTAAAGCGCTCGCTCTGGCTAGTAACGCTGGAGGCAGGGCTAAGGTAGAGGGAGAGGTTAACTGTATTTGATGTGAGAACCAGATGTTCACACAGTAGAGTCACCAGTAGCTGCTGCGTGTGTAAGAGGATCAGAACCTTGATTTTTATTGCCTGCAATTTAGGATCAGGGTGATTTTTACAGTTAACTGAAGCTGTCTATGTCTACATCAGATTTTTGGCTTCATATTCGATAGTTTCCGATTTGAATGTGAAGACAAAGATAGAGGCACAAGTTGCTCAGACTTTTAATTTTGGGGATCTGCAAACAACATTTCCACACATCTGTTCTTCATATGAACTTTTTCATTTGTAACTAAGAATTTGTTTCGGCCTCATATTTATTAATTCCAGTTCCAAGAAATTATTTCAGTGGAAGATTGGAACAAAATTATATATTTCTTTATCCATATTGAATTAGAAAGCAATAATTCCAGGAGGTCTTCTGTCTCTTCAAGCTTCAGCCTTTAAAGATGTGTTTATTTTTCTTAAATGTAAGCATAAACAAATTGAGGAGTAAAAAACAGCTCTTTTCTTAATTGCCAAAGTCTTTTAGTATTCAAACACCTGAGAAACCCGTAATCTGTGTTAATATATATTCCCTCTTTGAAGTTAGCATTTGGAAATAGTTTCCTGGAAATACTGATTGTCAGCGATTACACTGTGGCAGTTAAGGAATTTGACTGGTACAAAGGAAGAGACTGCAGAGGGCATTTCTAGCCAGAAGCGATGTGTTGGTTTGTAGTGTTTGCAGGTTTTAGGACAAACGACCTGAAGCAAGAAACCAAACAGACGTGCAGCTTGTAATCACATTATTTCTTTATCACCACTCCTCTTCCTTTGTATCTTCATTACAGCAATAAACTAGAGTTGGTCTCAAACCACTTCCTTTGCGCCATCATTACCTGTAGCGTGCGGCGGCATAACTCAGGTAAAGTATTCAGTAACGTGAACGCAGGAGAAGTTGCTGAGAAGTGGTTGCAGAGTATCTCCCTCTGAGAACTAAGGTTGCATACTTACTGTCAATGGGGGCAGGGAGAATTAATATCTAATTATTAACAGTGCCTTCAGGTCTGTTACTTGTATTGCTAAAAATAAGTGCAGTAACCTGCATTTTGATTGTCCTTGTTTTTTAAATTTTTTTTTGAAGCATTTGTCTTCTTCAGTTTCTGAGTTTTGAAGAGTTGTCCTACTCTCATATGGGTACAACTCGATATTTTGAGCTTCAGGAAGAGAAACTCGCTCTGTGAAGGGTTCTCAAAATTTGGGGATTTAAGCAGACGTAACCGTGCTAAATATTTTTTAAGACTGAATTCTCTGTGGTAGTAATAAGTCCTTCTCTTGTTCCGTGGTCGAATTGAAAGCACTGTTAGTTTTTCATGCGTGTTTCCTTACACCAACCCTGCGCAGTATTATCCGTGTATAATTACTGCTATTATTTAGATGTGGAATAGCAAGATCCGCTTGTTCACGTGGACGCTTTTCAGGCAACGACGTGTTACTGGGCTGTACATAAAGAGCCTGTCTAACCCATTAGGAATTTTGTCATCCTATGTTTTCAGATAACAGATCCTTAGCATTTACAAATGTCTTCCCGGTGAATGCACAAAAAAACTTCCCAGAAATCAGTGGATGTGTTTTGCTTAGTGCTCAGGAAGTTTAGTTCTTGTAGTGCTGAATGCCACAATTCATTCATACTTATGTAGATCCCTCCATAACTGAGGGTCCTGGAGTATCATTGAGGCAGCCTGTGGTGGAAAAGAGAACTGAACTCTGTTCTTCTTCAGTCTTGAGCTAGCAGCCTAGTCATTTGGCCAGTTGTCTTCTAAAAACTGAATCCGCTATTGAAATTTTATTTTTCTGTCTGTACTGTTACCATTTATTTCGGAGGAAAAAAAAAGAAAACTATCCAATATATTTGGATACTGTTTATCACATATTGGTTATCCTAAAGTAATATGTCTGGTAGGGTTGGGTAGGGTGGATTATAAAGTTGCTGTGCTATGAAGATAACTTATTTCCCCCAGCGTTTGTTGCAGGAAGGTTCATCAGAGCAGAGCCGTAGTTGTAAGCTTCACCTTACTGATCCACAGTGTTATGTATAGCCTTTTTTCCACTTTGTGTGCCTCATAAAGGATGAACATATAAATTTAATTTGCTTACTGTTCACATGAAAGTAGAAATGGAAAACAGTAACTCAGATGGTGCATATGTAAAATGAAACTTTTCATTTTTCTATGAAACCAGGAAGGGGGAAAGATGAGTTTCTGAAGAACCTCCTATCTTTCCTGCGTGAATATAAGTCACTTTGACATTCTTCCTGCCTCTGATTTCTCTGAACTCCTAACTATCCCAGTTAATCGAACTCTTGAAATGAAGGCCTCTCTCTTGTTCAGTTCTTACAAGCTAGTGGTAGCTGGGCTTGCGGTAATCAAAGTAACTTGCTGCAGATGCTCCTCTGAGGAGGCGATGAAGGTAGCGGTGGTTCACATGGCCAGCTCCAGCCTGAGAATTTAAGGAAGGAATAGAATAAAGGACTTTGAAGAGCTGATGATGGTAAACCTAGGCAGGACAATGGGAAAGATTTAGTGCTGTCCTACAATCCATGAACTGTTGAATGATGATTACTGTCTGATCCAGTTCCCACTTAAGTTGAGAGAAAATTTGCCATTGAGTTATATAGGCGCAGCTTAGTCCTGTAGTGCATAAAACTGGCATTTCCTTCCACAACTGAATTCTCTCCACAAGGAAAAAAGAAGTATGAATAAGCAGATTTTCCTCTCCAAATGGATAGGAAGAAAAAAAAAAGTTCCACTTTTAATTAAGACAGAAGCAAAAATACATTTTGAGTTATTCTAAAGTTTTGGGAAATATTTTAAGTTTAGATTCCTGTACTTCATTTCTGAGTAGATTAGTGGATTAGTGTCTGACTATTCAGAAAGCTCATCATTTTACATTTCAAAACAAAAATGATTTATTATGTGGGTGTGTCTATATCAGCTGGCAATTTTATGTCATATGTATTTTTATATAAATATGTATATATTAAATATATAAATTAATTCAAGTTGTTGAAAAGTTTGGCAGCTCAATAGACCTTAGGCTTTAGACCATCGTTTAATATCTGGGGACTGTAAAACCTGTGATTTTGTAGTATTGTATAACTGTTTCCACAATTTGTGATTCAAAACACGCTTTTGTTAGAGCTGGCACTGTTGTTATATCAGCTTAAGGCCTCCCATTTGTGTCACAGGGTGCGTAAAATTACAGTGAGCAGCAGGAAGTAATGTACAGTTGCATTCATCAAATGGTGAATGTCATTTAATTGCTGCATAGCTTTGGCAAGAAGCTTTTGAAAGTCCTGTGTCTTAGATTTTTCACTACGTTTGCACGCTCATCGTCTTAGCTGTTTGCTGTTCTTAGACCTGAGGTCAAATCCTTGATCTCACTTGTCCGTGATATTTTGAATATCTATATGGGCATTATTTGAACATAAAGAAAACAAAACCATCTTTTGAGGTTTTTATGAACAATGTTTTATCCGTTCTCTTATTCCCAAAATTTCTTTTGACATTCACTTGTAACTAATTCTGTGGAATTAGTATTGTCTGTTTTTCAGAATAGCAGTATTTTGTTTACTGATTTTATTCTTTCATAGAGCTAGCAGAACTGAATGACTCACAGCAGTGTTGAAAATCATCCCATGCTTTTGTCATCAACACGCATCCCACACAGAATGATATGTACCTGAAGTGGAAGTTGCATAGGCTTTCGCTGAGCTAGAACTTACGCCTAATGCCCAACTTGCATATTCTTTTCTGAGATACCTGATGAAAACAGAAGGCTTCCCAGACTGTTTGGTAGCATTAAGGACTATCCGCCGAACCCGCTTCCCTGTGCTCTGACGCAGCCTCGCTCTGTTGCCCTCCAGGGCATAGTGCAGAGCTCATCTGTTTACCCAGACTTGTCTGAGGGGAGGGTGGGTTGGGTTTTGCTCCAGTTTTTTGAGGACTGCAATTTGCGTCGCCTTGGTCTTTCCAAAAAAACTGTGTGTCTTTGTATAGGTTCTCAGACTTGGGCTGGGGATTGCATTTATAGCAGATGGAAGTAAATGACAGGCCGATCCATTTCATAATATTTATTTTAACCTTCTGCCCAGAAGTGGTAATATTTTAACATGAGGAAAACTGCTGAGCCCTGTCACGGAATGTGTTTAAATTACTCAATTTGAAATATGTAAGATGCCCTATGATACAACCCAGAGGGGGTAGCAGAAAATTTGCCAAACAGCCAGATAGAGTAAGCTTAGTGCTTTATGTCAAGTGCCCTAGGAAACATCTTGCGTCCGAACGTCTTACGTTTATTCCTGCTGTGTGACGTATCTTCTGCGTACTTTGTATTCTCTCTGTTGCTCCTTGATGATTGAACTTAACATAATGCCCTAGGTTCAAGTCGGTGCATGCGTGTGTATAGCCGTAGGTACCATTCGTGTGTAGGGTAGTGCCACAGATAGTGCTAGTATACTTCAGAAAGAGTTGTCCGTCGGAAATGATGGGTTTTCTAGACTTGTACTAATGCTTGTTTTTAGTAAGGTTTATGATGCTTTCCAGCCTGCTTCTGAGGTTATAATACGTAACTCTTGTGTGGGGCTAAGGAAGGGGGAACTGAAAAATTATAGCATCTGTGGAGGAATTGGTGCAATTTCATAGCTAAACCCTACTCTGATTTTTTTACAGGGCTTTAAGTGGATTTTGGGGGGGGGGGGGGTTGTTTGTTTGTTTGTTTTGTTTTGTTTTGTTCTTTTTAAGATTCTAACATTGAATAGGTGTTTTGAAAGAGGTGACACGTCATTAAAGAAAAATAAATTGCTGGCATCACTGTAGCGAGACTGGATAATGGCTACATCTGAAGCATACTCCTTTCCTCTCCAGCAGTTCATATGGAAAATTTTGTATTATTGTATATAAATCTCTTGGGCCCTTCAGAATTAATCTGGCCTTGATGCTTATTTCCTACCCAAAATTGTAGTCCTGCAGTAGGTACTGAAGCCAGTTATAACAGCACATGTAAAGAGAATTGTTAATTCAGCTGAGGTAATAAACAAAAAGAGGAATTCCTATCTCAATGCAGGCTTTCATTAGAAGGGGAAAAACTAAAAGGAAAGTAAATCTATAAATACATGGTGTTTGTCATCTTGGTTCCAAGCAACAGCTTTCCAGGATTTTCCTTTGGTTGTTGACATTCCTTTCTAGCTGTGGTTAGAAACTTCATTGTTACATTAGGCAGGTAATGAAACTTAATTGCAATAATGAGCTTCTCTTTAAGAACGTAAAAAGATAAAAGTGAAAGAATGAAGTCACTTGGAAAACAGGGAAGTTAAGAAAAGCCGATGTTGTCGTTAGTGAGCTAATACGTGTTAAGTTTAGGTGGAATTCTCAAAGGTATTGAGGAGATTTAGAAAAAAGAGAAAACACTCGTCTTTAGTGTAAGTGTACCATTTCATCATGGTAATGGCTTTAAACCCTTGAATACTTGGGGACTGCCAGTCTTGGAGAATTATATCAAACAGTGGTTGAACTTGATTTTTGCATGAAGTTTGTGATGAACTCTCACAAAGTGTCCGTTGACAAAAGACAGCGCTTACTGATCAGTCCTTGCTGAAGACAGGCTTCTTTTGTAACACTGGGATTGAATACCTCATACGCTAGTCGTTGCTTCTCTAGGCCACTGTTTGTGTGTGGTGACCAAGACACTTGCTCGAAATGAGTTCACTGGGGAAAACTGAAGATTCTTTTGCTGTAAGAGAGATGAAACACAAGCTTGTCATCTGCTGCTACAACCCCCGCCGCTCTAGGATGAAGCATGGAAAAATTTAGATTTAGACTTTTAGAGATCTAGACGTTTAACTAATTTTATGCTCTTGTTTCTCAGGCAGAGAATGAATCTACCCTGTATGTACGAACAATGCAAACATATGCTTATGGTTGCCCGAGAGCTATCCCGCCTTCAAGTTTCATATGAAGAGTATCTTTGCATGAAAACATTACTTCTCCTCTCTACAAGTAGGTGAATAGTTAAATATCTATGCAAACAATGGAAGTTTAACTTGCCAATATTACGAGGTCTCCCTCTGTAGTTTAATATTGCGTTAGGTATCTGACAGCAAATAAAAGCCAAAATGTTCCCATTGGAACCTGACCATATAGAGTTATTGAGGGAAGCTCTGCTTTTAACAGGTATAGCAAGACTTTTTTATTGAGTCTTCTTCATGCTAAGATATGAAGGATTATATTCAAAACAGCACGGCTGTTATCAGGGAGGCCTAACTCGAGATTGCAGTTAAAAATCTTCAAAAAAAATCATAGATTCATAAGGATAAACTGAGTGAGTGGCTCAAGGTCTCAAGAGACGTGCAAATATATGACTTCATGCTCACAATATCTTGGGGGGGAAAAAAAAAAAGGGCTGTGACCAAGTTCAGTGAAACTGCTCTTTCCCTCCCTCCTCAAAAGTTATTTAAAAACTGGTTGTTAAATACAACTACAGCTTTTTGTGTGTAACTGAAATGTGTGGATTTATGATACATATCATAAGATATATCTATATAATATGGTGTATGATGGTTTTTACATGTTTTTTCAATGAAATATGCTGTAGTTTAAAAAAAAAAAAAAAGTCATGGTATAGTAAAATTCTATGGGTCAAAATACACTGTCAAAATAGTCCTTTTTTAGAATATACAGAAATGCACCAGTATGAAATGTTAATGCAAATAATTTTCACAATGTTAATTTTATTTTTATTCAATGTTCATACTCATTTCTACCTAGTGTTTTTTTCCTCTTTATGGGCTGTACGGTGGTAACTACCTAATAACCTCAGTTTTAACCCTGGCTCTATTGCAGTCCAGAGACTTGCTTACAGTAGTAAAGAATCATGTTTCTGTGCGTATGAATAGGCATGCATCAGTAACCGTGTCTTGCACAGTTCAATCTGTTTGAACAATTAAAGCTGTGTGCCTATCTGTACTGGAAAATTTCCATCCCCTGTGACATTTTGACCATCGTGTTAATACCCTCAGTTCCAGAGGGCTGACAAAGCTGAATTCTGAGGCAGTGACAGTTGTTCTCCTGGAGCTGTTGCTGCTTTTATTTGTCAGAAAATTATTTTATTTTAGTACAGCGACAAGGCATAGTATGGTAGTCCGCTTTACAAGTATCCAGCAGTAACAGCAATACAAGTACAGATTTTTCAGCACAGTACTCTCACGCATTGAAAAGCAAATATTTTAAAGTTTAAAGAGTTCGCTATACTAATGGCTTAAATATTCCTTATCTTTAATTTTTCCAGTCAGTAGCAGCATTAATTCTTTTAAACAAATAAGACATCAGTAGTTGGATAAACACAGGATCTTGTAACCAAACCCTGAATCCGCTGTGAACCAGAGAGGCTGTGAGTGTGCACAGAGCAAGTGCCCAGCAGGAGCGGGTTGCCGTTACTAGCCCCGCGCTGTTCTGGAGGGCCAGGCAGGAGGACTCGTTCTGGAGGGCCAGGCAGGAGGACTCGTTCTGGAGGGCCAGGCAGGAGGACTCGTTCTGGAGGGCCAGGCAGGAGGACTCGTTCTGGAGGGCCAGGCAGGACTCCTCCCGGGCGGCTCACCGCGGCGGCCCAGCAGAGCACCCACGGAGCTTCGCGCTCCATGGCTAAAACTGCAACCACGGTTCTTTTGAAAGGAAACTTGCCCAGTTTTAGCTGCACACTGTTGTGTGGTGTGTACGATCTTTGAAACTGAAGGTTTAAAGTAGTTTTTGAAATCTCTCCTGGAAATTCCTGAAGTGTTTTGGATGTGAGGTAGGCCATTCAAAGATCAGCGGGTACGGTGTTCAGTGTACTGTTCTACATACGATAATGGTCTCCCTCTGCAAGCTGCAAAGTTAAACGTTTTTTAAATCTGATCTCATTTAAGAAGAAAACTTCAGTCAGGTCAGGATAAAGTGTGCACTGTTACCTTTTTAGTGGCCTGTTCCCACTGTCCCTTCTTTTTTCCCTTTAAGTCAACTTTGTCTCAGTTCTCTGTCTTCTGCATCTTTAGCTGTTCGTTCCTGTCGTTTCACCAGGTGCTCTAAGGCTTCGAATCAAACATCTTGAAGACCACTTGCGTCCATATGCCTGATTTGTTTACTGTTTACCGGTTCTTGGCTTTTGGAAAGACCTTACTAATAAGAGAACATGGGCACAGGGACTTTACATTGACTTGAATTTGACTGAATACAGGCCACCCCCAGGTTGCTAATCCAAGACTCCTTGTCCGTCCAGTGCCATCCCACCTTCCCGTCCCTGTTCCAAAGAACTGTCCAAGAACTGAAACCTCCCTGACTACTCTCAGGGTTTCTGCGCCGGCAGCCAGTTTGTTGTCCGATCTCTTTGTTACTCCCTTGCCTGGACACGTTATTCGATCCTCATTTTTTTCCCTCTGCATACAGAATTTTCATGGAATCTTTCCAATTTTGCATGCTTTCCCACACGTTGAGAACACAGGAATTCCCAGCCCTAGATGTTCTCTGTCAAGGCAGTTCCAGTTCTCAGTGTTGTTCCCTCCCGTGCTCCGGTTCTCTTCCCTCTATTTGTTGTTAGGTTGGCTTGGGGACGTTTTTTTAATTTTGCTAGCGGGTGCAAGGCTATTTGGCCAGCTAGTCCTCCAGACTCAATTTCCTCTCTCTTTCCTTGTCTCTCAGCTGTGCTTTCATTTTGTAAATCAAAATTTAAGTCCTGAATTTATTTTTCTTTTGGTCATTTTTGTGTAACCAATGTAACAAAACTTGCACAATGACACAGTCCATAGATGTGTAATGTCTTAAAGCTTGATGTCGATGTTACAGTTCCTAAGGAAGGCCTGAAGAGTCAATCTTTGTTTGAAGAAATTCGTATGACATACATCAAAGAGCTGGGAAAGGCCATAGTGAAGAGAGAAGGGAACTCAAGTCAGAACTGGCAGCGATTTTATCAACTGACTAAACTGTTGGACTCTATGCATGATGTGAGTTTTAAAATGAAAGCTGTAAACATGCTAGATAGATAATTTTGGGGATATCGCAGTAACCTCTTCTATTCTTCTTCTATTTTTTGTTTAAAGGGATAAATACTGGGGGGGTACGCTCCCCTACTGTCCAGCTAGAGAAGACTAATTGAAAGAGATTGACTTTGTGCTTTCAGAGTACTTTTGCAGTGGATTCCACAGCAATTAATTTTATAAGTAGTTTATGTTGAAATGTCTTTAGTTTTTAAAAATGTTGCTTTAAAATGGTTTAATTCAAAAATTTTATATTACTTTGTAATAGTAGGGGAAATCTGAAGTTTCCCAACAGTATTGTCTCAAAGACAAACCATTCAAGAATCTATGGAAGTGTTTGAAAGTATGTTAAAGTCATGCATCGGTGCTATTTTTAGTATTAGTAGTGGTTTAATTTTGCAAGGATTGCCATAATTCAGGCTGTTTCCTCTTGTGCTGTGTGGTCTAAATTGTACATATCCAAGTACAAGTTGGTGTAGTGTACACAAGTAGTGTACAAGTCCAAGTAGTGCTTAAGCTGGATAAACCTTGTGTTCTAGAAATCAGTTTTCTCTTGTTAGTTTACCAAGCACCTGGAAAGAGCTGGATCAAAACCTTATAAAGTTTATCCACATCTGTATTACTTATATGCTAAAATGGGAATCAAAACAAAATCTCTTCAGTATTTTTGAAGACCTTGCAAGGTGTAGTCACTTGTTCTATATTAGAATGGCATTTACAAGACTTTTACTAGGTAAAACGAGGATAAGCGTGAGTGCGTCTGCTGAGCGTTGCAGAGATTATCTGAGTGGTGTGAGGAGTACTTAAGGTAGCTGGCAAAAGAGTTATCGCTCTGGCCTGTGACTTGCAGTGTAGGCAGAATTTACTAAGAAATAAAGATCTAGATTAATAGTGCTTCTGTATGCATGCCTGTGAAAGTAATTCTTTGCTTTATCCCTTGTAGGTGGTTGAAAATCTTCTGAGCTTTTGCTTCCAGACATTTTTGGATAAATCCATGAGTATTGAGTTCCCAGAGATGTTGGCAGAAATCATCAGCAATCAGATACCAAAATATTCAAATGGAAATATCAAGAAGCTCTTATTTCATCAAAAGTGACTGCCTTAATTCAAAAGGGTTGCCTTAAGAAAACGTCAGATGATAGCTTTTTTTTTTTTAAAAAAAAAAAAAAAAAGAAAGTAAAAACCTACCAGACTCTAATTTTGTCCTTGCAGCGGTGTTTCTTTTGTAATTATGCACTACATGTGGTTTACAGAGGGCCAAGATTTAGGCTATAGAAGCAGCGGATTTCTCACATTCAAGAAAGAGTTGGGGAGAAAGGAAAGGAAAATAAATCTTATTTGTCAGAAATTATATTTCTCCCCCTGTGCAACAACCATGGATGCATCAAAACCACCGGTGACAAGCTCTGAGGCTGTGTTATGAACATTCTGCTAATTAATTTCTGCAGTTGGCTGGAGACAATTTTCTAGGCTTTTTTCTTTTTTTCTTTTTTTTTCTCTTTTTTTTTTTTTTTTTTTTTAAGTAAAGCGTTTTGGATTTTTTTTTTAAAGTTAAGGTAGCATTTTGGTTTATGCATGTAACCTGAAGAAAGTTTACAAGTGTATATCAGAAAAGGGAAGTTGTGCCTTTTATAGCTATTACTGTCTGGTTTTAGCAATTTCCTTTAACTTTATATACCGTGAAGTAGGCTTGTTCATTTTTTCTTACATAATTTTTTTGTAATACTTCAAGATGCCTATTGTACAGCTGGTTTTTTAAGGTGGGGCAGCTCGTAGCTTTCCTAAATGACCTCTAGACGTTAATCCTTGAGTATATTCATGTGAAAATGGGTTGGACTTTTCTAACCTAATAGCTTTCAACTGTCAAAGAGACCGTAAAAATTAGGCATTTTTTAAGGGTCAGGGTGGGTGGGAGAATACTCTCAAATCTAATTTAAATAGATACGAGTGAAATAAATACTTTTGGTATAAGTGCAAAAGTGTTGGATATGCAGCTTCTTAGAAAATTAACCCAGTCCTAACGGGATGTAAATGAGCAGGTTATTTTATATATTAAAAAAAAAAAAAAAGCCTGATTTTTGCATATAATGCAACAGCCATAACTTTAAGAGTCATGGGCTGCATTGATGCCAAGAAGATCAGTCCTGACTGCCCATCAGGAAATTTTCAGGAAAATATGCATAGCTTAAGAAAAGTTTACTTCTGTGTGGAGAAACTCACATTTTCTATACACTTAAATCTATCATTGTACAAGTATATATGGGAAAATATCATTGACTTAAGAGGCAGACTTGTAATTATGCCCAGTGGTTTGTTTTTGTTCTGTTTTTATTGTATCAATTCTAGAATTTTTTTCTTCAATTAGATGTTTACCTTCATGCAGGCGGTAAAACAGACCAACTGCACTGACTGATTGTAACTCTCTGGATATACGGACTCCAGACTCGTGTGGTTAGACACCCGTTTTCACATTTTTATCTGTCACTGATGGGTTCATCTTCTTTCCTGGAGAGCAGGAAAATGCCGCTACTGATTTTGTGGTCTTAGAATTGTACGTCAAACTTTCTGTCTTTGTAAGGCTGCATCCCTTCATATCAAATTACTAGCGTGCCATAAATTTACCATAGGTCTTGTGAATTTCTCCTTGTTGCCATTGATAATTATATTTTAAAACGTTTAGAAGCTGTAGTAGCCTTTTCTACATGCACCTTAACAATTTTCTGTATCTCAAAATTTAAGTATTTACTAAGCCACTCTAAAATTTGATTTTTACGCAAAGTGGCCAGATTATTTGTGTAATAGAAATGAGAAAAATCATCTGATAAGATACAAAACCTAATATATTTTTATATTTAGTTATAGTTTCAAGTATGTATAATCAGTATATTCGCTGATCTGAGAAAAGAAGGGAAGGGCTACTGCAGCTTTAACAGCAATTTATTAAATGACTGTAAAATAGCTTGTATAGTGTATAATAAGGATGATTTTTAGATGACAGATTGCTTTATCATGATACATGTAATTATATTTTTTGTAGGGGTCACAAAGATGTGGAATGGTAACCTGTACAAGTTGTGGTTTGTCTGGAAAGTGAAGGCGTTGGTGTTCGCTATCCAAAGAAGTACTCTGCTTAGAAAGAAGAACTTGTGTTCAGTGGATGCTTTTAGGGTCGATTTTACATTTATCAAATCACTGTGTAAAAATTCGAGTTGGACCTTGGCTGGAATACTCCTATCTGTATGTTTGGTTACCATTCACATTTCATTAGCGAATCAGACCTCCGCTGCAAAAAATGTAAGCCGAAAAGATGCGTGTGTGCGCATGGATACATACACCTCTGACCATATGGGGTTAATTTCATATACAGCCTCGCGTACCACAGCAAAAACAGCTTGAGAAATTTGGCAATAATATGCATACAGGTACCAGCAATATGTAAATATAGAGCATAGGTTGTTCACAATACACTAGTACATTTCTATTGTTCAGCAAAAGTTTGTTTCCAAGTGAAATAGGAAACTAAATTTTCATCCTTTCTTAAATCTCTTTTTGAATGTTATACCTATTAAGAAAAAGATACTATATTAAGTACTTTGGAGTAAAATATCTTTAATAAAAAAAAGTAATCATTCTCTTCTCTTCGAATGATCTGTAAAGAATATGTACATTTTGTAACAGTTAAGCTAAACTTCAGTATTTTAATTATAACTTTCAACCCAACTCAATGAAAGTATTTATGTGACTTGTTCAAGATACAGATAGGAGTTTCATACTGTTTGGTTTCAGAAGGGCTCTTTGGCTAAAAGGAGGAGCTGGAAAACTGTTCTTACTTTAGAGCATGTTTTAAGAAGTTCGACTGGGAAGCTCGAGTCATCGATCTCATTTTAATCCCCAGATACCTCAATTTGAACGAACCTGCGTGAAAGAGCGCATGCGCGCGCGCGTGGTGGGTGGGTGGGTGCACGCGTGCACGCGCTTGTCTGGGCCTCTGCATGCACAGCCATCCGTATTTTTGTGTGCTGCGTGCCAGCCAAAAAGGAACTACAGTGGACGTGAACAGACTACTGTCACCTGGAGAGAATTGATAACATAGGAGAAGAGAGGCTCTCTACCCCTTTTGGTCTGTATGCCTGATATTCGTTTTTAGTTTAAGGATTTAAGGGAAAAAAGGAAACTGTGATGTTAGAAGAAAGCATTCATCCTGTATGTGCTGTTAAGTTTTAAACTTCACAATTGAAAATATGTAGTACTTTAGTAAGCAGTGAAAAGTACATGTTGTGTGTATCAGTAGTCCTTGTAGCACTGGGTGATATCTGCACTCTGGATAAAGCAGGGAGAAGTGTGACTTCTGTCTCTTCAGTGCCTTACCACGTAGTGCACGCGTCCGACGGGGGCATCTGCGGCCGCCGGGCGCGGGCCGGCCGCCCTTGCCCGTTGCACGTGGAAGCCGATAGGAATGGCCTTACATAGGATAAGCCAGGTCACGGGGACGGAGAGGGGAGGAACCGTGCGTCTCGCCCGGTATGGTGGTCACCCAAAGCCAAGAGTTACCCACATCTTAGATCTCATGGGGAGCTTTGCGGCTGGAAGGAAGGGAAGGCTGCGGCAGTGAGTCTGGAAACAGCTGCCAGCTTAAGCTTACAAAAACCTCGCCAGCGTCACAAAACCAGGTGGACAGCAGGAGGGAAGCGCCTGGACCAAGGTCAGGTAACTCCTGTTTCCCTTAGTCGTGCTTTGGCGAGCGAGGACGTCGGGGTCGTACCTTGAGAGCGAGATTTTTTTAAAAGATTGTACATATTATATACCAGTTAAGCGCTGCCCTTTGTCCAGCCTGCAACCAGGCGTTGCTGAGCCATCGTTGTTACATAGGAATCAAATTTTCAGGAAAGGATTAGAGCCTCTTCGAAACCGCGAGAGGCGTTCGTTTCCTAACGAAAGGCTGTGTGTATGAAAATATCCCCCACCTCCGAACTAACTTGCATAACAGCGTCAATTCAACAATGTGTCATTACTCTATTTTGTATATTAAACAAAAGCTATATAATGGGGTGGATCCTATATCATACCGGTGTATGGCATTATTAAAAAAAAAAAATCATTATTTTTATCACAGTAATTTTAAACAGCATAAAAAATTAAACCAGTGACTCCTGTTTAAGAATAAAAGTTGTAGTTTTTTATTCATGCTGAATAATTCTGTAGTAACAAGTCTGTAGTTTTCACCTACTCAGTGAAATGTTGGACTGTAAAAGCTTGTGTGGAACTGTTGA